>NC_029787.2:25975676-26014963 GCF_000816755.2 Arachis ipaensis
GCACCGGCAAACCTCCTATCAAAACTGGCGAGCACAAAACCAGGGACGGGAAACCGATCTCTCATTTAGGATTTGATAAAAGAACCAGCAGTGGCGTTGCATCTGACCCAGGTAGATCCCTCCTGGATGAACCCAATCATCAATTTCTTGGAAAAGGCCAAACTCCCCAACGACGAGAAAGCGGCAAAGACAATAAGGCGAGAAGCGGCCAAGTATACAATCATACAAGGCCAGTTGTTTAAGAAGGGGATTAGCCAACCCCTGTTGAAGTGTCTGCATCCCGACCAAATAGACTACGTACTTAGAGAAGTCCACGAGGGATGCTGCGGTCACCACATCGGAGGAAAGGCCCTAGCCAGAAAGCTTGTCAGAGTCGATTATTACTGGCCCTCTATAATGGCGGATTCTAAAGAATTCGTTAGAAGGTGCAAAAGATGCCAAGATAACGCCAACTTCCACAAAGCACCAATGGCCGAGTTAAGCCTACTAACGGTTTCCCGACATGTCTCACAATGGGGAGTCGACCTGTTAGGACCTTTCCCGATCGGGCCAGGACAGGTCAAGTACCTAATAGTGGCCATCGATTATTACACCAAGTGGATAGAGGCCGAGCCGTTAGCTAGTATATCCTCGGCAAACTGTCGGAAGTTCATGTGGAGACAGGTGATAGCCAGGTTTGGAATCCCGCAAGTCGTCATCTCGGATAACGGGACGCAGTTCGCTGATAAGAAGTTCGGAGAGTTCCTTGCCGGCCTGGGCATAAAGTAAAAATTCTCGTCAGTAGAGCATTCCCAAACCAACGGTCAAGTTGAGGCTGCGAACAAGGTTATCCTGCAAGGCCTCAAAAAGAGACTTGACCAGAAAAAGGGAGCATAGGCGGACGAGTTAGCGTCAGTCCTCTGGTTCTATCGCACGACTCAGCAGCCATCTACCGGGGAGACCTCCTTCCGACTCACATATGGGGTATAGGCAATAATGCCTATGGAGATCGGTGAGCCTATCCCACGGCTACTCCTAGAAGGAGTTGAGGAAGCCGTAGAAAAGGATTTGATAGATGAGGCCAGGGAGACGGCGCATTCATCAGAAATGGCGTTAAAGCAAAGAATGGCCCTGCGTTACAATGCCAAGGTGCTCAAGAGAGAGTTTGAACAGGATGATCTGGTCCTAAGGCACAATGATATTGGGCTCCCGACACCAGGGGAAGAAAAGTTGGCGGCAAATTGGGAAGGTCCATACAGGGTGAAAGAGGTGATCGGCATGGGTGCTTACAAGTTGGAACGGCTGGACGGCAAGGAAGTCCCGAGAACATGGAACACGGGCAATCTGAGAAGATTCTACTCCTAGGCCAAACCCACCAACAGGACAACTGACCTGCCGTTCAAGCCGGCTTTGTAAGACATTAAGATGGATTATTTGTTCTTGTCATATATTTGTCATTCGTCCTTGTCATATATTTACCATCATTTCATGATTGAACCATTTACCACTACTATTTATCTGCTACTCGTCATCTCCTTTTCTTATTCATCATTATTAAACTACCATGATGAGTCATTATTATTTGTTCTTTTCATTTCATAACGACACGGTGCCCCGGGACTGATCACCCCGGCAACCACGAAAGTAACGAACACCATAATATGCGGCTGGTGGAACGATAAAAGTCACGACCTGGCTTTACTAAATACCAGCAAGACGGTAAAATTTTCGTACGCAAATAGCTAATACCAAAGAAAACAGTAAAAAGAATATAAAGAAAAATAAGCGCCAACAAGGCGAGAATCAGGCAATTTGTCACATGCCGATCAGACGGCAAACGGACTCAAACAGTTCAAAAAGGACTACAAAGTTTACAAGTTACAAAAACACACAAGTTAGAAGAACACAAGTCACTTCTTTGGCATATCAACGATTTTGCCATCTCTGATAGTCTTGAACATGCCAACAGCTGAGGTATCAAAATCGGGAGCCAGCAGCTTTACTTGGGATTTGAGGGCCTCCTCGGTCATCAAGATAGCATTCTTACCCTGCTTCACGGTGTCTTTATACTTCTTCTTAAATTCAACAGCTTCACCCTGGGCCGCCTTGGCCGAAGAGAGGGACTCATCACGCTCCTTCTCCAACGCGACCACCCGACCCTGAGCAGTGTTAAGTTGACTTTCTAGGGTGAGCTCTCGCTCAGTAAGACGCGCCATGGAGGCGTCAGCAGTCTTGACCTTTTCCTTAGCAGTTTTGACTTCTTCCTCAGCAACCTTGGCCTTTTCTTCGGCTGTCTTGGCCCTCTCCTCGGCAGCAGCAAGTTGTTCCCGAAGCAACTTCACTTCATCTCTGTAGTTGGTATTGGCCTTGACAGAAGATTCAAGTTTCGTTTCCAAAGACCGCGTTCCCGCCAAGGCGGATTCCGCCTTCCTCGCTATAGCTGCTCCTCGAAGCCAAGTGCGGTACATCCACCTCGCTTGCGAAGCAAGGTCCCCATCGTAAAAGAAGTCCTCCATGCCGAAAAGCAGCTGAGAATCGATAAAGGTCTCGACGTCAAAGTTCTTCTCCATAATGGTGAGAACCCTCTCCGGACTGGAAGACGGCCTCCTTTTCTTTGGGTTCTCAACCAACACTTCAATTTCAGGACTAGAAGGTGATTTCCTTTTCCTTAGATTGTCACCCTCTTCCTCGGCCCCCAGATCCCCCTCTGGTCGGGGTCCCAAACCAGTCCCTACCTCCTACTGAGGACCCGAATCAGAGCTGGTTCCGGGCCCCTCCCCCTGAGTAGGTTGGGACGGGACCTCGAGCTCAATGACGTCATCAGCTGGCACCTCCTGGGCAGGGGTAGCGGAGTCATCATCACGGACATCAGCCAAGAAGGTGTTGAACAAAGCATCAAGTCCTGTTACCTCGGCAGACATTGACACTGCAACAAAACGCAAGAGCCTGTTAGTCGTCAAATCGAAAGAATAAAAAGGACAATTGTAAACATGGGTAAACTGCTATACGGCTACTCACATATATAATTCCTAGCCATATCCCGATCACCCATGAGGAGATGGGGATTAACGAGGTTCTTCCCAAAAACAGCCAACAATACGTCGGCAACCCTCTTGTTCTCAGGAGATAACCCTTTATATGTTATTTTGGTAAAGGCATTAGCTCCTGCCCCGAAACTCCAGTAAGTCGATATGTGACGTTTCCCTTCTAACGTCAGCCAAAAGGTATGCCGACCTTCGGCGGGGTGGACCTTGAAGTAATGATGAGATAACTTTTGCGGACCTTCGTCTATTTGCTTGGTATGCATTGTAGAATGGTCTTTGTCCATGATATCTTGGAGGGTGTTGTTGCCTAAAGGGTTGATCAGATCCTCTTGGCTCTATCCATCTTTAATTGGTCTGACCTTGATGCATGTTCCTATTATAACTTCCATTCCTTTCAATAACATTAGAACCAAACTCAAAGCGAAAAAGGTGAGAATTCATAGTAGCTAATAGAAATAAAAAGGGAAAATAAAGACAAATAACAAGTAAAAGAAAAATATTTACAATAACCAATAATAAGGCACACGATTGCAGTTCCCCGGCAATGGCGCCATTTAGATGAGATAACTTTTGCGTGGTCTAAAAATTTGCAGATAAATCCTCGTTGCAAGTATAATTTCTAAACCTTCAAAAGTCCTTTCATACAAACGTTTTGGTTGTCACAAGTAACAAACCCCTAAATAAATTGATAACCGAAGTATTCAAACCTCGGGTCGTCTTCTCAAGGAACTGCAGGGAAGTATGTTCTTATTATTGGTTATGGAGATTGTAAATTGGGGTTTTGACAATGAGGAGTGAATAGTTTAATTAGCAAATAAAGTAAATGAAGAACAAGTAATTTAAATGGCAAATAAATAAATGACTATAAATAAACTTTTGGCAAGGTATGAGAAATTGGAGGTCCTATCCTAGTTATCCTTATCAATGATGATGAGAATTGAATCTTAATTCCACTTTGTTAACCTTTACTAAGGCAAAGGAAGGTCAAGGGATTAATTGGTTTGATCTTCGGATCCTATTTATTTCCTAAGAAAAGATTGGGATTATTGAAGTTCAATTTAATTAACAAAGATAACAATTATCAATCATGTTTGAGTTTGATAACTCCTGAGTTACTGATTTCTTAACCAAGACCAAAGGGAGAAAAGTAAATCTACTGGAATAAAAACGTCTTCAGATGGGAATAACAATAATGTAAATAAAAGAAAGCAATAATAAACTGAAATACCTCAAATAACATTAATTCAAAAGAGTAATCTATAACATGGAAGAATTCATAAATTAAATTGCAAAAGTAAATAAAAGGGAATGTTGAACCTGATAAAGAGATAATCCTAAAAGCGAATAAAATCCTAATTCTAAATCCTAATCCTAAAGAGAGGAGAGAGAGGAGAGAACCTCTCTCAAAACTAAATCTAAATCATGAAAACTAACTAAAGTGGATGACTCTCTTTGAATGGATGTATTTTCCCACTTCATAACCTCTGGTCTATGCCTTCTGGACTTGGATTTGGGCCAAAAAGGGCTTCAGAATTCGCTGGGAGCGTTTTCTGCAATTTCTGGTGCGTGGCCTCTGTCACGCATCCGCGTGGGTCACGCGGTCGCGTCATTCGGAGTTTTTCCTGTCACGCGGTCACGTCAGTCATGCGACCGCGTCATATGTGTTTCGCTCGAGGCGCGCGGTCGCGTCAGTCATGCGGTCGCGTCAATGTCTTTTCGCGCTGGCATGCGGCCGCGTCGCCCATGCGATCGCGTGGCTGCCAGTTTCTTCAAAAACTCTGTTTAGTACTTTCCTTCCATTTTTGTATGTTTCCTTTCCATCCTTTAAGTCATTCCTGCCTTAGAAGATCTAAAACTACTCAACACACTAATCACGGCATCGAATGGAAATAAAGGTAATTAAAATAATTAATTTTAAAGCATAGAAAACATGTTTTTCACATACATCACATATTAAGGAAGGGAAAGTAAAACCATGCAATTAATATGAATAAGTGGGTGAAGGATTGAATAAATCACTCAGATTAAGCATAAAATATATTATAAAATATGGGTTTATCAACCTCCCCACACTTAAACAATAGCATGTTCTCATGCTAAGTCCAAGATAAAGAGTAAGTTAAGGTTAAAGTGGTGGAATGCCATGCAATGCAACCTAATCTAAATGGATAATGATAAAGCACTTTTACAGTTGAGATGGGAGAGAAAAACATTTTATAAACTTTGCAAGACAATTAATAATTCAAGCAGAGATATATGTTAATGAGCTATTGAATCCTCACTGGATTTTGTGTTTACTCTCTAGTCACTCAGTGTTTATTGGGTTAATCACTCTACTCTTCTTTTTATCCTTCCTTTCTATAACTTTGTTCTTCATCTAACCAATCAACAATTATAGAATATAAGCATACAAAATTCATGAGGTCTTTAATTAAGGTTGTAATGGGGCCAAGGTAAAGGTAAGGGTATATGTATAAGGCTAAGTGAGCTAATTAAGTGAATCCTTGATTAGTCTAATATCTCACCTAACATACATACTTTCTAAAGCAAAGCTTCTTTTCCTATTTTCCCATATTTTCCCACTTTTGATGTTACATGCTCATGCCTTTAATGTTTATTATTTTTATCCCATGTGCATTGCTTTATTTCACACTTGGGGAATTCTTTTGTGTTCCCTTTATTCAAATACTGAAAAATAACATTTTTTTAACACACATGGTAATTCAATTATTTTGAGTTCACATGAGCATGCTTCCCAAAATGTTTATTTGAATTATTTTATTTTTTTCAACTTTTCTACCTTTTTGTTTTTATCATCCATGTTCCCAATAGGTTTCCCACATGTAAACCATACACAATTTCTATCTTAAGCTAACCAAGGATTCAACTTGGGATTTATTTTATTTTATTTTTCTGCTTAAGGCTAGTAATGTGATTTATAGAATAAAAGGGGATTTAAAGGCTCAAGGGGCTAACAAGGGTGATGTGAAAGGTAAGCTATTTTGGGATAAGTGAGATAAAAATTAAACAATGACCTCAATCACTCTCTTGGTATGTAGTTATATTCTATAATCGGACATATAGATTAAAACAAAGTAAAGAACATCAGAATAAAAAAGAAGGGCAGAACACACTGGAATAAAATATTATGGTTTGAATGTAACCATACAATTAAGCTCAAAACTCACAGGCTGTGTGTTCTCTAGCTCAAAAATCATTTATCAGTTATGTATGTCATGCAGGTTTAGTTAAAAATTCCCATTATTCTCAATGTAAAACTTAAGGTGGCTTTAAAGTTCTAGTGTTTCTCCTTGATGAAATGTTGTTAACTAACTAACATATAATGCTATATATACAAGGTGTGTGGATTGTTTCTATTATGTTCAAGTTCCTAGTTTACTTCCTTTTTATATTTTCAAATTAAACTAAGCTATCTTATGCTAAGAAGGGTAAACTATACTAATTAATCCACAATTTCTATAACTAATAAGTTAGAATTGCTACTAAACTAAATGGCTAAAATATGAACTAAAAATGCAGAATGCAGAAAATAGAGTATAAATACATGAAAATAGCAATGTATAAGTACTGAAAAAGAAAAATAAAAATAAAAAGAAAAATACAGAAAAGTAGCAAAATAAATAAAAAGAGTATGTAGTGGTTCACCAAAAAAAAGAACGCCAGAGATGGCGACCTCCCCACACTTAAAATTTAGCATCGTCCCTGATGCTCACTCAAGCAGGGTGTGAAGGGGTGTCATCACTGGAAGGACGGATAGCTGGAGTCTCTATGGTGGTGGTTTGAGGAGCTGCCTGTGGCAGAGGAGGTGCTGACTGGATAGGGATCTCGGGGTCTACAGCCTGAATCTGATGCGGGGTCTCCTGCTGGTGTGCTGCCTGCTGGGTGCCTGCCTGCTCTGCCTCCTGCTGTGGATGAGTCGCAGCCTTGGGCGCATCCGCCTCCTCCTCAGATGCCTCGGATGGTGTGTCAGGCTCGGAGGGGATGTCGCCAGATCGTATCATCAGCTTCAGGTGCTCATAGCGTCGCTTGTTGCGACGCTCCATCTGGTCAAGCCGTCGAAACAGGCGGTGCACTAGATGATAGACGGGCTCTGGGGCAGGTGGAGGTGCAATGGTGGTGACAGGGGTAGCTGGGGCAGCTGTAGAGGAAGAGGGGCCGGCAGATGGTGTGGCTGTGGCAGCAGTAGCAGTGAGGAAAGGAGGTCTGTAGCCCAAAGCTAGAAAGTTCCTGCTGTGAGGGATAATCTTCTTGCATTCTGCAGCAGGTGGCTTTTCATCAGCATCCTCCCAAGGCACGTCAGCTCGACGGCCTAGCTGTGTAATCAAATAGGGAAAGGGAAGAGTGCCTCGGACATGGACCCTGGCCATATGGTACCGGATAAAGCGTGGCAGGTACAGGTCCTTACCCTCCATCACACACCATAGGAGGGTGATCATAGCGGCTGGTATCTCAGTCTCGTGAGTGCTCGGGATAATGAAGTTGCTAAGTATCTGATGCCATAGCCGAGCCTCATCATTCAAGTAGATCCGCTTGATTCCCTTTGGCATGGTAGTGTTCTGACCCATAATCCAAGGAACGGTCAGGTCAAGGGCTATCCGGGCCTTGACTGCATCCCAATCAAACTTCATGAAGCGCATATCTTCCTCAGCTTTCTGATAACCATCCAGCTGATCAGTTTTAGGCAGAAGCTTCAGAACATCTTCAATGGCCTCTTCAGTGACCAGAATCTGCTTTCCTCTAAGGTTCACTGCATCTAGGGAGGTTTTGAAGTAATTGCAGTAGAATTCCCTTACCAAAGATGCATTGACCTCAGTCAGGTTTCTTTCCAGGAAGAACCAGCCTCTTTGTTTGATTTGCTCAGAGGTCTATTGCTGGAGTTCTTCTGGGATCTTCAGTGTCCTCCCCAGGTACAGGTTCCTGGAGGCTGCAAACACCAGATACCTCAGCTCACAGTATCGGTTTGCAAACTTTATGGGATCAGTGGCAGGGATTAGCTGGTCGGCCTTCTCCTGCGGGGTAAAATTTTTCTCCCGCAAGGAGTCATCATGCATAATATCCATAATGGACATGGAAGATTCTCCTCTTTTCCGTTTTCCAGTAGTAGCCTTTCCTTTTCCTTTTCTCTGGGTGGCAGACATCCTGAAAGACAGAAAACTAGGATATAATAAAAACAGAAAAACAAATAGGCAAATAATCAAAAGAAACACAAAGTGGCAAAGGAGCAATGGAATAAGGAAAATGAGTTAAGTAAATGTGCATTAAGGATTGTATAGGAGTTAAAAGTCCGAAAAGGAGAATTCACAATCCAAAATGTAATTGAATTCATGTTAAATAGAAAAAGTAACATCATGCCATGGTTAGAATGTTAAAAGAAAGTGAAAGAAAATCAGAAGAGAAGTTTTGGAAGGTTAGGTTGGCTAGAATTGAAAAAGAGTTTAGGAAGTTAACATTAGTGAGTTAGTAAAAAGTGGGTTAAAGTAAGTGGCATAATGAAAATATTCCAAGTAACAAGTATTCACAGTTAGAAGCTATAAGTAACTCATATCCAAATAAGGAAAACAGGTTGATGATGATTCAAATAGATATAGAAATAGCAAAAATTGGAATCAAACATAAAAAATGCAATTTATGAACCAGAAAATCAAAGAGAATAAGAATGCGTGCCCTAGCATTCATGAATTATTTTGGTTAAATCTTAGGAAAGCACAGTTGAAAATGCCAAAATCAAGACATGAATGGAAACATGTTACAGAAATTTGGGCAGCATTCTGGCTAAAATTGGATTGTCCCGGAAAATAAACAACAACAGAATAGTTCATATGAATTAAAAATACAGCTGCAATTACATATAAGGAATAAGAATCATGAAAAATCAGAGTAAAGAGCAGCATGAAACAAGAAATTACAGCATATGAACAAAACTAACATTACAGCAACAGCAGAATTGCGAAAATAATGAAACAAAAACACGAACAGCGCAATTAAACAGACCTAAAGCCACTAACCACATCCTAGGCTACCTAACAACCTAAAATCCACTACAACATGCATATCTAACTAACCTAATGACGAACATAAACAGAAAAATATGAATTAACTACGAAGGATAGAAGGGTGGCGTTTGTCGGAACCTGGTAGGCGTAAGAAAGAGAGTGGGGCAGAGAGGTGGCTGGGGATGACGGCGGTGGCAGTCGACGCGGCAGAAGAGGGCGGTGCGGTGGCGGTGGCTGCTGTTCGGAGGAAGGGAGGGAAAGGTAGGGAAGGAAGAAGAAGAAAGAAGGGGGAAGGAGGAAGGGGGTGGGTGGCGGCGGCGTCTGGGTGGTCGGCGGCGTGATGGTGGTTCGGTGGTGGTGGCTAGGTGGTGGTGGTGTGATTGGAGAAGAAGAGAGGAAGAAGAGGGGTTGGGGGGCGCGACTGATAGGGTTCGCGTGACTGGGGGGATATAAATTTGAATCCACGCGATCGCGTGGGACATGCGGTCGCGTGGTTGCGCTGAAATGGTGGTTGACGCGATCGCATGGAATAGCTAAAAGAGTGAATGACGTGATCGCATGAGGCAGGCGATCGCGTCGATGGAAATTGTGCTAAACGCACGATTCCAACGTCATTTCAGCGCAACTCTCTGTCTTCTTTTGGGGTGTTGTGCAATCCATGCGACGCGATCACATCGCTCACGCTGTCGCGTGGGATTGAGGTTGTGCAAGTGACGCGATCGCGTGAGTGACGCGATCGCATGGGTCATTTGTGCGAAACGCACAATGGCCGCACGATTCCAGCCTAACTTTCTGGACATTGGATCTTTACGCCGATCTCCAGGGCACGCGTCCGCGTGAATGACGCGGTCGCGTGGGTAGTGTTTTTCGCAATTTGACGCGATCGCATGAGTGATGCGGTCGCGTCGCACACCCTTTTTTTTTTATGCAGGTATGCAATTATGCAGTATGCAGAATGCAATGATTAATATGAATGAGATGCAAAACTCCAGGTTCAATAAAAATAAAACTTGAAAACAAATAAAACTAAATAAAAATTGAAGAAGGAACGATCATACCATGGTGGGTTGTCTCCCACCTAGCACTTTTAGTTAAAGTCCTTAAGTTGGACGTTGGATGAGCTTCCTGTTATGGTGGCTTATGCTTGAATTCATCCATAAATCTCCACCAATGCTTGGAATGACAATAGCCTCCGGGGTCCCAAACTAGGCATGTGAAGCTTCTGAGCAGCTTCAAACAGATTGTCAGGCTCCCGGGGTGAGGAATATCAGCATAGATTCCAGGATCCCAAACTTTGCTTTTAAATCCGCCTTTATCTTGATCTATACTTATCCATCTGAGCGGTTTAGAAATTAGATTCTCACCAGGATAACCAAACGTTTTCCGAGATCCATTTGATTGAATATGAAACCAATCCTTACACTTCGAGTTGAAGCGTGGAACCTTATTGAACCTTGTGCACCAGCTCTGAGTACGAGCCATGTCCCGCTTACTCTTAAAGCCGCAGAGAGCTCTAAGCTGGCCATCTGTTTCAAGCAAACCATATTCAAGTGGAAAAATACAGTTAAAGGTTAAAGATTGTACCTACTTGAAGCTTGTATTGGGTGGTAATGGCCTTGGGATAGGTGGTTCCAGTGGTTCTGTGAGTTCTACTCCCTTTTGCTCTTCTGTGAAATTCTCCACTTCTTTGCAAGATTCTTCAGATGTATCCATGTCCTGATCAAAGCCATCTATGTCTTCCTCATCACTTAAGTCATAGACTGGAGGTTGAGAGAAATCTACCTCTGTATCATCTTCGTAGTCACTTGGGGAAGATTCTTCGATCTCAGAGAATTCACTTACGGATGCAAGCTCATTACTAGAAGAACTTGACTTGAGATTATCATTATCAAGGAGACTTGCTTCTTGGGTTATTCTGTCTAGTTCTTCATGAAAGACTTGCTCTGGGGATTGCGCACAATTCCCCTTAGCATCAATTGTAACATCCTTGACAGAATGCTCCACAACCTTGGATTCCTATGGAGGTTCAGCGTCTCCTAAGTCTTCAACCAACTCTTCTTCTTTAATAATGACAGCTTCCTCTACTTGTTCCAACACGAAGACATGCTCTGTCTTGTCCACTGGAGTTTCTAGTATCTCCTTCATGCTACGCTCTTCGTTAGATTGTCCACATGGGGCTGTGGGAGGTTCTTGAATGTTCGAACGCCTAGAAGATAATTGACTTACTGCTTGCTCCAGTTGATGAAGGGTTGTTTGAAGTCGAGCCACTGTTTCCTTGAGGTGAATCTCTGATTCTCGGGGTGATGGATTTAGACGTGGTACATTGGGAAGTGGTGGTGTTTGGGAGTAATTGGATTGGAATCGGGGTAAATGAGGATCATATGGTGGCGGATGGTGAAAAGGAGCTTGTGAGTGTGGTGGTTCGGAGTTATGTTGAGAGGATGGTCTATAAGCACAGGGTGGGGCTTGTTGGTAATTACAAGGTTGTCCACGACGTCTATTTGCTTGGTATGCATTGTAGAATGGTCTTTGTCCATGATATCTTGGAGGGTGTTGTTGCCTAAAGGGTTGATCAGATCCTCTTGGCTCCATCCATCTTTAATTGGTCTGACCTTGATGCATGTTCCTATTATAACTTCCATTCCTTTCAATAACATTAGAACCAAACTCAAAGCGAAAAAGATGAGAATTCATAGTAGCTAATAGAAATAAAAAGGGAAAATAAAGACAAATAACAAGTAAAAGAAAAATATTTACAATAACCAATAATAAGGCACACGATTGCAGTTCCCCGGCAACGGCGCCATTTAGATGAGATAACTTTTGCATGGTCTAGAAATTTGCAGATAAATCCTTGTTGCAAGTATAATTTCTAAACCTTCAAAAGTCCTTTCATACAAACATTTTGGTTGTCACAAGTAACAAACCCCTAAATAAATTGATAACTGAATTATTCAAACCTCGGGTCGTCTTCTCAAGGAACTGCAGGGAAGTATGTTCTTATTATTGGTTATGGAGATTGTAAATTGGGGTTTTGAGAATGAGGAGTGAATAGTTTAATTAGCAAATAAAGTAAATAAAGAACAATCAATTTAAATGGCAAATAAATAAATGACTATAAATAAACTTTTGGCAAGGTATGAGAAATTGGAGGTCCTATCCTAGTTATCCTTATCAATGATGATGAGAATTGAATCTTAATTCCACTTTGTTAACTTTTACTAAGGCAAAGGAAGGTCAAGGGATTAATTGGTTTGATCTTCGGATCCTATTTATTTCCTAAGAAAAGATTGGGATTATTGAAGTTCAATTTAATTAACAAAGATAACAATTATCAATCATGTTTGAGTTTGATAACTCCTGAGTTACTGATTTCTTAACCAAGACCAAAGGGAGAAAAATAAATCTACTGGAATAAAAACGTCTTCAGATGGGAATAACAATAATGTAAATAAAAGAAAGCAATAATAAACTGAAATATCTCAAATAACATTAATTCAAAAGAGTAATCTGTAACATGAAAGAATTCATAAATTAAATTGCAAAAGTAAATAAAAGGGAATGTTGAACCTGATAAAGAGATAATCCTGAAAGCGAATAAAATCTTAATTCTAAATCCTAATCCTAAAGAGAGGAGAGAACCTCTCTCAAAACTAAATCTAAATCATGAAAACTAACTAAAGTGGAGGACTCTCTTTGAATGGATGCATTCCCCCGCTTCATAACCTCTGGTCTATGCCTTCTGGACTTGGATTTGGGCCAAAAAGGGCTTCAGAATTCGCTGGGAGAGTTTTCTGCAATTTCTGGTGCGTGGCCTCTGTCACGCGTCCGCGTGTGTCACGCGGTTGCGTCATTCGGAGTTTTTCCTGTCACGCGGTCGCGTCAGTCATGCGACCGCGTCATATGTGTTTCGCTCGAGGCGCGCGGTCGCGTCAGTCATGCGGTCGCGTCAATGCCTTTTCGCGCTGGCATGCGGCCGCGTCGCCCATGCGATCGCGTGGCTGCCAATTTCTTCAAAAACTCTGTTTAGTGCTTTCCTTCCATTTTTGTATGTTTTCTTTCCATCCTTTAAATCATTCCTGCCTTAGAAGATCTGAAACTACTCAACACACTAATCATGGCATCGAATGGAAATAAAGGTAATTAAAATAATTAATTTTAAAGCATAGGAAACATGTTTTTCACATACATCACATAATAAGGAAGGGAAAGTAAAACCATGCAATTAATATGAATAAGTGGGTGAAGGATTGAATAAATCACTCAGATTAAGTACAAAATATATCATAAAATATGGGTTTATCAAGTACTTATCCTTAAAGTCGTGATAGGAATCTTCGAATACGCCGAAGATCCTCCGGCCTTGGGCCGCCCGGAAGGACATGAAGCCCTTTTAGCTCTCCCCTCTTTGGAAGGATTTGTTAAAGTAAAAAGAAAAAGAAACACTTCGACAGAGACCGGCAACTCCAGATGCTCACACACCATCTCGAAACAGCGGATGGAAGCTGATGAGCGGATAATTTATACGCTTTTTGGCATTGTTTTTAGTATGTTTTTAGCATGTTTTAGTTAGTTTTTATTATATTTTTATTAGATTTTATTTAAAATTCACTTTTCTGGACTTTACTATGAGTTTGTGTGTTTTTCTGTGATTTCAGGTATTTTCTGGCTGAAATTGAGGGACCTGAGCAAAAATCTGATTCAGAGGCTAAAAAGGACTGCAGATGCTGTTGGATTCTGACCTCCCTGCACTCGAAGTGGATTTTCTGGAGCTACAGAAGCCCAATTGGTGCGCTCTCAATTGCGTTGGAAAGTAGACATCTAGGGCTTTTCAGCAATATATAATAGTTCATACTTTTTCCAAGATTTGATGTCCCAAACCGGCGTTCAAAGTCAGCAACAGAATTTCCAGCGTTAAACGCCGGAACTGGCACCAAAGTGGGAGTTAAACGCCCAAACTGGCACAAAAGCTGGCGTTTAACTCCAGGAAAAGTCTCTACACGAAAATGCTTCAATGCTCAGCCCAAGCACACACCAAGTGGGCCTGGAAGTGGATATTTACGTTATTTACTCATTTTTGTAAACCCTAAGCTACTAGTTCTCTATAAATAGGACCTTTTGCTATTGTATTTTTAATCTTGGTAGCAGATAGAAGAGGAATCTTTGAGTAGTTCTATGCTACCTTAGATCACGTTTTGGGGCTGGCCTCATGGCCATGCCTAGACCATGTTCTTATGTATTTTCAACGGTGGAGTTTCTACACACCATAGATTAAGGTGTGGAGCTCTGCTGTACCTCGAGTATCAATGCAATTACTATTGTTCTTCTATTCAATTCAGCTTGTTCTTGTTCTAAGATATCACTTGTTCTTCAACTTGATGAATGTGATGATCCGTAACACTCATCATCATTCTCACCTATGAACGTGTGCCTGACAACCACCTCCGTTCTACCTTCGATTGAGTGTTTATCTCTTGGATTCCTTAATCAGAATCTTCGTGGTATAAGCTAGAATTGATGGCGGCATTCTTGAGGATCCGGAAAGTCTAAACCTTGTCTGTGGTATTCCGAGTAGGATTCAAGGATTGAATGAATGTGATGAGCTTCAAACTCGTGATTGTGGGGCGTTAGTGATAGACGCAAAAGAATCACTGGATTCTATTCCGACATGATCGAGAACCGACAGATGAATAGCCGTGCTGTGACAGAGTGCGTTGAACATTTTCACTGAGAGGACGGGATTGTAGCCACTGACAACGGTGATGCCCAACATACAGCTTGCCATGGAAAGGAGTAAGAAGGATTGGATGAAGACAGTAGGAAAGCAGAGAGACGGAAGGGACAAAACATCTCCATACTCTTATCTGAAATTCTCACCAATGAATTACATAAGTATCTCTATCTTTATTTTATGTTTTATTTATATTTTAATCATTCATCATCCATAACCATTTGAATCCGCCTGACTGAGATTTACAAGATGACCATAGCTTGCTTCATACCAACAATCTCCGTGGGATCGACCCTTACTCACGTAAGGTTTCTTACTTGGACGACCCAGTGCACTTGCTGGTTAGTTGTGCGAAATTGTGATAAAGAGTTGAGATTACAATTGTGCGTACCATGTTGATGGCGCCATTGATGATCACAATTTCGCTCTACCAGAAGCCCAACTGTTCGGATGCAATTGGGACAGCGCCACGTCGCAACGGTTAAGTAGCGCCATTTGAAAAGGGGAGAAAAGAAGGCGAACTCCCAGGCGAGAAAACATGGCCTTATACAACCACATCCAATCGGGGACCTGGGGAGAATACAGATTTAGTTGATATATTCGTTCGTTGTTGGCAGGAACAAAAGCGGCGTAATTAGCCTCCTCGTCAGTTCCTCCACAAAGATAGTCGGCCTGTCAAAACTCCGTAAGTTCCTCCAGGGACATTTGATTGGGGGTTTCCTTCACATCTGAAGTCACCCAGGCATATCGATCATAGGGTGTCGGTCTCACGACCCTCACAACGGGACACTAGGCGATACCTACAGTGGAGGCACCACCTAATATCAGTCTAAGAGGCCGGGAAGCCGGTACTAACACCAAAAACTATAATTCACCTATTCAACAACTACAAAATAAGGTATAAATCTACATCCAAGAGCAAGGCGAGAAAAGCAAAATCCTAGAATGGTAACCCCCTACAGTATCTACCTAATGCTAAAACACCAGCAAACATGCAATTCAAATCAAGAGTGTAACGACAGGAAGACGAACGATGAAAATAAACAACTCCACACCAATACCAGAGAAAAGAATAGGGAGCTTACCAGGATATTGGCGATGATCAGGGATGAGCAAAAAGCTAAGGAATATCTAAACAAAGCAGGGGCTCACAGTAAAGATTTTGGGAAGAGAATGGAGAAAGCAAAAGAAACGCAGCGACGATACAATGAAACCAAAATGAAACCAGAGGAAAACTGAAATGAAACCAACTCTAAGAAGCGCAAAAGGCAGGGGCAAATTAGTCATTTCCTGCGGGGTTTTGAATTACCCATTAAGAGCATTAAATGCTTAGCGAGAAAGAACGAGGTGACAAAAGATGCTCCTCAGTAACGAACAGGCATACACGCACGCAGAAGGCGCGTCCTTCCCACGGACGACCGACTAGGCGACGACTCGCTAAAGAGAAAGCAAAACGCGCCACCAACGACGTTCACGGCCATAGCTGGCGCGTTGGGGGCACTGTTGCGGCCCAGCCCAACTGGCACAACGGCCGACCCGGCCCACGAACATCCCGATTCACGCGATCGGATAGGCGTCCACAACCCGTCCGGTTTTGCGACTCGGACACGCGCCCCTTTGGCCAGCTGCATAACAGCTTTAGGGAACGAAGCTTCCTGGAAGGTGGCCTCCCCCTGTGGGGCCTGCCCTACTGACATGGTATATAAGGGGAAGGCCCTACCCCTCCCCCAAGGTATGTCACCATATCCCTTATTCTCATACCACCTGCACACCTTCTGACTTGAGCGTTAGAGTGTCCTTGCAGGTGGCACCCCCCTCTCAACTCACGAAGAGCTCAGGAATGTGGCTGCTCTCTCCTCTCGTGCCCCAGGCCCGGATCGAGACCAAGTCCCACCTTTGCACCCGACAGGCATCCCTAAACCGTCTGGTAACCGACTAACCGTACAATTATATATACTTAAAGCGGGATAATGGGTTGGCCCGCTAAACCGCGGGTTCAACCCATGTAGCCCATGAGTTAAATGGTATTGATTGAAAAACCCATTAAAATTGTAGATAAAAAAAATTACGGATTTAAATGGTGCAGATTGCGAATTAAATGAGTTGACCCACAGATCATGACCTACATACCTAGCTCTAATGCGGGCTAAAGTTCTTAGGAACTTTAAGAGCCCGAATATAGATCTTTATGATGGAACTTCAAACTCTTGGCATCACTTAAACAATTTTAAAAATCATATGTACTTAACAGATACGTTTGACACAACTCGATGCAAGGCCTCTCCGACCACTTTGACCAAATCTACCATGAAGTGGTTCAATGATCTTCCACCTAGGCTAGTCACCTGCTTTCACAACTTGGCAAAAAATTTCCTCATACGTTTTTCAATTTAAAAAGATAAGGCAAAATGTGCTCTGAGCCTCGTAGGTGTCAAACAAAAGGTTGGAAAAACCCTTAGAGCCTACATGAAGAACTTTAACAAGGATTATTTAAAAATTGAAAATCTACCTACTAAATAGCCATCATGGAACTTGTTAATAGCCCATATTGAAGAGGCACAAAACCTCTTTATACGAGGTACAATAACGGGTTGACAAATATATCAATATGGAATAAACTACTCAAATAAGAAAGCCTACGAACGAATGGGACAATACACACTAGGCCCGAGATAAAAAGAAGGATCAAAAGAAGAAGAAGGAGACAATCTGGATAGACCCATAATGTACCACTCCTATACTCCTTTGTACGTGTCTTTGGTAGATATTTACAGGGAAATATACCACACTGAAAAAGATACCACCAACAAGGCCAATTCAGAGCAAGAAAAGAGGAAATCGTTCAAAGTACTATGAGTATCATCGTATTTATGGTCACTCCACAAACGATTGCTACGATTCGAAAAACCTGTTAGGAAAGCTAACCAGAGAAGGAAAGTTGGACAAATATCTTGTTGGAAGATCAGCTGAAACCAACAAAAGGAAGCATGAATAGGAGGATAGGGAAAATCTAGGGCAACCAACCAACACTCCTGAAAGACATGTCCATGTCATTGTCGGCGGATTTGTAGCAGGAGGAATGATGCGTGAGCATCTTGTCTATCTTTTCCTAGTGAAAACACTATTGTTGCTTAGTCCATCAATCCTCGTGGGATCGACCCTTACTCACGTAAGGTATTACTTGGTACGACCCGGTGTACTTGTCGGTAAGTAAGTGTGGTTGTAAATACCGCACCAAGTTTTTGGCGTCGTTGCCGGGGATTAATTGTGATTAACAACTACTCGTTGTTTGATTGCTTAGATTAGATAAAAAATTTTTTTTATTATTATTAAATTTTATTTTTTTATTTCTGAATTTAAGTTTGGTGTTACCCAGTTAATTTTATTTTTCTGTTTATTTTTTCTTTTAAATTTTCAAATTTATTTATTTATTTATTTAGTATTTTTATTTTATTATTTTACACAGGTTACCTCACAGGGACTTCTCTGCACTCTAACGTAGAGAGTCCCATTTTTTCTTATTTTTTGCTTGTGTATGCGCAGGAACAGAGACAAAGAACATCTCTTAGACTTTGATCCTGAACCTGAAAGAACTTTCAGGCGACGTTTACAACAAGCAAGACTTTGCAAGACTGCAGAATCCACTATGGCAAATAATAACGCTAATGCCAATGTGGTAAATCCGAATGGGGATGATCAACAGAGGAGAGTGCTTGGCTCTTATTCTGCTCCTACTGCAGATCTTTATGGAAAGAGCATTGTGGTGCCTCCTATAACTGCAAACAACTTTGAGTTGAAGCCACAATTGGTCACCCTGGTGCAACAAAATTGTCAGTATCATGGTCTTCCTCACGAAGACCCGAATCAATTTATATCTGATTTTCTACAGATATGTGACACTGTAAAGACAAATAGAGTGAACCCAGAGGTGTACAAACTCATGCTTTTTCCGTTTGCTCTGAGGGATAAAGCAAAGCTATGGCTAGATTCACAACCAAAAGAGAGTCTGAATACTTGGGACAAGGTTGTTACAGAGTTTCTCACTAAATTTTTCCCACCAAAGAAGCTGACTAAGCTTATGTTAGAGGTTCAGACTTTCAGGCAGAAGGAGGGTGAAACTCTTTATGAAGCTTGGAAAAGATACAAGCTACTGACTAGGCAATGCCCTCCGGACATATTCTCCAAATGGACCCAACTAGATATCTTTTATGAAGGTTTGGGTGAGATGTCCAAGATGAGCCTAGACACTTCTGTAGGCGGTTCACTGCACAAGAAGAAGACACCAGAAGAAACTATTGAGCTGATTGAATTGGTTGCAAGCAACCAATATTTATACTCATCTAACAGGAATCCTGTGAACTCTGAGACCCCTCAGAAGAGAGGCATGTTGGAAGTGGAAGCTGTTAATGCTCTTCTTGCTCAGAACAAGCTTATGTCTCAACAGATAAATCTACTTACTCAAAGATGGATGGCATGCAAGTCTCAGCTATCAACACTTAAAATCCACCCCAAGAAATCTCCTATGACATGGCAGGTAATTTTATTCAAAATGATAATCATGATTATGCTCAACCTTCTTATGAACAGGTGAATTACATGGGGAGTGACCCTAGGAATCCCAACAATGATCCATATTCTAAGACATACAACCAGGGATGGAGAAATCACCCAAATTTTGGGTGGAGGGACCAACCTCAGAGACCTCAGAACTTCAACAATTGTTCTCAGGGTGGTTTTCAGCAGAACAATCATTTGGAAGCAATATTGATAGGTTTTAGACAGGAAACCAGAGCATCCATCAAAAACCTAGAGATTCAAATGGGTCAATTAGCCACAAAGGTTAATGAAATTGATCAGAGGACCACTAATAGCCTTCCTGGTAACACAATTCCAAATCCAAGAGAGGAATGCAAGGCTATCACCGTAATAAGTGAACAAGTGGCAAGTACGGAAGCACAAGTTATACAGGAAACCAGAGCCTCTATTAGAGACTTAGAGGTGCTAGTGGGCCAACTGAGCAAGCAAATACTTGAGAAGTCTGCAAGTACATTTCAAGAGGATAAAGTGGTGAACCCAGGAGAAGATTGCAAGGCTATTCAATTGAGAAGTGGTAAAGTAGCTGGCTCTGAGACCAAGGCCAATGAAGAGCTAGTTGAAAAGGAAGCTCCAGATGAGAAGAAGGAAGAAGTAGAGCACGCCCCTCCAAAGTGTGCAAACAACCCATTCCCAGACTCTCTTGACATTTATCCTACACTGCCAAAGGCTCCTGAGTACAAGCCTAAGATGCCGTATCCTCAGAGACTTCAAAAGGAGACCAAGGACAAGCAGTTTTCAAACTTCTTGGAAATCTTCAGAAAGTTACAAATCAATATTCCTTTTGCTGAGGTTTTGGAGCAAATGCCTATCTATGTCAAGTTCATGAAGGAGCTGTTGTCAAAGAAAAAGCGTTTAAAGGGAGATGAGACAGTAGTCCTGACTAAGGAATGTAGTGCTGTCATTCAGAATAACTTGCCAAGGAAGATGCCAGATCCAGGGAGCTTTCAAATTCCATGCACCATTGGTAGCACAACCTTTGAGAAAGCCCTATGTGATCTAGGGGCAAGCATAAATCTAATGCCCTTATCTGTGATGAAGAAGCTGCAAATCCAAGAGGCACAACCCACAAAGATAGCCTTACAGATGGCAGATAAATCTATGAAGCCTGCATACGGATTAGTGGAAAACATCTTGGTTAAAGTGGGTAAGTTCTTCCTCCCAGCAGACTTTGTGATTCTTGACACAAGGGAGGATGAGAATGCCTCTATAATTCTAGGAAGACCATTTCTAGCCACTGGAAGAGCTCTGATTGATGTAGAAGTGGGTGAATTAGTGCTTAGGGTGCATTATGAGCAAATAGTATTTCATGTCTTCAAAGATGTACATTCAACAGGTGAAGAAGAGAGGTGCATGCAGGCTGAGCTTATTGATCCAAACCTTCAAGAACCCCCTGATGATGCACAACAGAATTTGCAACTCAAACCTCCTGTGGTGACAACCGATAAAATTTCGCCTGACATCAAACCTAAGTTTGGTGTTGAAACTGCATCATCCACCAAGGAGGAGGTCCCCAACAAGAAAAAAAATACCCAGAGGATGGAGAAACAAAAAGATCCCCACTGAAGGTTTCTCCCCAGGAATGAAGGTGGTGTTGACCAGCAATCCGGCATGGGTTTATACAGTAATCAAAATCCTCTCTCTGGAGCATATTGAGCTACGTTATGGAGACACAGGAAAGAAGTTCAAAGTAAGGGATGAAGAGCTGAGCCCCTATGATCCTCCTCCTTAGAGGAGCTGACCGTCAAGCTAGTGACGATAAAGAAGCGCTTATCGGGAGGCAACCCGATAAATTCGTATCCTTAGCTATTTTTCGTAGTAGTAGTTTTCTTAGTTATTTTATTTTATTTTTTTGAGTTCTTACTAATTTTCTGATCATGCAGCTATGTTCTTCAAGGAACTAAACACCTCAAGCTATATTTCAAAAAAAAAAAGTACCCGACGTGGCAGCGTCGCTGACGCGAACGCGTCATCTACGGGTGCGAGAAAAAATAAAAAGTTACAGAGAGTTACGCGGGAGTGGCGCCAGAATGGAGCCTTTCGCACAAACGATCCCACACGATCGCGTACCTCACGCGTTCGCGTCGTTTGTGATTTTCGTCATTCACGCGGTCGCGTCACCGACACGATCGCGTGACCTGCAAATTCGACGTAAAAGAGCATTTGGGCAGAGAGTTGTGCCAGCTTGGGGCAAGAAGTGTGCTTAAAGCACAAATTTGGTCACGCGGACGCGTGACTGACGCGTTCGCATCAGTTGCATATATGGCCATCAACGCGAACGCGTGCCTGATGCTATCGCGTCATTATGAAGAATGCGCGACGTACGCGATCGCGTGCTGCACGCGAACGCGTCGCTTGCGCCACCCAGTTTTCTTTCTCTCTCTCTCCCAATCCGAATTCTCTCTTATTTTCTTATCCTTTTATTTTTTTTCTTTCTTTCATTTTAATATTTGTCTCTTCTATTTTCAGTTCTTATTTGCTTGAGGACAAGCAAACCTTTAAATTTGGTGTTGATGCTGCGCTTATAGGTTTTCTAGTACAAAAGGGAGGTGAATCATCTTCGCGAAGGAGCACAACCTGAAGAATAAAGCGACCGCTAGGATAATTAAGGTGGTTGAGTTCCTTTCATTTTTTATTCCTCCCCTCTTTTTCTATGTTATGTTCCGGTTTCCTGTTATTTTGCTTTGTTTGTTGCATGATCCTTTATTAGTTAGAATCCTAGGACTAGTTTAGTTTTCCTATTACTTTAATTCTGAAAAGATGTCTCATGTATTACTCACTGAGCTTAAATCAAAAATAAAAAAATATAAGAGTGATATACTGCATGAGAGAGTGGGTCTATATTGAATAATAGTCTTATTTACTTAAATGTGGTGGTATTTTCTGTGATTCTGAATGCATGACATGAACAGTGCATATTTTTTGATAGTGAAGTTTATGAATGTTAAAATTGTTGGCTCTTGAAAGAATGATGAAAAAGAAAAATGTTATTGATAATCTGAAAAATCATAAAATTGATTCTTGAAGCAAGAAAAAGCAGTGAAAAACACAAAGCTTGCGGAAAAAAAACAAAAGAAAAAAAATTAAAATAAAATAAAGAAAAAAAGTAAGTAGAAAAAGCCAATAACCCTTTAAACTAAAAGGCAAAGGGTAAAAAAGGATCCAAGACTTTGAGCATTAATGGATAGGAGGGGGCCTAAGCGGCTAAATCAAGCTGTCCCTAACCATGTGCTTGTGGCGTGAAGGTGTCAAGTGAAAAGCTTGAGACTAAGCGGTTAAAGTCGTGATCCAAAGCAAAAAGAGTGTGCTTAAGAACTCTGGGTACCTCTAACTGGGGACTCCAGCAAAGCTGAGTCACAATCTAAAAAGGTTCACCCAATTATGTGTCTGTGGCATTTATGTATCCGGTGGTAATACTGGAAAACAAAATGCTTAGGGTCACAGCCAAGACTCATAAAGTAGCTGTGTTCAAGAATCAACATACTGAACTAGGAGAATCAATAACACTATCTGAATTCTGAGTTCCTATGGATGCCAATCATTCTGAACTTCAAAGGATAAAGTGAGATGCCAAAACTGTTCAGGATTGCAGTTGTAAACCCTACTATAAGAAGAGACATGAGCTTAATCGAACTCTCATTCTCATGCAAATTCACATCCTAAGCCTATATTAGTGTTAGTTGCTTGAGGACAAGCAACAGTTTAAGTTTGGTGTTGTGATGCGTGAGCATCTTGTCTATCTTTTCCTAGTGAATTTGCATCTAATTTGTTGAGTTTAATTAAGAATTAATTATATTTGCATGTATTTACTTGCCCTTCTTCAATATTTTTGATATTGTTTAATGTCTTTTATATTGCATCTCAAACACCAATTTTTGTTTGTCTAACTAAGCCCATCAAACACTATTGTTGCTTAGTCCATCAATCCTCGTGGGATCGACCCTTACTCACGTAAGGTATTACTTGGTACGACCCAGTGCACTTGCCGGTAAGTAAGTGTGGTTGTAAATACCGCACCAAGGAATAACCAAATCCTCCCATAGGAGGCACTTAAAGGAGGTCTACCAAGTTGTGGAAAATGAAGGAATGCTCGACTTTCCCATAATCATCTTCATAAAAGAGGATTATAAAGGAGTGATCCTTGGCCATGATGAAAACCATGATTCTATCCAATGCCAACTTCCTCAAGATGTTGGTAGATTAGGGGAGTTTAGCAGACATCCTATTCAAGCCTGTTTTTAATAAACCTGGTTTGGAAGAAAAGGATTTGTAGGCATATCCAGACACATTCTTTGGATGCGAGAAATCCCAATTCAGCCTTTAGGATATATTACTCTGTATACTGCTTTTGGTAAGGGTTTGAAGGCACGAACAATGAGTGTCGACTATATTGTAGTGGATATTCCATCAGCTTACAACGCCTTAATAGGCCAGGAAACATTAAATCAACTTGTCACAGTAGTATCAACTCTTCATCTCTGCATAAAATTTCTCACTCAAGAAGGAATAGTCACCTTAAGAGGAGATCAGAAAATAGGGGGGGAGGTAAATGCTACAATGAAAGCTTAAATTTGCGGGGTAGCCTTAGGGGTAAGGAAGTCCATACAATAGAGTTCGGTAGTGTTCAAATAAGAGAGGACATGAGACCTCAACCTGAAAAAAAAAAGTAGAAGTACAAATCAGAGATGAGATTGAAAAAATTACAAATTTTAGAGCGAATCTAGTACAAGGGGAAAAAGAGGATCTCGTTAGCTTGCTTAAACAGAATGTCAATCTCTTCGCATGAAAAGCTTTTGATATGTCAGGTATACAACCTGACCTCATGTGTCAGAAGTTGGTCGTTTACCCAAGTTCACGAACTGTATAGCAACGACGACAAAAGCTTAGTCCTGAGAGAGTACAGGTCGTAGAAGAACAAGTTCAGACACTCTTGAAAGCAGGATTTATTAAGGAAGCCAAGTATCTCTTGTGGCTAGCAAATGTAGTTTTGGTAAAATTTTAAGGATCCTAGAAGGTATTATTTGGATTATAGATCGAGATATAGAGATGGTTATATCTACAATAAGAAAAAATTACATGTGAAGAAAAGGAAGTCTGTCACAACATTAGGCAAGTCGGTATCGTCACTAATAGCAAAAACAATCAATCTAAACTATCTTCAATAGTGATAGAGGTCAAAAGACAGGCAGAAACAAAAATAGCGCCCTATCGAGAGTGATAACGGCACCATTTAGGGGCAATAGAAGTCCCAGGCACAAGTTCAAATGAAAGCAATCACACTACATTACTCAAGAAATTAAATTTGTTATTACCCTAAATTCTCCAAAAATAACCCCTTTCTTGGACACCTTTTAGAAATCAGAAAGCAAGCAAAATCTTTGATACAACAATAAAATATGCAAAAGATGACTAACTGAATATGAAAGACACAAAAAAGGAAAAGAAGAAAAGAAAATCAACTTAAAAGAAAAAATAGTGAGAAATATAGTAAAGAATGCTTGGAAGTCCTGAAAATAACAATAGCAAGTGCATGAATGGAAAAACTTGGAAGCAAAAGAGATAGTGAAGAAAAAGAGTTTCTTGGAAGCAAAAAAAATGAAGAAGAGAGTTTTTGACAAAGAAAAAAAGAAAGGTTTTTTAGAATGAAACAAAAGAAGGAGAGAGAGAAAAAAGATTTTGAATATATATGATAGTGACGAACATAAACTTAATTTCACCCTATTTTAAATACTGTGCACGATTACCAAAAAAACTGAAAAAAACGCATGAACAGTTATAAAAAGTGAAACGTCATTTCAACGCAATCACGTCTAGTAAGGCCACGCTAGGTATTTACCTCAGAAATTCTCTACAGCTTAGTGTGGGATAATTCTCTTACTATCAAGGAAGTAACTACCCACCACCACAAGGTTGGGAGATATGGGGGTAATGGCTAGGTTACCATCCTACTTCTATAAATATTCTATTTAATTCATATTTTTTTAATTCCAATCAAATTGAATCTGTTTAAAATTCTTACTAACTTAAGTATTAGAGTCTCTCGTAGGTATCCTCCACCATCACCCACTCAAGGACAGGTTCTCTCTTTGGTGAATAAGTCAAAATATTTGTCAAAAAGAGTCTGAATCTTTCGTGTAGACTCATATTTAATTGGTTCTAAATAATCTTAGAAAACAGTTATTAAAGACAAAATTTAAACAAAGAATAATTAAAAATTAATTGTCTAAGAATTAATAATAAGAATAGAATTGAAATATGAGACTAACTTAAATTTCATTAAATGTTAAAAATGATTTTAAGAACATTAGGAATAAAATGAATATTTTTGTTTTTCATACTTCTTATTAGTGTTTTTTGATGACATATAACATCAAAATATTACCAAATTGAGTCTTGCATATTTAGAAGTATATAAATATAGATACGAAAATATTTATATTTTTTATTTTCTACTTATTAAAACCTAAATTGAATTGATTATGCTAAAGCAATCCTTGATTCACGTAGTATAATCCTTGAATGATAGAATAAGCCAAGTCAAAACGTTTAACAATTCTTGAATGATATAAATTTATAAAAGATAGTAATATTACTAAAATAGGAATAATAATATTTATTCCAAGAATTATCTGAAATTGAGTTGTTTTGGACATGAACGTGAGGTCCAAATTCTTTTGGGACAGCGTTCGACATCTGTTGGTGTTAAGATACCGCTATCCGAGTTTTTTGTGAGGTGGAGGGTGGTACTTGCAAGGGACTCCGATGTTTAAGTTAATAAGGATTTGGTGCACGAAATTGTGATCTCTGGTAATGGCTTCTTAGGCCAGATACTCTGATCTAGTTTTACAGTCTGTCACAACTTCGATACAACTAACCAGCAAGTGCACTGGGTCGTCCAAGTAATACCTTACGTGAGTAGAAGAGGGAAAGGGATGGGTCGTGAGAAAGCAACGCTGCCCTTCCATCACCGCTGCTATCACGGTTGTGGAAGAAAGTGTCGCCGTCGCCGTGGGTGGTATCCACCGTCTGAGCTGCTACCAGAGGGAGCCGCTGCTACTATGTGTACAGAGAAGAGCAGCGCCGCGTGAATCAAGGAACGGAGATGCCTTTCTGCCTCTGCTCCTGGGTTTTTGGAATCTGACAAAGCACCACTGCCACTGTTGGAGTTGATGTTGCTCTGGCCTTGCCCTGGCTCCATTTTGAACCGTGAGAACCACTACTGTTGGGTAAGCCTTACCCTGTTTTCGATTCCCTCTTGTTCCATCAATTCGTTTCTACCTAGAAGCACTGTTGCTGACACTAGCTGTATTGAATAAAATGGTTATAGTAAGTGACATTGTTGCTGCCTTTACTGGAGATAGTTACTGGCTCTGTGTGGAGATTTCTGTTGCAAATAGTATTCGTTTTGGGGACTGCTTCATCTGTCACTGGAACTACTAACGGAACAGGCTGAGTCACGGTGGTTCTGGCTGCCAAGGGCGGTTCTGTGGCTGTCGGAACCACCGCTGAGGCTTCTGTTCTTTGGTTCAGACGATATTCTTTAGTTACAGTAAGTATCTTTGTATTGAAGCTTCCCCGTTCATATCCCGTTATGTGTTTTAAGGCTTTCGCAATAATAATGTTTTCTAGGATTAAGTTATCGGAGCCACATGTTGCGCGAAAGGGTTGTCCTTGCTGCTGCGAAAGTGAACAAAGCTGTGATGTAAGCTGCTGGTAAATTCGGGTTGATTGAGAGTTCCGGTGACGCGTTTGGGTTATGGTTTTGCGTTTTGAGGTAGGGGCGCTTTTCAAAAACTATATTTTATATGTTGGAATTATTACATATGGATACTGATGTGAGACAATGTATTTGGTGATTGTATCAGCCTTATGTATTGTTTGATTGTCTCTAATGATTATGAATGTTGTTTGGCTGGATTGTTGTGTGGTTTTGTGAAACAAAATGCTTTTGAAGTTAATTCTTTTAAAGCTTTGAGATCGAGTCTAATCTATTGGAAATTGATTTGAGTTGAATGAATTTTCTTAAGAATGTGAAAAATAGAATACACTCTTGAATTCAGCCTGGCTTGCTTTAAATGATCTGGTTTTGATTAATGATTGTTACTGAACTGTTTCTTTGAAACTTTAGAAATGAGTTTATTCGGCTGATAATGATTTGATTTTTGAAACGGTTTTCTTGGAATATGGAATTGAGATGATCGTTGGATTGGCTTGCCTTGAACTGATTTTGGATTTTGGGCTGTTGAAAAGGATTGTGGAGCGGTTTAGTTGGGACCCGAACCGGGTGGCAAATTCCAAGTTTTAGGGGAGGTGCTGCCGAAATTTCTATAAAATCCGAGTCTTTATTGAAATGTTGTCTGGAAAATGATGAGTTAAAGACTTCTACTATTTTATTTGAATTATCAAGAAAAGGATGATTTATGCTTTCGAAATGAGTTAGTGAAGAGGAAATTGTGATTTAGTCTTGCTTCTTAAGAAAGGCATTGTATCTCTTTCAGGAGAAAGTTATTTAGATGAAACTTGTGTTTTAAAGCTGTTTGAATGTGAGAAGGGTTTATGCCTTTGAATTTGACTTGGGGGTTTCAATTAAAGAAGTTTCAATGACTTTGAAAGAACCTGAATGTCTATTGACAAGTTTCATTTTGAAATGTTTTGAGAAAGGTTTTAAGTACTTTTTGAATTCTGAATTTTTGCAAGACTAAAACAATTTTGAACAGTTGAAACACTTTAGAATTTATCATGGGGTTGAAGCTGGTTTTGCCTAAGTAAAGGAAACGGCTTTGAAAGACGTAAATGATTACGTGACTTGATTTGGTTTAGATCCTATTTTATTACTCAAATCGGAAAGCCAAGGTTTTAATGACTTTAAATGAATTTGGCGAAATGAGTTATGCTATTCTCCCCTAAGGACTTGGGACTCTGCCGAGGAACTTTTGTTACAAAAATCCCATTGTTGAATGGGTGATTTTGAATGTTTCAAAAGGAATCTTTAACTTTCCATGGTTTTGGAAGTTCTGGAAAGAGGAAGCCGAGAGTGGCTTGTTTTAAAAAGGGAATTTTCCTTGAGTAAAAGTGGCTTATGAGCCTGAGATAATTTGAGAAATGAGATCTTTAAAGCCAAGGCTGAAAAGAGGTGAAACTTGATTTCAAAGTGAAATGAATTGAGAAAAGTGATTTATGGCTTAAATGCCGATTTTATGAATTTGATGATGTTGAATGGTGGAAGTGCTGTTTTGTTGTGAGCCGGAATGGCTGTGTATGATATGAATATTGGCTGGTTCTGGATTGAACCGTGAGCTAGAATGGCTGTGTATGATATGAATATTGGCTGGTTCTGGACTGAACCGTGAGCCGGATGGCTGAGATGGATGTTGATCTATGGATGAGAATGAATGCATGTATATGCTGAATTATTGATAATTGTGATTTACACTTCCACTATCAGAGGCACGAGTTCCCTGGGAGGAAGCAGTGGCTAGCCACCACGTGCTCCAGGTGGAGACTCGAGACTCTGCTGACCCTATGTCGTAAGTGTGGCCGGGCACTGTGAAAGTCCCGGATGAGCTCGCCCCCGTGAATATTCACCAGTGAGGGTGATGGATATGGATCATGATTATGATCAAATTTATGATGAGTATAACTCGAGTTAGGGATGCACGACAGAGGGACAGTCCAATGGTTAGCTACCAGGACTTGTCGGGTTGGCTCTATAACCGACAGATGATATCACCAGCCACTAGGGATAGGCATGCATCATATGCATCTATGTGACATTATTTGGGTGTGCATATTGTACTTGGTGTGCATATGTGATTAACTGCTAATTGTTCTACTTGCTGTAACTGTTTGTTTGTGCTTGAACTTCCTATCTGTGTTTGCAACTGGGACTCTGTTGGATTGTGGTGATTGGTTGTTGGATGGATTGTTTAGGCCTAGAACCGTGGTTGAATTGAGATGGATCGATGGTTGGTTTTAGTTTGTGGTTATGGTTTGGGAATGTATGAAAGGCTAATTTGGTTCAGCATAGATAAACCTTTTGAAAGGCTTTTGAATATTGTTTTAAATGAACAGTTTCCTCTTTCAGAAAAGGATTTCAGATTTCTCTTTTATTGTAAACCTTTGTTTTTGAAAAGAGGCATAAGACGGTTATTAATCACTGGTACGGTTTATCTCCACGTATCCTATTACAGTAATTCCCAAAAACCCTCTACTGAGAACCCTTTCGAGGACGATGTTCTCACCCCCCTCCCCTACATTTTTTCCCTTTCAGGATATGGGTGCAAAAGTCACGAAGAGTTTATTTAGTTGTTGAAATGCTCTGTATTGCTTTAGATTATTACTTGTTGTACCCTCGCCTTTATCTTGATATATTCTGTAAGAGGGATAGGAATTGTATTGATTAGTGCTTGTAATGTTATTTATATATATATATGTATATATATGGATGTACTCTTTGTGAGTTTCTGTAAGTTGTATGGTATCTATGGATGTGCTTTGTCGAACAAAAGTATTTTTGGGAGCGGTTTTGCGGTTTAAAATTTTAAATAGGCTCATATTTTAGTATTAAATAGTATAAGTGTCGTCGTAATGTCCGAGATATCAGAGTCGCGCAGCCGGAAGCGTGAGCTTTGGTAGTTAGGGTGTTACATTGTGCCACCTGTGAATGCCAACAATTTTGGGTTGAAGCCTCAGCTCATTACTTTGGTGCAACAAAACTGTCAATTTCATGGACTTCTACAGGAAGACCCAAATTTATTCATCTCCAATTTTTTGCAAATCTGTGATACAATAAAGACCATTAGAGTCCATCCTATGTCTATAGGTTATTGCTTTTCTCGTTTGTTGTACGGGACAAAGCCAAGAAGTGGCTTGACACACAGCCTAAGGAGAGCCTAAATACATGGGATAATTGAATGGCGAAGCAAAATGCAATTACGCAGATATATGGAGATTGGGAGGAGTCATACAATAAAGTGTCAAGGTTGCTGCAAGCACTACAGAGTTGTTGTCCCGAAATGATATGTGAGATCAGTGATGTACCGTACTATGATGGGCACCTTATGGTGCATGATTGCAGCATGTTTGATAAGGTATTTTGGGCCTTCCCTGCCTGTGTGGAGACTTTCAAGCATTGCAAGACGTTCGTCTCCGTCGATGGCACACATTTGTATGGCAAATATGGTGGTGTTTTGCTTATTACAGTGGCACAAGATGGTAACAGCAATATCCTTCCTGTAGCCTTTGCAATTGTTGATTTTGAGACGACAGAGCATGTTCTTTCTTCCTTACCAATCTGAGGCAACATGTCACCCAACAAGAAGGCCTCTTGATTATTTCTAACAGATTTCAGGCGATCAAGGCTGTATTGAGAGCTGATGATAGTGGTTGGCATTCTCCTAGAGCTTTTCATGCTTACTATGTCTGGCACATGGTGGCAAACTTTATGTCTCGTTTTAAGTCTGCTGAGGAAAAGTGGTATCTCATAAATGCTACTTACAATCCAAGCAAGGCTCGATATGAGTGGTAAATGGATACATTAAGGGTTTTGTCACAGGAGATGACAGACTGGGCTGGTAGGTTCAACAAAGAGATCTGGCTACAACACTGCAATAACGACTACCGGATTGGGCATATGATGACGAACCTTTCTGAGTGCATGAATGTTGTGCTTAAGGGTATACGCTATTTACCGATTTCAGGCATCGTGAGATGCACCTACAAGAGGCTACAACAGTTGTTCGTTAGGAAGGGATGGGAGGTACATGCACAACTAGTGGCGGGTAATCAATTTTCATAATGGTTGATAGCTGTTATTGAGAAGAACAGGGAGAAAATCTCAAAGATGCACGTCACTCACTATGATAGACGGGCTTTAGTGTTCCTGGTTGAGGAGTTAAAGCCTTTCGAGAGTTGGTCGTAAGGGTCGTTCCATGTTTGCTTGACGGCTGGGATGTATGACTGTGGTCTTTTCCAATCACTCCATTTCCCACGTCATCATGCACTTATCGGCTGTGCCGCCGCGAGTGTTGAATGGGGTCTATATGTCCATCCGGTGTACCTACGGCAGGCTGTATTCAAGGTGTATGAGGTGAAGTTTCCCTCGATACTAGATGAGAAGCTTTGGTCGAAGTGGTATAGGACACGGCTTTGTCCTAACCCTGCTATGCGCAGGAAGTCTACTGGCAAACCTATTTCCACCAAGTTTCATAATGAAATGGATGAGGGCGAGCGCCAAAAAAACGGTGTGGTCTCTGCAGGAAAATCGGTCATACCAAAAAAGGTTATCTAAACCAGCCGATGGACGAGGCTTAGTTTACGGTCGCTACTTTGTATGTGTTTGTTGACGTTGTTTTTTGTGTTGGTCATGTGTTTGTGTTGTTTATGTCATGGTTCACTTTGTGATATTTTCACTAAATATATTTTGTACTCGAATTTTATGTGATTTAAGGTATCAATGATTTAGGAATTTATATTGGATTTGAATTCGAAAACTTAAACTACAACATATAACCATATTTAAGAAGAACATAAATAGCGTACCAAAATATAAGATAAATAGTGTTCCAAAATACAACATGGAAAGTGCATCAAGTACATCAATGGTAACATGTAGAATAACAGAATACAAAAATAATAACGATGTCAGGGTTGTGATCACCCGGGAAATGCAGCCGATGTCTGATGCCACATGGTGGAGGTTGTGCCTGTCGTTGTGGTCTGCTAGGACGTGGGTCTGCAAGAGGTTGTGGGTGGGGAGAGGCATCTTATGCCTAATGAGGTGGCTGTGATGGGAGCAGATGATGTGGGATATAGTAACTCTCTGAGTAGGTCACTGGCTGATACTGAGGCAGGTAAGGTGGAGCAACAGAAGGTACAGGCACCGGCTAGGATGCCGTTATCAATAGGCTGTAATCCACCGAAGGTGGTGTCACATACTGAGCATCGGGTCGAAAGTGTTTGCCGTATGAAGTGCCAGAACCCGGAGAAATGTATGAAAGCCAAACAGTGGTGGACATAGAGGCAGAGGAATGCTGCTATGGCTGACCCATGCTCTGCTCTCGACCTATGCAGAACTGCTCCACAGTGTGCTGCATGGTGGGATGGTCGATGGTATGAATATGGAACGCATCCTCGAAGTCTATCTCGTCGACCATCGATGCCTCGTGATGACTGCTGAATGTACCGAGGTCATGCCAACCAGGGGGACAACATCCTAATCATTTCAAACTACCTATGAGCTTGACCCTGAAGGCAGATGTGGTGGTGGAGGTGGAAGAGAGGGTGGTGGTGGTGGTGGAGGAGGTGGTGAGTCACCCTGGTCATCAGGGATATCATCGTACTTCTCTTGTTGGTGATACTCTACCTCCTTCGCAGACTCCACATCCAAGCGCTTTCCACGAGGCCTAACCCTATCCCTCCAGCATCCTGCAGCTCCTCCGTACTCTCTAATACCCCCTCCTGGTAGGCCTCCAGGTGTCCGCCTGAACCTCCCGGGCCCGCCGACGACAGTCAGAGATGTCCCAGAGAAGGTCTAGGATGTCCCTCGGCTGGCTAGCAGAAAGCTGCACGTCTCTCAGTAAGTCCAACAGCCTTGGATCCTCAAGTACATCCTGTCCCGACACGTGTCTAACTCGGCAAGCCATCCAATACCAATCCAGTACTCCTGCGTTGGCCGATAGTCTAAGCATGGCTGAATGGATATCCGGTATCCCTCCCGAAACCGAGCCCTCCACCGATCGTACCACTCACGAAGTTTAGTAGGCCACCAAAAGTCCTCGCCCCTACCTGTGGTAGTCAGGAAGTTGTCAACATTGACCGGGTCTCTTGGCACTGGCTGCTCGCCATTGAACTGGCTCTTGACCCGGTCAGCATGGTAGAATTCAACTTCGTTGAAGCAGACGAGGGGGACAACAGACATTCATGTCCCCAACTCTGCCTCTTTCTTCGGCCATAACAAGCAGATATACTGCAGTGCAGGATTGTCGTATGGCGTTCACATGAACTACATTAGTTTAGTGAAATAATGATCAATCACATGTGCTAAAAAATTGTGAGTTATCTATGCAAGATAAACCAAATAAAAGGGTAACTCGATTACCTTATCCCGCAAGACTCTCTGCGTGGTGGTCTCTGCTCTACTGTGTCAAGCCGATCAACATATGAACATTTGCAAGAACAACCACAATTCATTTAATTGCACATCATATTGAATTGCGAAAATGAATAGTAAAACCAAAATGAACAGTTACCTTGCAGCCATAAGGTACATGTACACCTATCGATCCCACACCACTTAGGAAATCTTTGGTATATCCAAGATATCAGCAAAGGAGTGCATCATGCGATGTCTGTGATGGAGCAGTGTGCTGCAGAGCATAGAAAATGGTACGTCCATGCTAGAACCCTAAATCCTCAGGACAACCTCTAGAAGTTATCTATTAGTGGGAGCCACCAGAGATGGACCTGATTATTCGACTTATCAGTCATCAGGTAACCCCCAATCATCAACAGTATGTAGCACCTTGCATACTGTCGAAGGGTGGCTGGATCATCTGTATCGGGCATCTGTCGGACACGCTCCCGAAGCCTTGTCACTGAGTAGCCACTCAACCAATTTCCAGGCCTCAGTTTCGTACCATGTATGCAAGTCACGAAAGCACCCACCCACTGGCTCTCCATTAGCATGCAGCCCGAAGTGGTAAACGATGTCCTACAGGGTGATGATGCACTCACCCCACAGCAAGTTGAAGGTGTGGTTCTCTAGGCGCCACCGCTCCACGAATGTCATGTTTAGGGAGTTGTCAAATACGAAATTCTTGAGTAGCACTACGTCACCGAAGCCAGCCTCCTGCAGGTAGGGGACAATAGCGTCGAGTGGTGGGAGTGTGTGACTCGCCCTCCTGAAAAGAAGTAGGCGAGACCTCTGGTAAAAAATAAAAAATGCGAATTAGAAATGTATAAAGCTATAAAAATTTCAAAGTAAAAAATTCTACCAACAAACGTTTACATAACAAATTAATTTGAATTATAAGTAAACTACTTCAACAAATAACTACACACTTTACATTAGAAATTCATATAAATAAAAATATTTACTTAAATAATGAATAACTAAATTACTAAACTTAATTAAGTTTATTAAACATTTTTAATAACCAAAATTAATAACTAAAGTAATAAACATATACTTAGTAACTTAGATTAAAAAAAAGCAAACCTAAATAAATATTTAATTAATAAATCTATTTTAAAATATGCCTAACATCATACCATATCATTTAAATCATTCCTAACAATATTTTCATTTACCTAACATATATTGCATACTATTTCTACAAAAGTACCCTAAATATGGCAACACATCTATACTTTAACATAAACATAAAACAAAAAACACCAACTTCAAAGTCGGCTGCCCCAACAATGTACCAGGTCGCGTTCATTTGGTTGATGCCTACATCGTGATTATCGGCGCACGCCATAATCTTGAAGTAATTCGAAAATATGATTAGAAAAAGATAAAAGTGGGAGAAAATACCAAGAAATAGAAGTGATAAGCTCTTAACTGTGAGTGTGGACAAAATGCATATATGTAGGCCTCATCCAATCTTATTTCGTTAACAGTATAAGTAAAATAAGACTAAACGTATCTCGTTTATAATGTAAACGAGATAAAGACATTATACAACACGTGTACAAACGTAATATGACTGCGTCGTTTGTAACACCCTTACTATCAGAAGTCACGCTTCCGACTGCGCTACTCTGATAGCAAGAAGTATTACGACTACTTTACATACTAAATACTAAAATAGGAGCCTGTGACTTGACACTGTATCGCTGATTTCTTAGAAAACCGAAAATAAACATTTTATCTTAAGAAAAATACAAACAGGCATAGATTCATATACAAGACTCTTTACATAATAACTCATAATAATAATATACATATAAAACATACAATTCCTATCCCTCTTACAAACTCGTAATAACAAAGACGAGGGAAGAAAATAATCTAATTAACACATCTTATAAACCAAACGCAGTATATCTCTTCTTAATGCTTCTTCATCCGGTTCCTGAAAAGGTAAAGCTGTAGGGGGTGAGAACCTAACCACACGGTCTCACCATAGAGTTTCAAAGTTGTTATAGGAAGATATTTAATAAGAAACTTGATGAGCGGATAATTTATACGCTTTTTGGCATTGTTTTTAGTATATTTTTAGTAGAATCTAGTTACTTTTAGGGATGTTTTTAATAGATTTTATGTTAAATTCACATTTCTGGACTTTACTATGAGTTTGTGTATTTTTCTGTGATTTCAGGTATTTTCTTACTGAAATTGAGGGACTTGAGCAAAAATCAGATTCAGAGGTTGAAGAAGGACTGCTGATGCTGTTGGATTCTGACCTCCCTGCACTCAAAGTGGATTTTCTGGAGCTACAGAACTCGAAATGGCGCGCTTCCAATTGCGTTGGAAAGTAGACATCCAGGGCTTTCCAGAAATATATAATAGTCCATACTTTGGCTAAGAATAGATGACATAAACTGGCATTCAACGCCAGCTCTCTGCCCAAATCTGGCGTCCAGCGCCAGAAAAGGATCCAAAACCAGAGTTGAACGCCAAAAATGGATCAAAACCTGGCGTTCAACTCCAAAAATGGCCTATGTACGTGGAAATTTAAGGCTCGGCCCAAGCACACACCAAGTGGGCCCTAGAAGTGGATTTATGCATCAATTACTTACTCATGTAAACCCTAGTAGCTAGTTTATTATAAATAGGACCTCTTACTATTGTATTTGACATCTTTGGATTACCTTATGATCCTTTGATCACGTTTTAGGGGGCTGGCCATCTCGGCCATGCCTGGACCTTCACTTATGTATTTTTAACGGTAGAGTTTCTACACTCCATAGATTAAGGTGTGGAGCTCTGCTGTTCCTCAAAGATTAATGCAAAGTACTACTGTTTTCTATTCAATTCTTCTTATTTCGCTTCTAAGATATTCATTCGCACCCAAGAACGTGATGAAGGTGATGATTATGTGTGACGCTCATCACCATTCTCCTCTATGAACACGTGCCTGACAAACACTTCCGTTCTACATGCAACAAGCTAGAATGAATATCTCTTAGATCTCCTAACCAGGAGAGGACGTGAATCCCAAGGAGGAAGACCTCCTGGGACGTCCAGTGGTCAATAAGGAGCTTCCCTCTGAGGAACCAAAGGACTCTGAGGCTCATCTAGGGACCATAGAGATTCCATTGAACCTCCTTATACCCTTCATGAGCTCTGATGAGTATTCCTCTTCTGAAGAGAATGAGGATGTTACTGAAGAGCAAACTGCCAAGTTTTTTGGTGCAATCATGAAGCTGAATGCCAAATTATTTGGCATTGATACTTGGGAAGTTGAGCCTCCCTTGTTCATCAATGAACTAAGTGATCTAGATCAACTGACATTGCCTCAGAAGAGACAGGATCCTAGAAAGTTCATAATACCCTGTACCATAGGCACCATGATCTTTAAGGCTCTGTGTGACCTTGGTTCAGGAATAAACCTCATGCCCCTCTCTGTAATAGAGAAACTGGGAATCTATGGGGTGCAAGCTGCTAAAATCTCATTAGAGATGGCAGACGATTCAAGAAAACAGGCTTATGGACAAGTAGAGGACGTGTTAGTAAAGGTTGAAGGCCTTTACATCCCTGCTGATTTCATAGTCCTGGATACTGGAAAGGAAGAGGATGAATCCATCGTCCTAGGAAGACCTTTCCTGGCCACAGCAAGAGCTGTGATTGATATTGACAGAGGTGAAATAGTCCTTCAATGGAATGAGGACTCCCTTGTGTTTAAAACTCAAGGATCTCCCTCTGCAACCATGGAGAGGAAGCAGAAAAAGCTTCTCTCAAAGCAGAGTCAACCAGAGCCCCCACAGTCAAACTCTAAGTTTGGTGTTGGGAGGCCACAACCAAACTCTAAGTTTGATGTTGAAATCCCATATCCAAACTCTAAGTTTGGTGTTGGAGAGTCTCAACAAAGCTCTGCACATCTGTGAGGCTCAATGAGAGCCCACTATCAAGCTATTGACATTAAAGAAGCGCTTGTTGGGAGGCAACCCAATTTTTATTTATCTAACTATATTTTTCTTAGTTATATGTCTTTGTAGGTTCATGATCATGTGGAGTCACAAAATAAATATAAAAATTGAAAACGGAATCAAAAACAGCAGAAGAAAAATCACACCCTGGAGGAGCATCTGTCTGGCGTTCAGCGCCAGAACAGAGCATGGTGCTGGCGCTGAACGCCCAAAATGGGCAGCTTCTGGGCGCTGAACGCCAGAACAGGCATGGTTCTGGCGTTCAACGCCAGAAATGGCACACAAATGGGCGCTGAACGCCCAAAATGGCCACCAACCTGGCGCTGAACGCCCAGAGTTATGTGCAAGGGCATTTTGCATGCCTAAATTGGTGTAGGGATGTAAATGCCTTGACACCTCAGGATCTGTGGACACCACAGGATCACCTCAAGATCTGTGGACACCACAGGATCATCTCAGGATCTGTGAATCCCTCACCCACCTCACCCTCTCTCTCTCCATTCATGACCATCCCTTCTGTTCTCCATTCACCACTCACATCCATACACAGATCCCTCCATCTCTTCCATATCTTCTTATTCTTCTATTCGTTCTTCTTTTGCTCGAGGGTGAGCAACATTCTAAGTTTGGTGTGGTAAAAGCATAGCTTTTTTGTTTTTTCCATAACCAGTGATGGCACCTAAGGCCAGAGAAGCCTCTAGAAAGAGGAAAGGGAAGACAAAAGCTTCCATCAAGGGTCTATAGCTCAGTGGTAGAACATTTGACTGCAAATCAAGAGATCTCTGAGATACCTCAGGGGGGGATACATTTTCTTCCACACAATTATTGGAAGCAACTAAGGGTGGAACATCAAGAGCACTCCTTCATCCTTCATGAAATCAGAGAAGATCTAAAAAGCAATGAAGGAGGAGCAACAAAGGCAAGGAAGAGACATAGAAGAGCTCAAAAACATCATTGAAATGCCATCATCACTAAGGTGGATTCATTCCTTGCTCTTATTTCTTCTATTTTTTTCTATGTTATGGTGCTTATCTATGTTTGTGTCTTCATTACATGATCATTAGTAGTTAGTAACTATGTCTTAAAGATATGAATATCCTATGAATCCATCACCTCTCTTAAAATAAAAACTGTTTTAATTTAAAAGAACAAGAAGTACATGAGTTTCGAATTTATCCTTGAACTTAGTTTAATTATATTGATGTGGTGACAATGCTTCTTGTTTTCTGAATGTATGATTGAACAGTGCATATGTCTTTTGAAGTTGTTGTTTAAGAATGTTAAATATGTTGGCTCTTGAAAGAATGATGACTAGGAGACATGTTATTTGATAATCTGAAAAATCATAAAAATGATTCTTGAAGCAAGAAAAAGCAGCAAAGAACAAAGCTTGCAGAAAAAAAAATTTCTGAAAACATAGGCGGAAAAAAAAAGGAAAGAAAAAGAAAAAGCAAGCAGAAAAAGCCAAAAGCTCTTAAAACCAAGACCTACACTTAAAGTGGATTTTCTGGAGCTACAGAACTCGAAATGGCGCGCTTCCAATTGCGTTGGAAAGTAGACATCCAGGGCTTTCCAGCAATATATACTAGTCCATACTTTGGCTAAGAATAGACGACGTAAACTGGTGTTCAACGCCAGCTCTCTGCCCAAATCTGGCGTCCAGCGCCAGAAAAGGATCCAAAACCAGAGTTGAACGCCAGAAATGGATCAAAACCTGGCGTTCAACTCCAAAAATGGCCTCTGCACGTGGAAATTTAAGGCTCGGCCCAAGCACACACCAAGTGGGCCCCAGAAGTGGATTTATGCATCAATTACTTACTCATGTAAACT
>NC_029787.2:26015012-26015392 GCF_000816755.2 Arachis ipaensis
AATTAAGATCAGAGCACCAAGCTTTGGAGCCATTACCAGGATTTGTTCGAGCCTGGAGATCACAATTTCGTGCACCAAAACTGTTTTCAAGCTCAGTGATTATCATTGCCTTATGAATCTTTTAAAACCAATAGGAAATCGTTCAAAACCCTTTTCAAAGGAACAATGTTTAAATCTTTCAAAAATCCAAAATCCTTCCTTTCTTATAAGAAAATCTCAATCAAAAATCAACTACGCAATCAAACAACACAATCATTAATTCAGCATCCAAGTTCATTCTCAAATGTAGCACGTCAGGACAAACACAGGCAAGACAGACAAGGAAAGCACAAGTAGGTAGCAGTTACAGCAAATAGTTCAAGTAGCAGTTAAGAACAGTC
>NC_029787.2:26015429-26025756 GCF_000816755.2 Arachis ipaensis
AGAGTATCGAGTTTTCAACCTGGTACACGTGGTGGCAAGCCACGGCACTTAATCCAGGGAACCTCGTATCTCAGATATTTCAAATTCATAAGCCATATAAATAATTCATTCATCATTCATCAACATCTAAGCCATTCTCAATATCATCATCATTCGTCAATCCATATCCCATTTCCAAATTCATTCAAAAATCATATTCCAAATCAATCTCCATCATCCTTCTTTCCGTTAATCAACAATCTCAATTCAAAACATAATTCTTTCTTTTCTGAATAAATCAATCTTAAAACATATAACGTTCAAAAACTAAATCTTTTTAAATTATTACTTCAGGCAAAACTTTCAATTTTATAAAATTTCGGCAGCATCTCCTCTAAAACTCGGACACTGCCACCCTTTTCGGGTCCCACCCAAACATTTCTCAAACCTTTTCTCAACCATTTCCAAATTCCAAACATTTTCCAGAGTTGAACCAGCTCCAATATCAAATTATTCTCAAATCAGACCAATTCCAATAATAAAACTCTTTTTAAAATCAAACAAGCTCAAGTATTAAATCATTTATAAAATCAGACCGACTCAAAATCAAACCGCTTTAACTCCAAACCAAGAAAAACCACTTTTCATAATAATTAAGTAAATAACTTTTCAAACCTATTTCTTATCAATAACCGTACTTCACTCAAGCAATCAAGCAACCAATAAATCAGTCTAACAAACCATCACATTCACAAGACAAATATAATCACAAAAGTATATCTTTCTACGTCAATATCTATTTATAACAACTCTGTAATATAAAATAGAATTTAAGAAAAACCCCTACCTCGACTCGTCGAAACCATAACTCAAAATGCGCCAACGAAACCGTTTCTCTTAACCCGAAACCAGCAGCAACCGTAAACTCAGTCCCTGATCACTTTCGCAGCACTCACAGCAACTTAAAAGCGACATGCAACGCTCAAAACACGACCCTACGTTACCAGAACCTCAGAGTTTATAACCAAATATAACAGAATATTAACACGAGTTTCCGGAACATAAATACTTACCGAACTTAGAAAATGAAACAGCGGCGGTCGCTGAACCGGTTTGGCGGCAGGTCCGGCAGCCACCTCGAACGGCAGCGGCAACCAGAACTCCGGCAACGGCGACTGAAACAAACATACAGCGATGATTGAGCTCCCAGAAATTCAAAGGAAACGAAAACCAACTTAAAACCTTACCGGCGGTAGATCTCGGTGGCGGCAGAGGTGTTCTCCGGCGGCAGAAGCGGCAGTAACCCCGACTGCGGCGCTGACAACGACGGCTCCCTCCAGTGACTACCTAACCACGGCAACGGCAAGGAAGCCATGGCAGCGGCAGCAACAAGCTCCTCTCCCGCGAGCTCCTTCTCTCTCCTGCGTTTGGCTCGGCGGCGACGGAGATCTCTTCTCCTTTTTCTACTCGCGACCAGCCTTGACGGTGACAGACCCAGAGGCGGCGACGACCATATGCGCAGCAGCAGCAGCCCGCGATGATGACGATGGCAGCGCAGCGTGGTGGCGGCGCGACGAATGGTGGCGACGGCGCAAGTGACACGACGGAGGCGGTGCGAACAGCTCCTCCTCCCCTCCCTCTCTCACGGGTCTTTCTCTTCTCTTCCTCGGTGGCGCGATGACAGATCCGACGGCGGTGACGCGGTTGGACAAGTTCGGCGATGAAGCGGCTTAACGGCGTGGTCTCCCTCCAAGGCTCGGTGAGGACACGACGGTGGCGGCAGCGGCAAGGCCCAGCAACGCCGGTGTGCCTCCTTCCCCTCTTCTCTTTACTCTCTCCTCCGCGTCGGTGCTAACGAGCGATGGCGGCGAGCAGCCGGGCCACCAGCACTAGCCGTCCCCCTTTCCTCTCTTCTCTAACTCTGTTTCATTTCTCCCTCTCTCCCTCAACGTTTTCTTTCTTTCTTCTTCCCATTTTCCCTTTCTATTTTCCTTTCTTTCTCTCTTCTGTATTATTTTTTTATTTTGTTCCCTGAAGCAGTTTAGGTTTGGGAAAGGGAAGGACGGTGGGGTAGGTTAGGATTAGGGAAGTTTAGGTAATTTTTATAAAATTAGGGGTATATGATATTAATTTAAAATCTAATTTAATCTATTAAAATTATTTTGAAAATATTATTTGATTATTAATTTACTAATTAACTTTTAATCAAATATTTTAATTTAAACTTGAATATAATTAATTTTCTTTATTTATAAAATTAAAGTATTAAATTTTAGAATCTCAATTATTTAACTAAATCGTATGAAATTCTTATTCTTTTGCAACTGTTAAGCTGTATAATTTAAATATAGAAAATTATTCAATAACTATAAAATTAAGTAAAATTTTTAATTTAATTGTCAAAACTTTATTTAATTACTTCTAGTAAAATAATTTTTAAAATAAAGTCTTTAATGACTAAATAAATTGAAATTAACTCATAATAATATTTTTTTGAAAATTATGGGTCTTACATCCTACCCACCTTATAAAAATTTTCGTCCTCGAAAATTGGTATAAAATAAAAGAGATTTCATATCACTTCACTCTTGAACGCATTGAAAGAAAAGGTAAAAAGTTTTCAATATATATATACATATAGTTTCAAATACCAGGATTTTCATATGGCATAAAGATATAAAGGGTATAAGTGTGATGCAAAACAAAAGTTACAAGATAGGCTTGATGTATAAGATGATATGTTTCAAACAAGAGATGGTAAAGCAAGACGGCAAAAAGTTATAAAACAAGCCGGGGTTAAAATGATGCGCTTAACGTCTGTATACTAATCTCATACGAACTTCAAAGATTCAATTATTCAAATTTCAACATAACTTATCTCTACCATTCTTAACCGTACTTCATTGAGTAACTCATCCGAAGGTTTTCAACCTTGTCAACACTTCGCAAATCTTAATGGTCACAAACCCAACATCAACAAAATTCTTTCACATGAAATAAGGTTCCACAACTCCCTGCAACGTCGTATATTTACAAATTTTCACCTTTTGTGTTCACCAAACGTGTCCTAAAGAGCTAATGTGCCGTTTATTAAGTCCAACGATCGCACAAGATACTAAAACTAATCTCGAGTATATTCAGAAAGATAATAGACTATAGAAAAGAAAGAAAAGTAATAAGGACCGTGTTCGCGAGAATTTGAAAGAGTTGTTGAAATCACAAGTAGACAAGGATGAACAAGCAATAAAGAATGCTGGAAAGAGAATCAACTGACAATTTCAAGGGTAACTCTTGAATCGAAGGAATTCGATAGGACCAATAAGATGAAAAAAAATGCAGTATTTTAAAACGAATCCAAGCTGAGTCAAGTAAATATAAGGTTTACAAAAGAAGAATATCCAAACCAAAGACAAAGCTTACAGAACTCAAGAGTATGGTTTAAAAAAATATTTTAAAATACATTATTCGTAAAGAATGGAAAATTTAAGGAAAAATCATTTCATGTTCTAAAAAAAGAAAATGATTAACAAACATCCTTCAAAAGATTAATAAAAGCATAAATGTGGCATTATTTCGATATAAAATTAAGTGGAAATAGATTACACAAAGTTTGTAAATGGAAAGATTAATTTGGCTAAGAGCAAATTTTTTTTCTAAAGCATGCATGAAAACTGCAATCTTGTAGGAAGGAAACATGAGAAAAGTTTTGCTCATAAAAGAAAAGAGGATGCATTACAATCGAACATGTTTAAATCACATACAGAAATTGTCAGAGTATAAGATAAAAGAGTGTAGGCTAAATTGTAAGTGATTTTATTAAAACTTCAATAATATACTTGAAATCACAACCTTATAAGAATGTTCAATAACATTAAGATGCGCTAAGAGGAAACCAGCTCATTTTAAGAAAGGAACTTAAATCAAAGGATTTTAATTAGAATTCATAAAGCATGTCACTCGTAGAAACAAAAAGCTTAAGAAAGAACTCAGCAACTTAAAAAGTTGATTCAAAACTTAAATTTCTTCAAAAGAATTCAAAACCTTTTCAAAAATGGTTCAAAACAAAATTCTGAAAGTATATTTGAAATAACCACCTCGCGAGTATCATTTAAGAAGATCACGATGTGTTTAAAATGAAATCAACCCATGGAAGAAAGGACCTTTAAATTAAGGGAATTCAAACAAAAACTCACTGGGTATGGATTATCAAATGAGTTTCCAATTAGTCTAAAGGAACGCGCTAGGAAGACAACTCAATCAATAGAAAATTCTCAAGAAAAAACCTTTGACTAAAAAAAAAATAAAAGGACAAATGGTGTATTAGATGGAAACGAATTAAAGTTGACTCGGATGAGAATGAGATTCACAAGAATTGAAAAACTAAGACTAATGGTGACGTTAAAAAATAAATAAATAAAAGAGTAGTTAAAAACAGAATTAAATATGACATCCACAGAAATAAAAAGTTTAAGAAAGAAATTGATCCATTCATGAGAATAAAGACATGAGTCCAACATTTTTTTTTTCGGTAAGAACAACAATTACGTAAATAATATAGTATGCTAAACCAAATTCGAATAAAAAAAATAAATTAGGTGAAGCTTACCAAACAAAACCAACTGGAAAGAGACAAAAACCTTTCTTTGAAAAATATCTAAATATATAGTCAAATAAGGATATTCGTAAAAACCGTAATAAAATTGTTAGAAAATCAAATTGTATTTAAAGCATATATACTTTTCCATAAATCAGTGAACAAACAGGCAAGATATTAGAAATAATTAGTTTTAAACTGTATAAGAAACTTTCAACGTTTATATAAAGAAGTATATATCAAATTAAAAGCGGTTGTATATTTCAAATCAAAAACGGTTTTGTTAAGATTTAAAGAATGGATGTAATTATTATCAAATAAGAGGAAAATTAAATTACAATTTATTTACAAAGGACTCGAAATATGAACTTAAAAAGGTGTCCTGCATCAAAACAGATTCAAATGTATATCAAAAAAATACATGATTCAAAAAGAAGTGCCTAAATAAAGAAGGTAAATACACCAAAGGTTTTAAACAGGTATATGCAGTTAGGATCAAACAAAAGCGTACGTGAACGAGAGAGTAGGATTGAAAGATAATTTGTTCACTTTCAAAGAAAAGTATCGCAGACAAGAACCTTAGAGCATACCAAGCAGGAATAAGATACGTGATATTCGCAGAGTTCAAGACACCTAACCGGATAACCTCAAGAACTAACTCCTAACGTTCCCAAAACCCGCGATTCGCATTACCTATGACTCGCATATTGTCTATGATAACCCATTGGTGCTTCCATATACATAATTCACTAGTGCTAAGCCAGCCAAACTTAATACCAGGAATAATGCAATGCAAGACTAATGGCATTAATCAATAGACCGTCATGTGCATAAGCTCTAATTCTCGTTATTCAAACAAGACCTACTACATGACAAACTCTCAGAATATGCAATTGAAGCATAATCAGTCCATTCCTCAGGCTCTACAGGAAAGACCGCTCTGATACCATAATGTAACACCCTTACTATCAAAAGTCACGCTTCCGGCTGCGCTACTCTGATAGCAAGAAGTATTACGACTACTTTACATACTAAATACTAAAATAGGAGCCTGTGACTCGACACTGTATCGCTGATTTCTTAGAAAACCGAAAATAAACATTTTATCTTAAGAAAAATACAAACAGGCATAGATTCATATACAAGACTCTTTACATAATAACTCATAATAATAATATACATATAAAACATACAATTCCTATCCCTCTTACAAACTCGTAATAACAAAGACGAGGGAAGAAAATAATCTAATTAACACATCTTATAAACCAAACGCAGTATATCTCTTCTTAATGCTTCTTCATCCGGTTCCTGAAAAGGTAAAGCTGTAGGGGGGTGAGAACCTAACCACACGGTCTCACCATAGAGTTTCAAAGTTGTTATAGGAAGATATTTAATAAGAAACTGTTTTCAAGCTCAGTGATTATCATTGCCTTATGAATCTTTTAAAACCAATAGGAAATCGTTCAAAACCCTTTTCAAAGGAACAATGTTTAAATCTTTCAGAAATCCAAAATCTTTCCTTTCTTATAAGAAAATCTCAATCAGAAATCAACTACGCAATCAAACAACACAATTATTAATTCAGCATCCAAGTTCATTCTCAAATGTAGCACGTCAGGACAAACACAGACAAGACAGACAAAGAAAGCACAAGTAGGTAGCAGTTACAGCAAATAGTTCAAGTAGCAGTTAAGAACAGTCTAGCAATTAGGCAAACCAAAACAATTTCAAACCCAAGCAAAACATACAAATGCATATGATGCATGCCTGTCCTATGGCTGATGAGGCTCATCTGTCGGTTATCCAGCCAACCCGACAAGTCTGAATTGTCCTTAGACTGTCCCCCGACGTGCATCCCCAAGAGTCTATGCATAGCTTTTTCTCAAATAATCAATATTACTCAATGGGGGTATCATTCCCGGGAATTTATATAGTGCCCGGTCACACTTACGTCGTAGGGTCAACAGAGTATCGAGTTTTCAACCTGGTACACGTGGTGGCAAGCCACGGCACTTAATCCAGGGAACCTCGTATCTCAGATATTTCAAATTCATAAGCCATATAAATAATTCATTCATCATTTATCAACATCTAAGCCATTCTCAATATCATCATCATTCGTCAATCCATATCCCATTTCCAAATTCATTCAAAAATCATATTCCAAATCAATCTTCATCATCCTTCTTTCCGTTAATCAACAATCTCAATTCAAAACATAATTCTTTCTTTTCTGAATAAATCAATCTTAAAACATATAACGTTCAAAAACTAAATCTTTTTAAATTATTACTTCAGGCAAAACTTTCAATTTTATAAAATTTTGGCAGCATCTCCTCTAAAACTCGGACACTGCCACCCTTTTCGGGTCCCTCCCAAACATTTCTCAAACCTTTTCTCAACCATTTCCAAATTCCAAACATTTTCCAGAGTTGAACCAGCTCCAATATCAAATTATTCTCAAATCAGACCAATTCCAATAATAAAACTCTTTTTAAAATCAAACAAGCTCAAGTATTAAATCATTTATAAAATCAGACCGACTCAAAATCAAACCGCTTTAACTCCAAACCAAGAAAAACCACTTTTCATAATAATTAAGTAAATAACTTTTCAAACCTATTTCTTATCAACAACCGTACTTCACTCAAGCAATTAAGCAACCAATAAATCAGTCTAACAAACCATCACATTCACAAGACAAATATAATCACAAAAGTATATCTTTCTACGTCAATATCTATTTATAACAACTATGTAATATAAAATAGAATTTAAGAAAAACCCCTACCTCGACTCGTCGAAACCATAACTCAAAACGCGCCAACGAAACCGTTTCTCTTAACCCGAAACCAGCAGCAACCGTAAACTCAGTCCCTGATCACTTTCGCAGCACTCACAGCAACTTAAAAGCGACATGCAATGCTCAAAACACGACCCTATGTTACCAGAACCTCAGAGTTTATAACCAAACATAACAGAATATTAACACGAGTTTCCGGAACATAAATACTTACCGAACTAAGAAAATGAAACAGCGGCGGTCGCTGAACCGGTTTGGCGGCAGCTCCGGCAGCCACCTCGAATGGCAGCGGCAACCAGAACTCCGGCAACGGCGACTGAAACAAACATACAGCGATGATTGAGCTCCCGGAAATTCAAAGGAAACGAAAACCAACTTAAAACCTTACCGGCGGTAGATCTCGGTGGCGGCAGAGGTGTTCTCTGGCGGCAGAAGCGGCAGTAACCCCGATGGCGGCGCTGACAACGACAGCTCCCTCCACTGACTACCTAACCACGACAACAGCAAGGAAGCCATGGCAGCAGCGGCAACAAGCTCCTCTCCCGCGAGCTCCTTCTCTCTCCTGCGTTTGGCTCGGCGGCGACGGAGATCTCTTCTCCTTTTTCTACCCGCGACCAGCCTTGACGGTGACGGACCCAGAGGTGGCGACAACCATTTGCGCAGCAGCAGCAGCCCGCGATGATGACGATGGCGGCTTCGAGGACGGTGACCCGCGGCCTCTTCTCCTTCGCGTCTACTCCCTCTCCGCGGCTCTGCCTCGACGGCGGCTCAAATGGCGACGGCGCCGAGGCTTGTCGATGGTGGCGGCGCGGACAGCTTCCTCCTATTTTAATAAAAATACTACAAATTATTTATTTTATTTATTTAAAAAAAATCTAATTATTTCTCCGTTTTAATTAATTCTTATTGGTTATATTTTGGGGAAAGCTTCCATCCGCATGTGATACAAAGTATGAATATGACGGCCATATTTTGCGCAGATTGATTGTGACTTAAAGCACCATTTATACGTGCTTTAAGCTGCTTCAATAATCATAAGAGGTTTATATGGTTATTTTTTATTTTTCATGCTTATATAAACCTCTTTGAAATAGCAAGCATATATGTATATATAATAAAGTGAGTTAAAGAGTCTTTGTTTATATAAATGAGGTTTTCATATATTTGTTGACGGGATGAAAGGTTATCTAACTAACAAAAAAAAAGTCTTAGAAGGTTTAGTTTAAGTACATCCAGGGACGGAAGTGGTGCGGGACAAGCGTCCCACTATAATTTAGAATTTTTTTAAGTAGTATATGATAATAATATTTATTTGTTCTATTAGATTATTAAATTTGACCCCACAATAATTTTTTACTCAACTTTTAGTACTTAATCGTCAAGTTAAAAATTTTATATTAGATATTCGTTAAAATGATCCATTCTAAAATTTAAACGAAATTAGTATTCTTTTTTAAAAATCAACTCAAAAGAATATTATTTATCTTCTTTTCAAATTAGCTTTAATTTTTGCATAGTAACTATATTAATTGAAAGAATTTTTTTAACTATGAATATCAATAAGAGTCGGCTTCTAATTATATTGGGAAGTGAATTTTTAAATAATTGTTTAGTAATATATATGGAAAGGTATTCTCTCTCATCTCTTTCTTCCTTTCTTTGGTCCTTGTCCAGGAAGCTATGGACGCAATGCTCTTCAACAAAGAAAAGGAAGGAGTTGCATGCATCAAGACCATCAAGCTAATGATGGCAAGAAAACATACTAAAATAAAAATGAGCTGTGGCTGAGATATTCACTATATTTGGTTAGATTTGGTGATGTATCTTGAGCCTTTCATGCTCAAAAATGGACGTTGAAGATTCGGCAAGCATGGAGGAGATTCTTGAAGCATGGCTTGTCTTTGATTCTGTTTAACCACCACAGGGAGTAGCTAGAGTGGCGAAGTGATGGTTAAAGCAGAGATTGAAGCAGATGAAGTCATTGTCATCATGAAGCATCAAGGGCCAGAAATCCATCTTGGAGAGCAAGCCAAGGATGGAGAGCTCGGATTGATGAAGGGTGATGATCAAGAAAGGACCAGAGGTAATTGCATGTTGGGTTTTACATGGTTATCTCTTCTCTCTATGTGGCCGAACCGGTTCTGTTTGTTGAAGGAGGAAGAAGTTGGTTTGGGTGTTGGCTTCAATAAGTGGAGGCTTCCCTCTTCTATATTAAGAGAGAACAGCCACTGTTTGGAGCAAGGAGAAAATTTGAGAGTGCAAGGCACAGAGTTCTCAGAGCTACCTGAGCTAACAGTTTTCTCTTCTCCTTCAATGTATTCTGTTTTGTATTTTTCTGTTTAATTTTGTCATGTCTTGAGTCTCATGGAAAAAGGCAAACAGTGGGGTTTGTATGAAAAAGCCATAGAGCGAAAAAAGGCAGAGAGTGCAAAATTAAAAGAAAAAGCCATAGATGTCTTAGAGTTCCTTTGTTCATCTATGTTGTGTTTCATGATTCTGTGGGAATCCCCTTGTAAGTTGGGTTAGCACTTTACAGCTTGTAATCAAGAAGATTATAGTGAAATTCCATCATGTTTGTGATGGAGACTGGATGTAGGCTGCACTGCATTTAGCAGCTGAACCAGGATATATCTGGGTGTAATCTTTCTTCCCTTCTACTCTATTTCTGTTTTCTACTGCACAGGAGCAAAAACTAAAATGTCTCGTGCCAAGTGACGAGCCAAAACAAAAAAGTCTCGTGGCAAGTGACGAGACAAAACAAAAAGTCTCGTGTCCAGAGACGAGCTAAAACAGAAAAGTCTCCTCTAAGTTCAGCAAGTGTTAGCAACGAAAAAGGGGCTAAGATTCAACCCCCTTTCTCTTAACCACTGAAACCATCAAGTTTGATTGAAAATTAGGGTTCTTTGTTTCAACTTTAGAAGAGAGTAATTTTATAATAATTTTTTTAA
>NC_029787.2:26026160-26037668 GCF_000816755.2 Arachis ipaensis
GTTCTCTATGTTTTAAGTTTTATTTTCTCCATTGAATATAAGTTCATTGCATTAAACAACAATATTTAAAAAAAAATTAAGGATATTAATAATATTAATGTCTGTGGCCACAAGAGATTGATCTCGGCCTTAATCAATCAGAGAACTGGGATTCTCGTAGTGAATTACGTCACTCAATATTCATTATAAGATTTTATGACCTATAATATAATATAAGCTTGAGGAACAAAAAATCCTATGGCAACTATTCCTCGTAACCTTGAACAAAAAGAAATTATAAGAAAGCCGAGATAACGTTTTATATATCATATTTTAAATAAGGTTTAATTACTCTGCAGGTCCCTATAGTTTCACCGAATTTTCAATTAGGTCTCTATACTTTTTTTCTTTTTAATTGGGTCCCTATACATTAATTTTTTTTTCAATTTAGTCCTTGTTAACGTTAAACGTCAAAAAAATGTTAGTAAATTGTGAAATTACTTGTATACCTTTAGGGACCCAATTGAAAAGAAAAAAAAGTATAGGGACCTAATTGAAAATTCGATGAAACTATAAATATTCAATAAAATATATTCCTATAATCCCTATTCAATGATTTTACGACATGAAAGATATTTCTATAATCCTTTTTATTTTGTTACTATCATATTTGTAACAATTACATTCTGAATGCATCTTCATTTGTTAAAAAAAATCTGCTAGTGTTTACAATTTCACAAGATTTTTGGAAAGATATGCAGATGACAATGTTAATGATATTTTGGATGAAAGCTATAATAGAAAAGATTACAATATGTCCTGGTTAATTTTAATGATATTTTGGATGAAAGCTATAATAGAAAAGATTACAATATGTCCTGGTTCGATTCCAAAAGTGAGATATACATCCAATCTCCACAACAACAAATAGTAGAATTTATGGTAGAATTTTTTACTATAATCGAATTTAAGTTACAAATATCAATTCAAACCAAATACAAAACAAAATTCTCAAATACCTCATGACTTTTTCTAGATATTCTCACATCTTAGCTCTCTTGCCTTTCTCATGACAGAAGTTGATACTCACTTTTTAAGCTCTCTTTTTCTTATAAATAGAATAATTCATATCAGCTATCCTAAAATAGAATGAAATGATGAAGACATGAAAACTCTTTCTTATAAATAGAATAATGATGAAGACATGAAAAAAGATAATTGCACAATATCAGTCAAAATATATAACTAAGTTTTTTCTTCCTTTTTTTCTTTGTACATTTTCTGCCTATTTTGACAGTGTTCCCTAATGCATTCCCATTCTCAAGTCCTGTTGCATTTGCTATTGCACCCACTGGACCACCATTTACTTGACTTGAGCCTGTAGCTGCAGTTCCAAGCCCACTTGGAGCTTCAGTACCTTGCTTGGAATCCTCCGTTGAATTGGTTTGGGCTTCTGGTTGCATAGCATTAGGATCCTCAGCATAAGCATTTCCGTCGCCAGTATTCGAATAACCTAAGGCATAAGCTGAATTGGCTTGAGTAGCAGCCTCTGCAGCAGGCTCAGCAACAGTAGAAGCTACTTCCTGAGTAGGGTTTGAGGCAGAGTCACCAAACCCAGCAGCAGCATGTGTCTCAGCTGCAGGTGCTTCGGCAACTACTGTTTCACTATCTCCCATAGTTGAATAAGCAAGCCTTCACCTTCAAAGGCTTAATGAATCAAACAAGCAAATAGTAACGCCGTAATAATCCTACAGAAAAAGTTAACTAGCAGGTTAGAAATGGAAGGACAAAACTAAAGAAATTCATTATTGTTCTCACTATGCAGTGTTGCTCTAAATGCAAACATAGTTTCCCTAAATTATATATACAAGCATACAAACAAAAAAAGATAATTCATCGCATTCTACAAAGGCTTGGAGCTGAATTAAATAGAATTCCTAAAATCTAGGAGTGCAACGAAGAGCGCATCACAAAATCACAGACTCACAGTAACAAGAATTCTAGGTACAGCATTTGGATTCAGAGCAAACATAATCATCAATTAGTACAAAATTTGAATTCTAATAAATAGCTACGACAAAACCTGGCTTAGGTTTTTCAGATTCTAAATCCTAATCGACACTACAGATAGCACTGCAAGTACCTGAAGAGAGAGAGTGAGTGAGAGAGAGAGAGTGAGAAATTCGCAGAGAGTAAAGCCTTCTCTTTTTTCTTCAGCAACACAATCTGAAATTGGAAATTTGGAAATTATCAAACTAAGCCTGAATCAAGCTAAAATGAATTAAACTCACCTTGCGAAAGAACAAGCAAGGAGAATGCACTTCGTTGGTGAAAACAAATTCAGGAGCAGCAGTGACCACATGAACATCATGACCAGCAAGGATTAGATGCCTCACCACCTACATATATACATGCAATTGAAATTGAAATTGCAATTCAAACTTAAGTGCAATACAATATCCAAATAATGAATCATGAACGACAATGACAATGAGAATGAGGATGAGAAATGAGAGGTTACCTCCGCAACACGAGTTGCGTGGCCAAATTCATGACCAGTGACATAGTAAGCAAACACAATTTTCTGTGTGGAATAAACAGCAGCAGCACCATCGCCATCATACTCTTCCTGCTGCTTCATCCCCATTTTAATCCCCATTTTAATCGCTACCATTTTAATCTTTACCATAATTTTTTAGCAGCCACACGTTGTTGCAGAGCCAATCCAGGAAGCAAGACGGAGTTGAACATCGGCGATTCGAGGCGAGGCGCGATGAGACAAGGCGAGACGAGGCGATGCAATGGGCAAGGCAGACAAGCGGAGCAGAGCACCTGTGGACCGTGGACCCGTGGATGATGCAGACGGACGATGACCACCCAACGACGGACAAGGACGACGCCACAGAAGACGGCGGCAGAGTGCGACGGAGGAGAAACTCAATTTGGATCTTAGGAAACTAACTTAGGGCTGGTTAGGGTTTTTTAATTTGGGGACAAAATGCAAAGGGTATTATTGGTATTTTAAAAAAATAGAAGAGATCTTAATTAATTATTTTTTTTTGGTGACTTAAAAGAAAATAAACAAAAACTAAGAAAGAAAAAAAAATAAGAAACTGCTTAAGAAAGGCAGTCCCGCTGAATACTACTCTCAAACTCCTTCCAAGGCAATGGAAGCTCCACTTGGGGAGAAATAGTCCTCGTTGCAGTCTTTGCCATGATGTCTGCTACTGTATTTGCATCTCTCAAGATCAACCAAAGATCAGCACGCCATTTCCAAGACATGATATCTCGGATTTTTAACACCAAAGGATTAATAAACCCAGAGCAATCTTGTAAATTATTGACAATAGTAAATGCCTCCACACAGTCTGTTTCACATATAATGTCTCTTTGTCCCGAGTCCCATGCTAAAAGAAAGCCTCTCCAAATAGCAAACAACTCTCCTTGCAAAATGCTACGACTCTCAATTGTTCCCAGACAGCCTCGTTGCCACCTTCCCTTCCAATCTCTGCTAACACAAGCAAAACTAACTCGAGCACCACTGCCAGGATAGCTAGCATCACAATTAATCTTAAAGGTACCCACTGAGGGGGGAATCCAAGAGCCACTAATGGTTGAGGGGATAGATAGTCGTTGCAACTCAAAAATATTTCGGAGCTCCTTTTCTAAGGACAAAGCCATACCAATCACCTTGTCTGTGGTCCAATGCTCGTGAGGATGAAAGATCTCGTTATTTCTCGAACACCAAATCCACCAGAGACCAGAAAAGAATCTAAAAGGGCGCTGTTTGCTATTATATAAGAACTAACTCATCAAATCCACTGGTTGATCGGAGATCCCTAAAGCTTGCCAAACAAGTTGGGCTTTTGGACAATCCCGAATACAATGTAAAACCGATTCCTGACCTGAGAAACATCAGCACCAACTAAAACCTTCCTTTAGGATATCCTAAGCTCGACATATACTCTTCCAAACATAAGATCCCCTTCCTCGAGACCGACTAAAACAATCAGCCTTAGAAGAATGGTATTTCTCCGTCAACAGTTGAACCCATAGCTTGTCAGGATGGTGAAAAAGTTGCCAAACTAGTTTTTCAAGAAGAGCAATATTGGCACAAAAAGGATCTCTAATTCCCAGACCTCCAAACTTCTTAGGAGTGACCAACACTTTCCAGTTAACTAGATTCAGGCCTCTACCATCAGCTTGACCCTTCCATAGAAAGTTTCGCATCATGGATTCTATCTTATTAGTTATCTCTTTAGGGAAGAGAGATACTTGCATGCGATAAGTAGGAATCGCAGTCACTACCGAGTTGAGCAAACAGAGTCTGCCTGCCTTATTAAGCAATCTCCCTTTCCAGTTGGCTAGCCTTCCCCGAATCTTGTCCAAAACATCGTTGAAAGTTGCGCGTGTCACCCGAGAGTGATTAAGGTTCACCCCTAAATACTTGCCCAAGTTCTGGACGAATCTGATGGAGGAGACTCTAGTGAAAATCTCTTTTCTTGTCGCTGAAACATTCCTGGAGCATAGCGCTTTAGATTTTTCCACATTAACCTTTATCCCAGAGGCTTTGCAGAAATTTTCCAAAGCTACCATTACAGTTTGAACTTGCTGTTTTTCAGCTTTACAGAAAAGAAGCAAATCATCAGCAAACATCAAATGAGAAATTCTTTGACCCCCTCTAGAAACCGCAACTGGCTTCCACAAGCCCTTATCATATTTAACAGTAAGTCAAAACAAAATTATATAAATTTTCAAAAAATATATAAATAGAATTAGGTGGCCATAAATATTTAAGCTTATGACATTTAGTATAAAAAAATTGAGAATGAATAAAAATTATATGCTACTATGTGTAATAAATTTTCATCTTTTATTAAAAACTGATAACAATGAAACAATTTTAAACTATAAACAAATAATTGGATAGAATCTAAATTAATTGTATTAGTAGTAGGTATTTTGTCTTTAAAATTTACGCTGTCTACTCAAAAATAGTAACTTATATCATAGATTACACTTTTATATCAGTATTTTTAAAAAGTTTCAACATTTTTAACTGGTCATACCAACACACCAAAAGTATCAAAAATTTAGTGAAAAACATTGAGCAAACTTAATTCATCTCACTGTATTTAAGCTTGAAGATATTTAGAGGCGGATGGAGCCAATGCACGACTTAATTGTTCTTGAAAAAAGTTGTCTAATCCAGAGCAATAGGGGTTAGGTTGTCGCTGCTATATACTTCGAGTGTCTTACTGTTGCGCTTTGCATCATCATTTATGGGGTTGATTTTTCATTGGCGGCCAGCAGTTTATTCTTAGCACTTCAAATTGCATGAATGATACGTATTTTAATATGTTCGTGATATGAAGAGTTCAACTATTATTTAAAAGATATTAGTTTATATTTTTAAAATGTTTTAATTTAATTTGATATATTTTAATTTTGTTTATTTAATTACTAGATTGGGCCTTATGCTTATGAATTTTAGAGTTTTCTTTGTTTTAACCTAATAAGAGAAGATATATTGAAATTATAATAAAAACAAGAACTTAACGCAAGAAGAACAAATTATAATAAATTCAAGAACACAAGAACTTAAAGAAAGACGCGACAGACATTGGACTTTTTTTTAATGATAAAAGAAGAACAAACATAGATTAATAAGAATTAATCTAATACCTGATCTCTGATACCAAATGATAAAAAAAATAAAAGGATAAGCAAGACAAAAATTGAAATTGAATAGAAAAGATAAATTGTAATTGAAATAAAAACAAAAATGATAGGTTGAAATTGAATACAAATAGAATCACTTTACTTTCTACCCAATTTCTTAATGCAACAAGAAAGGGATTCCTCAACCTAACTTGTCAACGCCATAGTTTGGGAATTAAATCGAATGGACTCTTCAACCTTCTACCTAATTCCCCAATGCAACAAGAGAGGAACTCCTCAACCTCAATTGTCCACATCATGGTTTCATCGCGAAACCAAAAAGGGGTTTTCAAACCTCTAAATCATTATGTACTGCGATTACCCTAATTTATGAGGTATTTATAACCTCTTATTAGGTTAAAATATAGAAAACTCTAAGCCCACAAACATAAGTTCCAATCTAGTAATTAAATAAACAAAATCAAAATAAATCAAATTAAATTAAAACATTCTAAAAATATAATCTAATATCTTCTAAATAATACTTGAAATCTTCATATCACGAACATTTGAAGCACGTATCAGTGAAGAAGCTGCAAGATTAAGTCATGTTCGGACCTATGAGTGTTATGGAGCAGTTTAGTCGCCATGTTCTCTCTCTCTCTCTCAGAGAGAAAATGAATGTTTTAAGGTGATCTATTTTAAATTCGAATTCGAATTCAATCAAAATTTTCGTTCAATAATTTTATAATTTTGTTTGTTCGTAAAGCTTAGAATTTTTATTTTTTTTATTAATTTTTACTGCTGTGCTACATGTCTGTCATACAAAATTCCATTAGTTGATCATACAAATTTTCACTTGTAAACTAACTACTACATTTCTATTATATATTAATAGATAATAATAACAACAAAATGAATTATAACGTACAGATATGTAAATAAAGATATTCTGTTAGATTCAATTAGTTGTTGATACAGATATGTTGTCTATGAGCAGGGAACAGCTTCTCAGAATTGATAGAGGTTGATGTAGTATCTCTTATGGCTAGCTTGCAACTTTTCTACTTTAGCCAATGATAAGAACTGAAAAGTGGTTGTTTTTTGGTCATGAGCGATGGTTAATATACACCTCATACATACATTGGGCTATTATGAACCCATATTTTACAGGAATTAGTTTAGACATGGGACTTCATTAGAATTACTAGATAAGTAAATTTGTTTAACCAACAAAAGCGATAAATAAGTGAGCATACAAATAGATGACATGTTACTGGATATAAATCAATGTGTTTGTGTTAGTGTTAATTGTTTTGAGGAGCTTTTATTTTTAATGTGGAAGTATATTTAGTGAATAAATTTCGTTAGAGAGACAATGAGAAATTTTGGCAATGTGTACAATGGGTTGATTATTTAGCCTAATAAAGATAAAAAATAAAAATTATTCTACAAATTATCCTAAATTCAAAAATTTTCACTCAATTATTTTCGAAATAACCATCCAAACCCCCTAAATTACAAACAATTTTTACCCCCTCCCCCCAAATCACTTCCTCCCCATCCATCCAGCATTTGTTAATTATATATACTTAAATTGAAGTGAACAAAATAATCATCTAATTAAAAATTAAAATAACCATCTATATATCTAGTGAATTGAACATCTAGTACATTTATACGGTGGAGAGAGTCAATTGTAACTAGATTGTGAAAGAGAGAAAAATTAAATCAGAGGTGTTAAAGAAGGGAGAAAAAAGAGCTAAAGATTCTGTATTTTCATTAATTGTGGATATGTGAATATATGGCAATCAAAGCCATGGACCAATAAATTTTTTGCCATCTCTGCCGTTAATTCTGTATCTTCGTTGATTGTTGATATGTATAGCACGGAGTGATGCACGTATGAAACGACCGCCTCGTCTGTCTCTTCATCTGTCGCGGATGAAGACGCAAGAATGGTGAAACCCGTCGGCTGCTGGGGGCTGCACGGCCAGCGCGTTGGGGGGCTGCGCCAATGAAGGAAAGTGCACGATGGTATTGCTTGGACGTTTGCGGTGCGCAGTGCGGTGTCGGCCGGTGCTTTGGGCAGCGACGACTGATGTTGTTGGCGGCGACAAACTGGTGAAAAGGGAAGAGACTAAACGAAAAGAACGTTTCTGAAGAAGTCGCATTACATGCGGAGGGGGATTTATGGGATATGTAATTGTCGCAGTTGTAAATCATTATTTTTTTAATTCAAAATTAAAAATTATTAAAAATTAATTAACTTAATTATCATCTGAATTTAATTTTTTTATCCTTATTATACACATTGTACATTAAATTTATTGTCTCTCTATACTTTTTCTTAATAAATAGTAGGTGAAAATAAATTTTTTGTTAATATAATTGAATTTGGGTGGATGTATGGTTAATATTTGGCAAAATATATATATATATATGCCATCGAATTAAATTAATCATATGATCATTTAACACCATATCATTAATAAGTAAATAAATCATATTTAGCCACATTTTTCAATATTGTCAAGAATAAATTAAGTTATGTTATTTTATTATACATATTTCTGTTAATAAATTCTTAATTTTCAAAATAATTTTAATTTTTATTAAAAAAAATCAGTCTTTTTTATAAGGGTGATAACAAGGTTAATTTTTACCCTATCCGATTCCATCTTACCCTACAATTATTCATATAAAACTCATACCGTTCCTACTCGCAAGTAGTAAAAATCTATATCCTAACCCGTCCCATATTAATTATTAAAATCTAACAAACAAAATTAAATTTTAAAATTTATATAACCATAATTATATACATAACATAAATTAAACTAAAAAGTTAAAAATGATAAAATATCAAATAATATTATTAATCACAAAATGTTAGCCTCCTAGTATTCTCCTCTAAAAATACCACTTCTTTATCACTCTGTTGATGTAATTATAACTAGGATTTAATTAACTTGTATTCTAACTTCTAAGAATGTATATTATGATTAACAAATTGATAATTTTTTTATTAAAAATATAAAAAAATTAATACATTTATTTTGTATTTATTAAATAAAAATATTTAAAACTTTTCAATAATGATAAGTGTTCCGAAGGTTACCTGAAACGGATGGATTTAGACCTTAATATGAGATTCAGACTCTTTTGGGACAGCATCTAACATCTTTCGAAGTCGAGGTGTCGTCGTCTGAGTTTCTTTTGAGGAGGTGGGGGTGGTACCTACAAGGGACTCTGATATTTAAGTTAGCAAGAGTTTAAACAGATTTTTAGTAGATTGAGTTCGAAGTATATATACTTGAGGATGTCAGGGTATTTATAACTATAGATATAGAGTCAATAACTATTTTTTTATTAGTCCTATTTTTGATAATGGGTTGGTTACTTCCTTTAATAGGGAGTTTTTTTAAGATCTCCTTTCTAGATAAATAAGAATGATAATAGGAATTAGTTACTTATTTAAATAAGTAGGGTCATGTTTTTGTCGTTATGACCGACTTCTATGAGGTCAAGTAGGTGTCGTTCTGTATGACGTATGTAGATTATGTTTTATTTATTTTGGGTTTGACTAAATTATAAATCAGTGTATCATCAATAAACTTATTATATAATCTAAAGACACGTTAATTGAATTCATAATATAAATATATAATTTTTTATTATTTTTTTATTAGTCCATATAGGTCTCTTAAAGCCTTAAACACATAATTTCATATTCTTTTATTAAATTTAATCTTTTATAATTCCAAATTAAATTTCAAGTGAAGTACAAAATAGATAAAGTAATGTAACATTATTTATTGGGAAAGAATGAGGAACTAATGGAATATTTGTATAATGTGTACAATAGAGATTTAGAGAGTATTAAAGATATAACCATTAGTATTACCTTTTCCCATTAACTGAAGTTTTTGGAATGAGTGGTATCATGACATGATATTAGAGCTCTAGATCTGAAAGGTTTCGATCCTTAGTAAATCCAAAAATCAGTTTAAGCTTTTGGGAAGATGTTTATTATCCCTAGTACTCGGATGATTATTCTAGATAGTATGGGAGATGTTCATTTTGTAATTATACATATTGTACAAATAAACTATTGTCTCCACAGGGGGACTTTTATTTTATAAGAAGCAATCATATGTTTATTAAAATAAACTTAATCGTTAAATTTTTTATAATACGTTATAACTATATTCATTATTATGTTTGTTAATTCTTTAGTTTAATATTGATTTTTTTTATTATGGTGGTTTAATATATATATTTTTTTTAAATAAAAAGCTCAACACAACAAGGTGGAGCATCAACGTCTCCACAAAAAATACTAAACAGATAAAATAAACTAATTTCTAATCATCTTTGATAAAAGTCATTAACAACCCAAAAGATTAAATATCACTCTACTATTTGTAACTCTTAATCGATTTGTTAACTACTCCTACAATACTTTATTTTTGAAAATTCTGTGATTTCTTTTCAACCAAGTGCTCCAAATGATAACAATAAAATCAAATTCACCAATATTTTATTAATTTGACTACATGATTAACCCCTTGAACCACATAAATTTACGATCATTCAGTTCTATATCCACCAGTTCGATAATACTATTAATATTAATTTCTATTTGATACTATTCTAGTAAACTAATAGTCTAATATACTTCTATGGACCTTTTATATAATATAACAATAATATAATAGAAAGCTCTAAAAATAGAAGCAATTCTCTAAAAAAAAAGCCCATCAATAATTACCCAAAATTTATTAATAGTTCGGCTGTTTGTGCGGCTCCCTCAGACATATAATCTGCCAAGCTACTCCCTTAAAAGAGATAAGAAGTCCACATGTCACAAAGCAATTCAACAAAATGAAAATATCTGTATATCTGAATCAATTTAAATTTGTACAGTAGAGCGGCTCCTCCCAATCTTGTCAAACTTTTAAGAATTTCCCAAAAAACCTGTTCTCTCGATACATGGTTACCTGTTGTGTCATTTCCTGACACGCAACAAAAAATTAGCCACGCATAACACTCTCTAAGCGACACGAAAGCAGAAAGTATGAGACTAATGATGAATCTCATTGTGTGAGGTGTAGGCAAAAACTCGCCATATGTCAATAGTCAATACCATTAAAAGCTGACTAAGCAAATAGCCAAAAGCACGGAACGAGTATCTGATTTTCTTAATGCCTAATTAAATATTGAATTTGGATAGTCCCATCCCTTAATATAATAGTTTAGTTGTTCACAATGCATACAGAGAGAAGAAATAATATTTAAACCTCTTTAAAAGGACATTTTGAATAGTTTTACATAAATTAAGAGTTTAACTTGTACTTTTTTTTTTTTTCATTTTGGATCAGATTGCAAAAGAAAATTTTTAAAGCACTAAAAACATTAGACAAAGGCAGCAATGTAGGCAACACATATTCATGTCATTAACAAACTTTATAAGAGTCTCACATAAACCAACCCACAATCTACCACCATACATTACTTACTAACACAGCTAAACAGAGATTTATTATTATAATTTTAAATTGTTTTTCTTATTTCGGGTGAATTCCAACTTAATGGAATATTGATTTTAAGCATCAACAACATGAGGAGATTGTGCAGCAGCAAGGACAAGCTCAGGGTGGGAGATGTTTCCAGCGTAGTCCATAGCATTTGGGAGTCCCAGTGCTCTCAAAGCCAGATGTGCTGCCTTCTGCCCAGATATCATCATTGCCCCAAATGTTGGACCCTGCATTATTATTTATTAAAGTTGTTAATAATAATAACTCATTAATAAACTTTATATTTAGATAGATGATATTATTATCCATATAAAAATATATGACAAAA
>NC_029787.2:26037725-26039400 GCF_000816755.2 Arachis ipaensis
CTAAATTCTGTATTGATATATAATATCTTAAATATATTCTAATGTTATTTATTTCAAAATGATTTCACCGTGTAAGACTAGCATTGTAGCGATACTACACAAGTCTTTTTTATTTTGTTGGGTTTTGTCTGCTATTCCATTGGATATACAGTAACAACCTTAATTAGATATGCGATTAAAAGTTTTTTCTACGAAAAAGTTAAAGAAAAAACAATTATATACAAACAAAAGCACCAAAAGGAAAATTGATAATGTACAAGAAAGATGTCATCATGCACACAAATAGATATGATCTTATGACACGGTCCAACTCAAAATAAAGAGAGTTGTCTCATTAGGAAAATCATTTCTTTCCAAACTTTTGAGTATATTCGGTCCAAATTAATTAAGATCCAAAGTCCAAAACTTTTAAATGTGATTTAGTTTGAGGACAAAAATTTTGCTAGCGAGTGTCCAAAAGAAAAAGTAAAAGGTTTGCAATCCAAAACTAAAAAAAAAATTGAAGTTTTTAATGCATTAAAAAAATGTTAAAAACTTAAAAAATTTAAAATTCTTCCTCTGTTAAAAAAAAAACTTGGTAACAGAATTGGATGACAAATCAAAAGATTTAAAAAATTTATTTACCATTCTAGGGGCACCATCAATCTCAGCAACTTCCATGCCAGTAACAATCATTCCAGGAACAATCTCCCGAGTGAGTTTGACAATAGCATCCTCAGCAGCATTCATATCAAGTGCCTTCATCCCAGGAACACTATCAATCATCCCAATGCTCTTGAGTCTCTTAACCCCTGTGGCCCCAAACGGCCCATCATGCCCACATGAACTAACCACAACCTTAGCCTCCATCACATTTGGGTCCATGCATGACTGTGTGTCATGGTTCATTGACACCAAGGCCCAGTTTGTCACAACACCACCAACCCTGTTGTTCTTTACTATCAAGTCCTCGGCCGCCACAGCGTTGAATAGCTTCACGTTGGGGCGGGCGAGGAGCTTGCTCATGATGGTTGAAGTGAACAACGCTGCATGCTTGATCACCACGTAGTTCTCTTGCTCGTCGTACTCAATGCCGAGCTCGTCTAGGAACAGATGTGCCGGCTTACGCACTACCTGCCAGGGGCGAAGCTATGTTAAATTTTAGGGAAGGATCAAAAATTAATTTTGTAATAGAAAAAGAATAAAATAAAATTTTTAAGAGGACTAAACTAAAATTTAAAATAAAAAAAATTTTGAAATTTGGGAGGAGCCATTGTCCCTTTTTACTACATGAGGCTCCACCCCTGCTACCTGCAACAAAATGTGATAATATACTATTGAATGTTTTAGAAATTATATTAAACAAAGAGTGTTTTAAAGCATTAATAAAATGATCAATCCGGATTAACATAACATGACATCCTTTCTCTGTATTATTGATTATTGACAATATATTAGTATAAGAAATTTTTTTAGCATCAAGCATAGTATAAGAACATTTTTTCCCCAAATTGTCAGCCAATAGAATTACTGGAAAATGAGAAATCATGGTGCGCAATCACGTTGAATTGACACTTCATTGCAATTTATTTACGTGATAGTATGAATATATTTGATATTGTTGGGGTGTATAATTTTAATTTATTTTCGTTTCTTAATATAGTTATTTTAAATAGCTCAAATTTAAAATTTAGTT
>NC_029787.2:26039411-26040235 GCF_000816755.2 Arachis ipaensis
ACTTTTGATTTTTAGTATGGCTCCTTTTTTTGGGTCTTCCTAATTTTGATAATAAAATTTTCTTATATATTAAACTTATGAAAAATTTAAAAGCTTTCACAGTTAATTTTCTTGCTAAAACATGCATGTACATATAAGAGAAATTGTTGCAAGAATCCGGCCACAAATTCTTGCTGCTCTCCGGAATAGGCAATAAACATTAAATATTGTGTATTGATATACATAAATGAAAAGGTTTACCATGGCAGAGAAAAGTTGGCCACCGAGCCAAGCGCCACCACCGGGACTGACAGACTGTTCAATGATGGCTATGTTGATTGACGGGTTCTTGCTGAGCTCGTAGGCGCACGACAGCCCGGCAGAACCGGCACCCACGATCACAACGTCGGTGTCGGCGTGCGTCACCATGTCTGTCATGTACCTGCGGGTCATCTCCCGTGACACGATCGACTCCCTGATTGGCTCGAACTTGAAGGACTGGAGATCGTACGGTGGTTGTGATGGTGATGATGCTGACATGGATGCGCGGAGGGAGAGGTTGAAGTTTTTGCGTGCATGTTGTTGGGGGTTCAGGCGGAACACGGTGTTATGGGAGAGGAGAGAAGAAGGGCTTGCGGTTTTGGTGAAGGAGGGAGAGGAGATGGTGGTGGAAGCCATGGTTGGTTGGATTTTGGAGTGTGTTCAGTGAAGTTTTTGATGTGTTGTGGGTTCTGGTGGGTGTTGATGCCGATATTTATGGATGGAGACTTGGGATTGGGACAAAATTGGTGGAGAAAAATATTCCGAGTCAAAAATTTTAAAAAATTTTTAGTTTTATTTTATTT
>NC_029787.2:26040396-26041073 GCF_000816755.2 Arachis ipaensis
AGTAAATATTTATTTAAAATTAAAAAGAATACATAATCAAATATAAAATATTTTTACGCCATGAATGGATACAGAATTACAGATCATCAAAAGAGGTTGACATAAAAATCGAACTATTGACGTCTCCCTCTATTGAAAATCATCAATAATGTATTTCAAGAAAGTAACTTTGGATTTTTCATCCATCAATAACACTGATATTTAATTGAATTTTATAAGTATTGGTGGGAATATTGTGAAATGTAAAATATATATCAAAAGTAACTTATTTGAATTTTTAACTTATGAAAAATAGTAGTATTAATATTTGGTGTAATTTTTAAAATTAAATTACAGTTTTTAAAAAGTTATTTAGAAGTTTGTAGAGAAGTTAAAAAAAATGACTTCTCTCCTAATACTATTATTTTTTATCACATTTCTTTTAAAATAAGCACTTTTAGAACTAAAAACTTAAAAACAAAATAACTTATTTATAAACTACTTTTAATATAATTATTTATTGTTTAAGCTATTTTTTTAAAAGAATGCTTAATTAAGTTGTTTTTTCAAATTGGATCATAGTATTTAGTAACTTCAGTGTTTTGAAATTTTTAATTTAAACCAATAAGACAAATCTGTAGGTAAGGACAATTTTTTAAATAAAAAATTTGAAATTAAAAAAAAAGAAATAGCTGGAG
>NC_029787.2:26041295-26042804 GCF_000816755.2 Arachis ipaensis
TTTTAAAAAATAAGAAAAAAAATTATATGAATAAAAAATAATTTTTATGTATTTTCAAGATGTGATATTTAAAATTAAGCTATAAAATGCGATGTTTTTAATTATAATTAGTCAGAATACGATAAAAGTTATGTCGCGTTCTTCACCAAAAAAATCGGACATTATGTAACTTTCGTTCTTCTCACTCGGCTAAGCACACTTTTGTCTTTTTCAAAATGTGCGTCGTGTTCTTCTACGTGGTTCACGAGCTCACCTCCATGCTTCTGCTCCCATGTATGTGCAAGCAACGAGAATTTATTTGAAAGGAGTAAAAATTTTAAAAGCAAAATTATTAAAAGTTTCTAAAAGTACTCACAATTTCAAAACAAAAATTATGAATAGATTAAAGAATGGTTAAAGAATGGACTATATAAAGACCAAAGATAAAATTAGTTTGAAGTATGATAATAGAGTGGCTCTGATAGAGTCTGATAAAAAAGAGTGAATATCCCACTCGATACTTTGATAATTATTTCTAAAGTACTACGAGGCACTTTACGGGGGCTAATCAGTCCCATAAAAGTAAAGATCAAGGGTTGGATTAGATTTTTTTTGTTAAGAATTTTGTTGTCTTTCGAGATAATTGTCCAAGATAATTGTCCAGGGCCAAAAAAAATAGTTAAGTGACAATCAATCTGAATTCTATTGATGCTTGCAACACAATAAAACCAAGAGCAAGAGCAAATAGAGAAGAAAGGGAAGACAGTGATGAGAAAATAGAGGCGGTAATCAGATTTGAGAATGAAGATGAAAGAAAATGCCTGCCAAAATAGTCTAATTGAAATTTTGAGTGGAGCAAGATCTAAATGTTGGATAAGTAAACATCCTGTAATAAAAAGAGTAGTTATGAACCCTATAAATTATCCCCAAAAAAGTGGTGAAAGGAGGCCCCAGTTAGTAAAAAGTAATTCGAAATTTCTTGGAAGAAAAAGTAGAAAAATGAATAAATATAATGATAATTTGATTCTTTATCGTTGTAGTAAATATTACTATAGTAATTAACTAAAATAAATTACTTGTCTTTGGTAAGATATGTATGTTACCCCATTAAATTCAGATGTATAATATACTTTAGTACTCTAATGCATTTCTCTTTATGAGTTAGAGTAAATATATTCTCGATTTTTTTCTTTTACATTTAAAGTGCATGTTCTCGCGCGAATCTAAACAATCACTTACTCTGATTTTATGTATTGATTATTTTAGACTAACAAAAAGATTCTCGATAAATATTTGGACATCTGTATAAAAATTATATTTGTAGGAATATAATCTACAATATCTTCCGATTGAGTCTCAACTATTGACAAAGTAGTCATATAAAAAATTGAAAGATTTTGTTGAAATTGTTCGTTTCAAATTTTTTGAAAAAGCTAATCATAAGTTCTTCTCCCCATTAAAAGATTAGAGTATAATAAAAAATTAGAAAAAAAATATGTTTAAAAAAAAAAATAATTTATGGATATATTT
>NC_029787.2:26042836-26044636 GCF_000816755.2 Arachis ipaensis
TTTATAATAATTTTTTTTGTTACTACAAATTGCATGTGATGTGACTTATTTAGCTTGAAATTAAAAATAAAAGAAGAAAAAAGATTTGTATTTCATGGTATACAATAACTATCCAATATTTATTATTTGTGACCAATAAAGCCGATAAGATATATATACAAATATACATTAATATTACATCTACCATATGTATTATAAATTATTTAAAAAGTCATTTTAGTTTAATCTTGATTTGATACACTATTTAAATTTTTAGTTAGTAAATTTTTGTTCCAATTAAAACTTATATTATATCAAAAATGTTATTTATATACCAAAATTAGTTACCAATATATTTATATCTAAATATATGTGTGGTTTAATTTATTTTTAATATGTATTTGTATTTTAACATATATTTTATACTGACTTTTGTGGCTGATTTTAGAGTGTGAAGACACTCTTAATATAGGGCCTCAAATTGATGCAATCAAGGAGTAGTTAGAGCCTCACATTTTTTGATCTTGGTTCTTGTAATATAACCCTCTGATGTATCTATAAATAACACTCTTGACTACTAAAAGAGAATAAGAATCAATTACAGTTCTCTCTACTCCTTGATTCTCTACTCTCTAATTCTCTAGTCACACATCACTGCTGCATAATCACACATGGTATCAGAGCCTTCACATTTTTCTTTTTCTTTGAATTCTAGGTCTTCTTCGTCTTCTCAATTGGAACATCGCGATTCATAGCGCCCGATTCCAAAACTGCAGCATCAACAACAACACCACGTTTCTTATTCTTCGGATTTTTTTTTTTTTTGCATCTTTACTCTCGGGTGAAGGCAAAATTTCAGATCCATTAGCATCATCATTGTTCTCAAGGTTCTGACCCATGACTTTGATTGTTTCGAATGCTTTAGCCAATAGCAACAAATCTCTCCTCCAACCTATTCTTGACAAATTGGATGATACCAATTTTGTTACCTGGGAACAAATTTTTGTTGATATATGAGGTCCAGCTCCAAATGCATCTCGATGTGGTTTTAGGTATTATGTAAGTTTTGTTGATGCCATTAGTAGATACACCTGTCTGTATTTGCTTCAAAATAAATCTCAAGTGTTTGGAATTTTTAAACAGTATAAAACTCTAATGGAGAAACAAACTGATTTTTTCTTAAAATAAGTGCAACCAGACAACGATAAAGAATTCTTGTCATCCTCTTTCAAGTATTTTGTTCAAGAAAATGGTATTGTTTATCGCTTGTCTTGTCCACGCACCCATCAACAACAAGGAGTTGTTGAGAGACAGCATAGACACTTGGCTGAGATGAATTTATCTTTTCTTGCCACTGCTAAACTTCCATTTTCTTTCTGGGAAGATGCGTTCTTGACCTCTGCATTTTTTATCAATAGACTTTCTACCAAAGTTTTGAACTATAAATCACCTTATGAGATGTTACATAATGTGAAACTAAATCACAACATGCTAAAAGTTTTTGGTTGTGCATGCTATCCTCATCTCAGACCCTTTAACACTCATAAAATGGACTATAGGTCTTAACAATGTATTTTTCTGGTCTATGCTCCTCAGTCTAAATGGTTCAAATGTCTTACATCCGAAGAAAAAATTATATTGCAAGAAATGTTATCTTTGATTAACAGTTGTTTTCCTTTTCATCTTTATTTGTTGTTTCTAGCATTCATACTGCAGTAGGGATGGCAATACCACCTGAACCGTGGGTACCCACCCCACTCCTACCCACACCGAGGCGGGTTTTTAGTGGGGCGGGTTCTTGGGAAGGGCAGGGCCGGGTGG
>NC_029787.2:26044905-26055289 GCF_000816755.2 Arachis ipaensis
GGCAGGTACCCGCAGGGGCGGGTTAAGGTTCAACGTTTTACTACCTGCAGGTAGAAGCGGGGCGGGTTCTTTGCGGGTTGTTGTACGGCAGAGCGGGGTCGGGTTAGCAAAAACCTGCCCCTACCCGCCCCGTTGCCAACCCTATACTGCAGGTTCTTCCTCCAAAGATTTAGCTCCTCCTATTTTACCTCCTCATATTCCAACTGTTGAGATTGTACACCCTGCCAATTCTTCCCTTATATCAACCTCTTCCAATTCCCATCTCTCAAATCTTCATCCTTTCTCAGTCCAACCTTCCACCAACTCCTCATTAAATGTTTCTGGTGCTACTCCAATTCAAGCGATAGAAACTAAACCCTCAGGAGCTCCTGTTTTTTGCCAAACCCCCACCCCCCAGGTCACTCAAAACCAACATAGTATGGTTACCAAGTCAAAATCTGGCATTTACAAACCAAAAGTATTAAGTGCTACTTTCTCTTTCCATTATCTTTTCCAAAACCAACATCCTTGAAACATGCCTTGAATTCTTCCCACTGGTTAGGGGCCATGCAAAAAGAATATAATGCCTTAATGAAACATCACATTTGGCTTCTCACAACACCTCCTCCCAACGCCACAGTCATTGGATGAAGTGGGTGTATGTCGTGAAAAGAGCTCCGGACAATACAATAAAAAAATATAAGGCAAGACTAGTAGCTAATGGATGTCACCAAGTTAAAAATTTGGATTTTAACTAGATTTTTAGTCCTGTTATAAGATCATCTACCATTAGGACTATGATTTCTATTGCTGTGACAAAAAGCTGGCCTCTGCGGCAGTTCGATTTCAATGATGCCTTTCTAAATGGCACATTGGATGCGGATGTTTATATGATGCAACCACCAAGTTTTGCTTCCTCTAACTCTACTTTAGTATGTAAGTTAGATAGGACATTCTATGGCTTGAAGCAAGCACCTCATGCTTGGTTTTCTGCTCTTAGCTCCACCCTTTTTCATTATGGTTTTACTAATACTAAGGCTAATAACTCTTTATTTGTTCGAATCACTAACACTTCTACTATCTACCTCTTAGTTTATGTTGTAATGCATCTGAAATAAAAACTCTCATTCAATCTCTTCACAATAAATTCTCTCTTAAGGATTTAGGCGGCCTGCATTACTTTCTTGGTTTAGAATTCAATAAATTACCTAATGGTGACCTACACATATCTCAGTCAAAATATATTCTGGATCTATTACACAGAGCTCAGATGCATGAATCAAAAATTGTACCTACCCCTATGTTATCTACTCTAAAACTCGTCTCCCAAGGCTCACCAGAGTTTGCGGATCCAACTAAATATCATTCACTGATTGGAGGCTTTCAATATGCTACTTGAAATTGCCTTTTTTGTAAATAGGATTAGCCAATTCATGCAGAATCCCAAGAAGAATCATTGGAAAGCTCTAAAGCACATACCCAAATATCTCTCAGGTACGTATCATCATCATGGTTTAGTATATTCTAAATCTACTGATCTTCGTATTCTGGTGTTTGCAGATGTTGATTGGGCTAGTGACTTAGAGGATAGAAGAAGTACCAGTGGTTATTGTGTCTACCTAGACTGTAATCCCATCTTTTGGTGAAGTAGGAAATATAATGTAGTGAGTCGATCCTCCACTGAAGCAGAATTCAGGTGCTTGGCAGATGCAAGGCTGATGTTCTCTGGGTGCAGAAGTTGTTATAGGAACTTGGCATACCACAAACTATCTCCCCAACCATCTTCTGCGATAATTTGAGTGTTGTTATGCTTGCTGCCAATTCAGTTATTCATAATCGCAGCAAACATTTTGAAATTGATTTGCATTTTGTGCAAGATAGAGTTGCAAAACGCTAACTTTTTGTGGTTCATATTCCTTCTGATTCTCAGGTAGCTGATGTGCTGACCAAGCCCCTCTCAGCAACTCTCTTTCATAAATTTTGAACCAAACTTAGGGTGGTTTCCAATTTCACACTAACTTTTAGGGGGGATGTGAAGAGTACCACTTCTAATATAGGGCCTCAAACTGATACAGTCAAGGAGTAGTTAGAGCCTCACCTTTCTTGATCTTGGTTCTTGTAATATATACCCTCTGATGTATCTATAAATAACACTCTTGGCTACTAAAAGAGAATAAAAATCAATTACATTTTCTCTCTACTCTTTGATTCTCTACTATCTAATTCTCTAGTCACACATCACTGCTGCATAATCACACATAGTGTACACGTAGCATAGTCGATATTATATAATCATATTTCTTTCATTTTCAGCCATTAATAATAATACATACAACACACATCCATATCTTTATATATATCATCGCAATCAATAATATATGGCAAAGACTATTCAAAATGAACATTTTTGTTCCGACCTTTAAACAATGTAATCTTAGGTCCTCCATATTTTCCAAGTTATTGACGTAAGATTAATGGTAAGCCAAGTAACAAAATAACAATAATAAATTTGAAATTAGGTAAGTAACAAAATGTTTTATTTTATTAATTACATATAATAAAAGATATTTTAAAAAAATTGGACATCAAATTACTTTTATATCCCTTTTAGATAGATAGATAGATAGATAGATAGATAAGGATCTAGAGATAAAATTTTAATTCACGCATAATAAAAAACTCCATGTAATAGAAACTACTTTGCACTTCAACTCCACTAACACTCTTCATTAGAAATGACAAAATAGGTCGAACTCATCAAACTGCCAAAAATTGTCAAATAGATTAAGATTTTGAACTCGTCAAAATAAAAAAGCCCACCAAACCCTCAGCTTGGGTGGGAGTAGGGCAAGTTGGACCAGCGGGCAATCGCTTTATTTTTTCTTTTGTTTTTTAATGAAAAAATAATAGAAAACCTAAAAATCAATTCCGTAATTCTCTTCTCAATTCAAGCCTCTCTGCCTTCTCTTAACTCATTCTCCGACAACGCCACATCTCCTCCTCTGCACCGACATCAAAGCAATCGTAGATTTGCCATCGTTGTTCGTCGCTCGTCGTCGATTGTTTGCTCACCTTTACACACTGCCTTTGGGTTCTGGATTGTTATGCTTCTAAGTACTGCTGCTCACTGATTATGATAAAAATTATAATTATGTTGTTCTACTTCTTGTTTCAGTTATATTCTACTCGCTGATTATGCTAAAAAACTTTTGATTTTGCAAAAGACTCTCATTATGTGAATTGTATTCTGATGATCAATTTTGATTGTGGAAAAAAAAAGAATGAATACCCAACCCGACCCTTGACAATTACCTCGAAAGGATTATGAGGCCCCCAACAAAAAAAAACCTAACTCGGCCCCTGAACTTTACTTTTATGGGACTGATTAGCCCCTGTGAAAACAAAAAACAAAAAAAAAACACTACTACATGGGCTAATCAGTCCCATAAAAGTAATCAGGAGCTGGGTTAGGTATTTTTTTTTTGTTAAATGCCTCGTTGTCTTTCGAGGTAATTGTCAGGGGCCGTTTAGAGTTTTTCTCAAAAAATAGTGTCTATATTTAGGATTTTATTGAATTAATCTTAGTTAAGCAATTAGTTACATTATAATTTAGCTTTACAAAAAGGGCTAAAAGAGCGAGCTAGCCCGCTGTCCCCCTGTTAGACGAGATGGTTTAGAAATTCTAGTTCGTTTGACTTTGATGGGTCAACCTACCCCACCCGTTTTGGGCAGGCTTGGGTAGGACAGGACGGGTGGGCGCTTTGTGACTTTTACCCTTCATGGTTTGAAAGTAGGGGTGACGAGTAGGGATAACAAAAAAATCTGAACCTGTGAAAATTACCTGTGATGGGGAGGAAAATGGAGACCCACTAAGTCTCCACGGGGATGGAGTCGCGTCCCTACTAATAAACAGAGAAGGGGTGGGCACTGAGGTACCCTCCCTATGGGGACCCGCTGAATCTCCACTTAAGTGAAACTACTTAAATGCCTTTTATAGTTTTATATATATATAAGATGCATAGCAAGTAAGGAAGAAAAACGTTAGTTTTGAACTCTCATACGGTTGCACACTTGCACTCTCTTATCTACCCACCCCTCTCTCTCTCTCTCTCTCTCTCTCTCCAACCATGCTTGGCCTCTCTCCCTCTGCTCTCCATCGTCGACACCATCTACGACGTCACCGACTCCAACTACGCCACCGCCATACTCTTTTGTCGTAAGTGTCGCTGAGGTCTCCTCGTCCCTCCCATGCAAGCTTCGCCATCGTAGAAGGTGAAGATCTGTCGTCGCGGAAGGTGAATCCACAACCCATAAACTCTGCTCACTCTCCAGTCCCTTCCTCTATCCCTCTCTCTTGCGATTTTGCCCATCGCCTCTGAAGATCTTCCATCATCTCTTTCACGAACGTCGTTGTCTCCCTCGCTAAACTTGTCGTCGACAAAGACCTTTTAGGTTCATCTTCCTCTTCCTCTTCTCCTGGAACTGTTATTGAACCTTGTGTTGTTATTGTGTTACTGTTAATGTGAAAATTTTACTTTCTGAGTGTTGTTGGTAGTTAGGGTTAATGTAAAAATTTCACTTTCTAAGTCTTGTTATTATGTTGTTGTTAATAGATCTTATACTTTTATGAATGATGAATGAATTTGCTATGTTTTTATGTATGAATTGTTTTGTTTTGTTTCAATTCTTTCAAAAACCTTCATCATTTACAAGGGAAGGTGAAACACAAGGTGCAGTAGCAGTGCTGCCAGCAACGGTTGAGTCTCAACAGGAAGCTAATGCTAGTTTAAAAATACCAACACCAACGAACTCAAGTAGCACAATCACAAACTGAAAGCTCAACTCCTTATGGTTGTGGAATTAAAAGAAAATTAACTTCTGATGTGATGAATCATTTCAAAAGACAAAGAATTGATGGCAAGTGAAAAGTTATTTGTAACTATTGCAAGTCAAAGCTCTTAGGTGGCCTTAAGCAAGGGAGTTCACACTTGTATGATCGCTTCAAATCTTGCAAGTTTTGCTAATATTACTATTATTATCAAGTCCGATATTTGTCAATATAAGTAATTATCAGTATTTTTTGATGAGTTTAGAGTTGTTAATGCTTCATCAAATATCTTTCATCCTTAAGTTACTAATGTCATTTATATTAGTAATTCATATATATTTAACCTTATATACATTATTACTTGTGTAATAATATATTTAATTTTCATAATTATTCATTTAAGATATTTATAATTTAAACCGCTGATTCAATAGTTCCTGAACTTGACACCTAGCCACTATATTACCATTAATTATTATCATTACCATTAGTTCCATTCACTTGGCGGAAGCCTCTAAGTGAACAAAAGAAAAGAAAATGGAAATGTGGTTTATATGCATATGTACATATATATAATTATGACACATGTTTCATCAATTTATTAACCATGACACCTAATACTTAACACCACAAATCCTCATATATCACCATCGGCCTTAATTATTTTCATTTTCCTTCCTTCATCACCGTATGAACTTGAAAGAAAAGAGGGAGAGACTGAGAGTGTGCTTGAGAAGAACCGTGACCTCCCATGAGCTTTTGCCTTCGATTTCTTGTGATCCGTAACTCCAATTAAAAATCTAATATGATAAGTATTTGTATCTTCCTCCTCTACATGGTAACGTCACTTTTGTTCACTACAAGACACACGTCGAATAGCGGCAATTTTTTATGGATTTGCCGCAATTTTAGATACCAGCAGTTCCAGAAGCGTTGTGATTTAGGGGGTGGATATTTGATTTTGCAGTGGTTCTAAGAAACCGCTGACACAACCGATACAAAACCAAGGATTAGCGTTGTTTGATTTAGCGGCGGTTTAAAACCACCGCTATTGCAATGAGCGGATTTAAAAAATAAATGGCAGCAATTACAAAACCACCACAAACTTATGTGCATTTTCAAAAAAAAATTTGCAACAGTTTTGAACCGCTGCAATTTCATAAACAAACTTAAAGAAAAAAAAAACTAACTAATCTTAATAATTTATACCATTTTTCTTTATTATAACCTATTTTCTTTACATCATGTTTATCAAATTTGAGATATTGATATAAAAAATACTAAATACAAAATATTAAACTCATAGATTAATCCAAAATGTTAGCTAAAAAAACACTTATTTGTAAAATAAAAAAACATGATATTCGAGCACTACTTATGCACATACTAGCATATATATATAGGGGAAAAATAAAACTAAGGTAGTAAAAATAGGCATCTTAAAAAAAATCCTAAATATTAAAGTCCCGTTGAAAGTCATCACTAACAAATATAAACCACGAAACATATTTCATTTGGAATATAAACAAGTTAATTTTAGGGATAAGTATTGTTTTGGTCCCTCACGTTGAGGGTTGGAATCAAACCCGTCCCTGGTGTATATTTTTATTTAAAATCATCCTTAATGTTGTATTTGATTTTAAAATTGTCCTTTTAAATATTTTATTTTTTTAAATGACAAAAATACCCCTTTTTTTCACCATTTCATTCTTCTTGTTCTTCTTCCTCCAGGAGAACAAATTCTGTTCTTGTTCTTCTTCTTCCAGAAGAAGAAATTCTTCCATTAACAAACTCAAAACTTCAAATCTTAATACAATTAACAAAATCCAATTACAAGAATTAAAAATACTCAAATTCATCTCCAATTACAAAAATAAAAAAATTATCATTTTAATTATCAAGAACAATCAAATACAAGAAAAAAAGAACAAAAATTAGAGAGAAACACAAAATTCAAAAACAAAAATACAACAGTAATCCAAAAATCCAAAAGTCCAGAAATAAGAATAAAAACAAAACCAATAATAAAAATTAGGAAATTAGGGATTATGATGAACAACATCAAATTCTCCAAATCTAACAACAACAACATATTTAATTTCTTTTTAAAACAGAAAGAATGAAACTTTATCTTATAAAAATCATGGAGGTCGCCGTTGTTGCTCTTGGAGATCGCCATCGGAGTGGAGGTCGTCGTTGGCCGCTGCTGCACTTGGAGATCACTGCACCGTCGAGGTGAAGGTCGTCATTGGCCGCTGCTGTGCTTGGAGGTCACTAAGCCGTTGGGTGGAGGTTGCTGCGCCGTCGGAGTGGAGCGCCGTGCCGTCAGGGTGGAGGTCGCCGCCATCAGGGTGGAGGTCGCCGTCGAGGTGAAGTGTGTGTGGCGGTTGTCTGTAATGGAGAAGAAGAAGAAGAAGAAGGAGGTGGTGTGTGATGGTTGTGTGTGAAGAAGAAAAAGAAGAGTGATTGTTGTGTGTGAAGAAGAAGAAGGAGAAGGAGCTGCGCTATGTGTTTTGTGTTGTAACGGTGGAGTGAAGAAGATAAGGTTTGAAGTTAGAGAGGTGAGAGAATACAAGGGTAAAATGGTCAAAAAGGATGATTTTAATACCAAATATAACATTAAGGACGATTTTAAATCAAAATATACGTCAGGGACGAGTTCGATTCCGACCCTTAACGTGAGGGACCAAAACAATATTTATCCCTTAATTTTATAACTACATCTAATTAAATTTTTCTTTTTTTTATACTCTCTCTTTCTTGTTTTTTCTCCATTTTCTTCAATTAAAAATTTTTTGTTATCAATTTTCAAACTATTAAACTAACTTAATTGAACTTAATCATTAAAATAATTTAGTCGTGTAACATCACCGCCAACAAAATACCGGAGAGAAATATAGACAGTAATTACAACTTGCAACGCTACAAACCAAATTTCACAAATCAAACTTATTCAAATACTCTTGTAGAACTTGCTTTGATAATTTTAACAACTTGCGGCTATAAAGTATCATCACCTAAAAGCATAACACAGATCCAATTTATCTGATCCTTCATTGACATGTGAATAGGAACCATGCTGACTAACCAGAAAATGAAGCAAATGAGGCAGAATCCATGATGTCTAAACAAAAAGGGAATGATGTTTCTTTCCCTCTTACCTATTGTCAAGTGTAATCTTATAACATTTAACATCTTTCGCATGCTTTTTTTTGTCCCACTTAAAGAGCGTGAGAAATCACACTTTATAACAACAATCGACAAAAAAAATTGAGAAAATCTATTTTTTGAAATAACTGAAATTTACCTGGAAAACCCTGAATTATAACTCATTCAATCACACTTTGCAACAGATGCTAAGTATCTTCCAGCCATGAAGAAAGTATGCAAGTGAATAAGAGACCAGATGACCCTCAATATAAAGTTATAAAAAAAATAACAAAAAGGAAAGGAAAGGAAAAGAAAAAAAAAAGAAATAACTTTGGAATATACAAGTTTCTAGTATGCTAGTTAATGTTCAATACGTCAAAAAACACAGAACTAAAGGAATACGTAAGCTTGTTATATCATTTGAGTTAACTGGAACTACGGCACGGACGATAAATGCCAAAACAATAAAAGATGCAAGTATGAAAGGGTATATTGCTAGGGTAAAGAGTGAAGAGTGAAAATTGCTTTTTATAGAATTAAAAAAAATTCACCAATAAAAATTTATATGTTCATTCTAAATTAAAGAAATCTTCACTCTTTACCCAATTCTACTCTAAATTCCCGAATGAAACATAAGTACATTTGACACCATTTACATTCGATATATAACAAATCATAATAGAGTTAACTAGGAAAACAAATATATCCCAAGTCCTACGATGAATTCAAGAGTATCATAAGCTTCTTTAATCCTCTCAATCTGTAAAAAGAAGTCAACAAGAGTAATAGATTTTCCATTTTCTAATATTCTTGGAGCTCAAGAAATGAAAACTAGAAGCCAACATGCAAGATATCGAAGACAATAATTTCAGAGATATACTTAGGCAAAATAGGAGGTAGTAGATTTTCAAGCTAAACTTTGATAAGCCTTTTACTTTAAAGTAAGGGACCATTCGTCTCACAATTTCTATGGAGTCTCTGACAATATGAAATCTAAACAACTTAAAAGAGTTTTCTGAACTGAGAAAACAATATTTTGATTCTCCTTCTCACAAATCAATCTAAAGCTCAAGTATAGGAATATTGGATAGTAGCAATAGCAAGTTATAAAATGATCAAAACAGAACGCAGAAAGAATAACAAAATAAATTATGCTTGATACAAAATCTGCCAGAGGACTCAACAAGTGAAAACAACACATGGCAGCCACCAAGAGTTAAATCAAGCAGTGAAATCTAACAGTAAATCCTAATAATAACCTTAAGCAGCCTTCTTACTTTTCTTAGCCCTCACTTTCTTTTTCAAATCATCTTCTTCTGACTTCAATAGAGATTGTTTCTTCTTGATATTCTTCCCCTTCTTTCCTAAATCTCCATCCTTAGCAGATAATTCACTATTCTGACTCTTCTCGATGGAATTTTCCTTCATCACTTTTGCAGATTTATTCAGTTTACCACTTTTCTTAACAGATTTTTTCAATTCTTTGACACTGCTCAACTCACTCAATGCCCCTTTCTTCCTCTTCTTATTCGCCAATTCTCCACTACCTTTTCCAGCATCCTTTAAATCTTCCTCCATAACAACACCACCACCATCATCCTCACTACCTGCCACATATTCAACATTATCCTCACCAACTTCGCTATCCATGTATCTAACTTCATGAATCCTTCCCTTCTTCTTCTTCTTCTTCACTGCCTTCGCGCCACTATCGTCTTCGCCCTCTTCCTCCTCCTCCTCCATCGTCTGCTTCTCTTTCTCTGCCTCCTCAACCTTACTTCCCTCAATCCTCAACTTCACCTCCGGAATAGCCTGGAAGACAGGCAGCGCCAGCGACTCGTAAAGCTTAACATGCAAGGACCTCACATTCGCCCACTTCTTCAGCACAACCTCAACAACCCCCTCAATGACAGCCATTATATTCTCAACAATCTGCTCACTCTCCATGGAAACCTTGGCAACCTTCACAACACAATAAGTCCCCATTCCAAGAAACAGAAGCGCCGACGAACACGCCTTATCCACCTGCTCCTTCCAATTCTTCTTAGTCAAGTCCACCTACACTGCCTTCTTCTTCTTAAAGAATTTCTTCCCCAACAGCCTGGGCATCAAAGGCACCACTCTCTTATCAGCGAAAAAAGATCATATGAATCACAGAGCTTCCGCTTTGCCTCGAAAGGGCGGTAATCGGAGGCCAGCTTCGACAACCTGAGGACCTTGGAAACGGCGACGTTATTGGCCTTGATCTTCTTTTGAGCTTCTTGTTTAGTGAGTTTGGATTTGGACCTGTCGTCGATGATGAGGCAAGTCTCGTTGAAGGGAGAGAGGAGAGAGTGGGGTAAAGGGACCTTGTAAGGGTTAATGCGGGATTTGTGAGGGATGGTTTTCAGAGTGACGACTAAGTAAATGAATTCTTTGTCAGTGTCG
>NC_029787.2:26056077-26077252 GCF_000816755.2 Arachis ipaensis
CAGCATGTAACCAGCAAAGAAAAGTGAGCCATTGGATGAAATCTCATACCAATCTCACACCATTAAAATCATCATTGATGGCTATTTGATGGCTACAAATCACAAAAGTTGGTGGCTCCCTAGCACTCCTCATAAATTGAATTCAATATTACTGATTTATCGTTTTTTTATATATTTGCTATTTTTATAGGTAAAATCGTGAGAATATATAAGTATTATGTTTGATATTTTAGTATAAAATTCATACATCTCCCAAGGTTTAGGAAAAAAATGTAATCCTATGAAAACTTGAGGATTTTTTATTTAAATAAATAAAAAATTGTAATAATTACCGAAATAAATAATTTAAAAAATATTTATCGTTTTGTGTTTTCCAATCATATCTCGTTTATAGTGTAAATGAGATACATGGAATACTCATCTCGTTTATACTGTAAACGAGATACAATGAGTTGTGTCCCACCAGCTATAAAAGAATGTGTAACCTTTGGTATTCTTCACAAACTTTTCATATCATATTTCTCACAAATACAAGGCATGGTCAGTAATAATCCTTATATAGTTGTGCTTGTGTATTCCAATTGCCGCATGTTTAACGGCGACAACGGGGTCACATTTGAGTGCGAGGATCCAATATTATTTCGCACTCAACGTGTGAATACGTTGTCGGATTTGAAGAGTTTGATACTGAGCAAGCTCGGAGGTACAGTGGCGAGAGAAATCGGAAGGGTGGCGTATAGGTTACTGGCCCCTATGGGTAATGGAGTCTTTCGATTTTGACTATTCCGACTTAAGGGGAAGAGCATGTGCGAGTCATGTTCAATATACATGGGAGGATCATGGTGGGGCAAGTAATGGAGCTGTCTGCAGAGGTGGGGCACAATGGCGGTGGTCCTTCTGTACACTCGACCTATGTGCAGGACGACCGACCTCTCGCACCACCGCACCATTCATGTCGCCGTTCCAGTGGATGAGGCGGAGGAGGGTGAGGAGGAGTCGGATAAGGATTAAGTGGCGGACAGTGGTGATAGCGAATCGTCCGATGGTGAGGATGAGAATGAATGTGTTTCGGAGACACCCGTTCCGACTGTCCCCCGCCATGTCCTGCCTCCCCCTTTTCCGATACCGGCGCTTTCGGCAGTTCCGTCTCACTATCACAGTCTGAATTTGGATGCCATGCACGAGAGGACTCCGTTTCTTGACCGGCGATATCCGTGACTCCCCGTTGTACCGCTAAACAGAGTGACTGGTAAGTCCAAGCCAGCACAGCAGAGCCCCATGATAGCGCCCTGCACTCCTCGAAGTCCCGGAGAAGCGGTAACCACCGTACGTACACCAGGTTATTGGACTTGTCTGTCAGCAGATACCTTCCGATCAGTAACATAATGTAGCATCGCGCATACTGTCGGAGGGTCTCAGGATCGTCGGTGGGGGGCATCTGTCGTACACGATCACGCAACCAAACCAGCTTCAGCGTGAACGACTCCTTCCTCTGCTCTGTCTGCTGTGCCGCTACCGGTGGCCTGGCACCAAGCAGCTGCTCCACCATTGCCCACGTCTCAATGCCGTACCACCGACCGAAGTCACGAAGGCACCCCCCAACGGGGTTCCCGTGTGCACGCAAGCCAAGGTGGTACGCCACGTCCTGTAGGGTGATAGTGACCTCACCCCCACGGAAGATAAAACGTGTGCGTCTCCGGATGCCATCGCTCCACGAGTGCCGAAATTAGAGAATTGTCAAATGTGAAGTCCCTGAGCGGTACCGTGTCACCGAATCCGGCCTCAACCAGATACGGGACGATGGCATCGGGTGGAGGAAGAGTATGGCTGACTCGCCAGGGCAATAGAAGGCGAGGCCTCTGCGGAATGAAAAATAAATTTTTAATCTATACATACATAATAATACATTTTTCTACTCTACTAAGGAACAAAGTACTACTCGTACTTAGTAATATACTACCATGTGTCTACTCTACATCTGTCTCTAACTTACTTATGTCGGTAAGCAAACCCTAATTAAGTAATACCAATCTTAGACAAGCAAATATTGTTCTAAATTCATCATACAGTCCTAACCCTAAAGCATCTTACTCAGTGTTTGTCACTACGAGACTACCCTAACAATGTCCACATACTTAGATTAACTGAACATAACACAACTAACCTCAAAGTCGGCCGCCCCAGCGTAATGTGAAGTCTCGTTTAGTCTGTTGATATCACCGTCGTTGCCCGCCTGGCGTGCCATCACCGTCTCGGACTCAGATATGGAAGGAAAAGGTCAAAAGATGGGAGAAAGAGTTTGACTAGGTCAAAGTGGGGTCCAACAAATGTGTGTAAACGACTTATACTTATAGGCAACCCTCAGCCTTATCTCGTTTACACTGTAAACGAGATATGACTGGAGAACGCAAATGTGAAAGAGTAAATACTTAATCTATTCCTATTTATTTTTCCGAAGAACAAGACGATTTTGGTTAAAAAAATACTTTGATTTTCAACTTTATTATTTTAGAATAATACGATTTTTTGTAAAAAAATGTCAAAAGTAAAGAAAATTGATTGAGTAGGATTTTATTTGTAATAGGTAGGATTTTATTTTTTAAAACTTTTTTTTATTGGTGATGGTAAAGTGGAGAAAGACTATTGTTAGAAGTAATGTGCATGAAGAAAAAATAATTGTAGTACGAAAACCTTTTAAAAATAAAAAAAATATCAAACAAGAAATGAGAGAAGAGACAAGTGATGTTGATGTTGATGCCATTGGTGTTGATGTTAACGATGGTAGAGAAAATAACAATGATAATAAAATATAGTTGCAAATTAAAAATAATAAAGATAGAAGGATAAAACATGTTCATAAACCAAACTCATTGCAATATTACGTGAAAGTCCCAAAGCAAAAAAGGTTACGTGCAAGTCGTTTTGCTTATTTATATGTAAATCGAATTTATAGTATTCGATTTAGTAGGTTAAGGAAAAAATCAAGTTAGATAGCTTCGATTTACTAGGGTTTAAACGTTGAGTTGAGAAGCTCATGGTAAATCGAATCAATGGGCTTTGCATTGTGTACATAGTAAATCGAAACAAGTGGTTTAGATTTACCATCCTTACTAAATCGAATGCAATGACTTCAATTTACAGCCATTGAAGATTATTAGTAAATCGATATCAATGGAGTCAATTTACTTGCATAAGGCCTATATGTAGAATTCGAATTCACCTGGTTCGAATTACAAATTACTCTCACCCAACCCCACCACAAACGAACTTGGACAAAAATTTTGGAAATAAACTCCACAAATTTCAAATCTGAACACATGGAGGACGATCCAAACTGTATCTATCAGTTGGATGGAGTTGCGCCTATTGCTGGTGCCGTCTATGAAGAGGTTAGTGAATGAAAATTTTTGTTTTCAACATAATTTAGTCATGCTAGTAATGTTAACATGCTTCCTCTAGTAGTTGTTTATAGTCCTTAGTTAAAAATTAGAAAATTAATTTTTTTAATATAAACGGTGGTTAGAAGTAGTAAGTTATTAGTTAGTTAGATTTTGAAAACTTGAAATGGTACCTAAAATGTTAGTTAGAGTATTGATTGTAGGCTCTGTTAGATTTTTTAAATTATTAGTTATATTCAGTGAGAAGTAGTTAAGGGTTAGAATTCACTTTAAGTCAACTTTGGCAGTCATGATGGTGATTGAGGATTGCGATATGTTTTATATGTTAAAGATATTTTTTTTCAAAGTAGTCATGTGTTAGGCCCATTTAATTTTATCATTTTTTTCTTTTGTTTGAACGAGTAAGATTGTATATTTGGGTTATGTTTTTTTTTTTGAATTAGGTCATGCATTATTTAGCGTTTTGTTGTGGTTTCTATGAACAATTTTTTCATGGTTCTTATAAACGATTTTTTATAAATTAGGGCATGCAATATTTAACGTATTTAGAATTTTTTTAATCGAACACTGTTTGGTTATGGTTGTTATAAACAATCTTGTATCGTTGTGCAGCTCCAGCGATGTATCACCAGCATGAGAAGGTAACACGGTATGTCCCTGGATGATAGGATCATATCGTACTTGCAGATGACCGGTTTATACCACCTTGCAAGGCTGAACAAGACTTGGTCTAGATTGGATGAGCCATTAGTGACTGCATTCATAGAGAGATGGCGTCCGGATATGCATACTTTTCATATGCCATTCGGAGAGTGCACGATTAGGCTACATGATGTAGCATACCAATTAGGACTTTTAATCGACGACCAATACGTCAGCAAATTCTTGACAAACTTTGAGCGACACATCGACGATGGCCGCCTAGCATGGGCATGGTTCGAGGAGCTATTAGGTGTTTTACCTCCTGTGAACTGTATCGACAAGTTCACGGCGAAGTGCACTTGGATGTAGGAGACATTTAGTGAGCTTCCGCAGGCTGCAAACGATGCTACGGTTAGGAGGTATGCCCCTGCGTATATCATGATGCTCTTATCGACTCATCTATTCGGCGATAAGTCTGGTACACGTCTTCATATTCGTTGGCTACCCTATGTAGCCAAGATGAAGGACATGGGTCGATATAGCTGAGGGTTTGCTGCTCTGTCATGGTTATACCGGTGTATGTATCGTGTGGCCAACAGGAACGTCATCAAGTTAGCCGGTCCATTGCAGTTCCTGCAGTTATGGATCTTCTAGTAGTTCCCTAGTTGGCGTCGAAGTACTTACTTTTGGGTTATGCTGTGATTTTTAATATGTTATCAGTTTATTTCTATTGTTGATAAAATGTTTTGGGTTTCAAATGGTCAGGTTATCAGCCAACGTTGAGCGACAAAGGGCCTCTAGTCGCACATTGGAGGTTTAGGATAGATTTACTTCAGTTCGGGGATGTGAGTATTTAGAGTTTCAATATGTTCATCGCTAATGTTATGTTGGCACTATTTACTATTTATGATGACTAACGATAACTACTTCTGTTCACAATTCGTATGAATGCCATATAGCTTGCCTGATGTCGTTCAAGTGGTGCACCACCGAGATATTGGGTCCACGACATATGGTGTTGTGGAGGGATGTGACAATATTGATTTATTTTGCTATCATAGAGTGGCATCAGGTGGATCGGGTGCTATTGCAACTTGGTGGAGTACAGCATAGATCTCGCCGCATTCAATATCGATTTCTTGATGTCAAAGGATAGCAAAGGTGGAGATCAGTGGTTTTTTGATACGTTACAGAGTTAGCACATTCATTGGGCCAATAGGGCGCAACATGTATTACGGTTTGATGTTGTTCCAAACCCAGGACTTTCACATGCATACTTGGAGTGGTGGCATGAACACGATAGGATTTTCTTGTCTCCTGAGCTCCTCCTTGGTGACCCCAGGCAATTGCGATACCAGCCAAGGCGATGCAGTAAGGTCTAGGACATGTTCCTGATATGGACTAGGTGCTTGATGTCCCAGATAGACGTCGTGTTGAGCAGAGACGTTGTGTTGGGACCAATGTTCTGAAAACCGGACCGGACCGGCCAGTTCAACCCGGTTAACCGGAAACCGGTCGCCTAACTGGTCCGGTCCACCTCTAAAACCGTCCTGCAAAAAACTAGTGAAAAAACCGGTCGAACCGGTGGTTAACCGGTAAACCGGGCAAACCGACCCGATTTTTATAGGTGCCGGTTTTTCCCGCTGCTAGTAAAACGACGTCGTTTGTTAAAAAAAAAAAGAAAAAAGATGAAGAACGCGTGACTTGCAGGCTGCCACTCCCCCAAAATTGAAAATCCAAAATCCCTAATCTCTATTCTCCAAAATATTCGAAGAAGTGAAGACTGAAGACTGAAGAGTGAAGAAACCTCCACTGCCACTCCCAACCATCAGCTCCACTCCCAATCCATTCTCCACTCTCCAAAATTGAAGTAGCTTCTGCATACAACGGATCTTAGGACGCCGTGAAGAACACCCGACGTTCGGCCACGTTCGCGCACCGTCGCCGACGTTCGCGCACCGTCGCCAACGCTCGCGCACCGTCGCGCACCTGGGTTTCTGGGTTTCTCCATTTCTGGCTTCTGGGTTTCTCCATTTCTGGCTTCTGGGTTTCTGGGTTTCTCCGTTTCTGGCTTCTTGGTTTCTGGGTTTCTGGGTTTGTGGCTTCTGTTCGTGCTGTGTTGTTTTCTGGCTTTTCTTCGTTCTTCTCTTGAGGTAAGATCTGGGTTTCTAGCATTTTTTCAGTGTATACTGTTTCAATTTTTTTTTTTGGCTTCTGTTCTTCTATTTTTTTATATGATTAATCAAATGTGGATTAAATTTGTTGTATACTTGTATGTTGGATTTGAGAATAAAATTGATGCATGTTGAAATTGAAAATTATGTTCTGCTGTGTTCTTCAATTTTTATTTTATTTTTTGAATCTTTTCAAGTCTGCTCTGTTTAGTTTTTTTATTTTGTCGATTCTGCTCTATTGAATGCATATAAAATTATAAATTGTATGAACTATGAACTATGAATTGATATATTGGTCTGAATTCTGGATTGCTGGCATTATGAACTATGAACTATGAACTATGAACTATGAACTATGTATTCAATTTTTTATAATTTCGCTCTATATTTAATTAAACCGGTTCAACCACGGTTGAACCATTAAACTATTGAACCAGTCACTTGACCGGTTCGATGACCGGTCCGGTTCTCGCAACCTTGGTTGGGACACGTTCGAGTAAGCGTGAGTGGAGGTGGCTCGACAATACAATTGATGCATTGGAGGGGAGGGATCGTGGTTGTAGAGGGGGGAGGGGTCGCGACCATAGAGGAACCAGGGGTGGTGGTCGAGGTAGAGCCTGGCGTGGAGGGAGAGGCAGAGAGGATGAAGATAGCGGTGAAGACGAGGGTGGTGATAGTGGAGATGATCAAGGTGATGACAGTGGGGACGAAGGTGGTGGTTGAGGATACGATGGTGGTGGATATGATAGATCTGACGGAGGTGACGGAGGTGGTGGTGGAAGTGGTTACGAGACCCATGGTAGTGGAGGTTATGGTGGTCAGGATAGGAGTAATGGAGGTGGTGAGGGTTGTGTCATGGTAGAGGAGATGATGAACAGGGTGGTGGAGGTGAGGCAAGTGGCGATGTAGTCGAACGAAGGTTTGGTGATTATTTTGTTGGGGTTCCTAGCAGTGATGTGGTGATGCACGAGAGTCAAACGTGCATTAGCCCAGGTGAAATGCTATCGGACTTGCTTGGAATTGAGGGCCTTGATGCGGAGTTCGGTGGATCATGCTTCCTTGATGAGATCAACATGATCATGCAGGAGGATGACTTGGCTAAACGCAAATCTCAAGTAGGTGGATCCCAAGCACACTTTGATGTGGATCTGAATGAGTCTCCTATTAGACCTGTGAATGACACATTTGTGTTGGGTGGAAAATCCTCCCCTCAGCATTCGCTACACATACTCCGGCACATCCCAGTCCATCCACGTCACAGGAGCGCATGTTGAACAAGATGCAGCAGGACGGGGACGGAGATGAGAACAAGGTCCCCTTGGGCCAGAGAGCACGACGAATTAGGCGCCCCCGCTGCCGCTTCACAGGATCACATCTCTTCTGACAGGTGATTATTGCATTATTCAGTTCATGTTATGTATTCCATGTTGTTACATGTTATTAAATGTTACTTAGTATCGACTCTGTGGTAGTTATACCTTACTGAGAAACAACTTAAGTTAGCATATGCATTATGTATTTTATTACATTTAGAAGGACATGTACGTCATATTATCTGGAAGCCCGTTTATGTTATATGACTATTTCATAATGTATAATAAAATTGTCTCTTAACATGAGACAATAATACGTAATATACCCGAAAACAATCATATGATGAAGTTCAATAATCTCTCAAGCGAGAATGGAAACAATAATAACCCTTACAACGGACACCAACATTAAAATAAACCGACGATGACATTGAAGACGAAATATTACAATAATTAAGCACAACCCTACACATTACTGACGGATGCAGAACCGATGTTGACTCCTCCCTATGAACACCTCCTACGTGTGTGGCCAAGCTGTCTGCAACGTCCACATCTCTTGGGCCTGTTTGGGTTAGCCTCGTCTATGGTAGTTTGGATCCCAGTAGTCCTGGACGCCCCTCAGACTCACGTCTCTTGGTGGAATAAGGTATGACTGTCAGACCATCATATGGTGGCCAAAACCCTCAGGAATTGGAGGTTTGAATTCCATCCGATAGACATCAAACACCGAGCTAAGGCGATACACCTCATGGACATATGTGGCCCGATTCAGATGTGTGTATGCACAACATGCTAAGGCATGGTGACATGGATAATAAAGTGCCTAGAAATAGCCGCAATCACAAGTCTGGGTCGTGAAGGAGACTCCATAAGAGCCAAGTGAGAAGTTGTTGGTCAGAGTGGTCTTAGCTACAGTGAACTCAGAATTATCCCTGTTGTACAAAGTTGCCATGAAACACCTTGAGGCCTTCCAATTAGCCTCTATTGCATTCATCAAATGTTGACTAAACTGCTGCCTGGATTTTAACTATGCCTCTGCCTCTCTTCATTTGCGAACAAGTAGCTCGACCAATCTCCATAAGTGGACTTCACCAACGAACATAATAGAAGGTTCCTTACACCCTTTAGTATCGAGTTTACACACTCGGAGATATTCGTAGTCATAGTTCGAATCTCCAACCTTCGTCCCGATACTGAGTCCACTGTGCATAGTGAATACAATTAGCCCAGTCACACATTGTAGGGTCTTCGAATCAGAGGATGTCAAACTAGTAGTGAAACTCGACCTCCGTCTTGGCATAAGCAACATTCACTAGAAACTTCCGTGCATCCTTGTCCTTAAAACTCAGGACAAAATTCGCTGCCATGTGATAGATACAAAATGCCCGGTATGCATTAGGTGGAAGCCAACCACCATCAAGAGCCTCCAATACAGCCTTTATCCCATCGTGCCTATTCGATATGATTTGAATACCCGGTTGAGACATTACGTGCTACCGAATGTGAGATAGAAAGAATGACCACGACTCTGCATTCTCACCCTCTACAAGTGCAAATGCAATAGGAATGATATTGGAGTTGCCGTATTAAACAATCACAATGAGTAGTGTACCTGCATACTTACCGTACAAGTGGGTCCCGTCAACACTAACCAATGGTTTGCAATGACAAAAGGTCTCGATACACTGTGAAAATGTCCAAAAAAACCGATGGAAGTAAGCTCATGACTCATTCACTTGCCTACCAACTCGCATAGGATTCGTCCTCAACACTACGACACTGCCTGACATCGTGATCTGCATACCTAGTATCCATTGCGGTAAATTATTATATGACACTTCCCAATCTCCGTAAATTTGTTCCACGGCCTTCTACTTAGCCAACCAAACCCTCCTTCACAATGTAATTCGAATCATATTGATTCGATTTACTTCAACTTAGGCTAATTTGAAGGTATTAAATTCGATTTATGTCTAACTACGGTGCACCAACTAATTCGAATCACATTGATTCGATTTACATAGGAATATGCATGAAGACATCCATGTAATATTTTTCATGGAAGATTCATGTAAAATTGGACTGTAATTGGTTTATGAATGTCATTTATCCAAGATAGAAGTTATAATAATGACGAGAATAAAAAAGGAGGTGGTAGTTTGTCCTAATTCTAAATTATACTTCAATGTAAAATCTTTTTTAAATATCTAATATCTTTTTTGACTTTTTGTTTTATATCTTTTAGTTTTTTACACTCTTCTAAAGATGTTTTTCTTTCTCTCGCTTCTGTATCTTTTCTTTCTCACCATTCATCTCTTTCTCTCTTTTAATCTTTCATCCGTTTCGACTCTTTCTCTATGATTTATCTTCTCTTTCATCTCCTTTTCTCCCTTTTATCACTCTCTTCTCCTTCCCTCTTTCTAATTAAATCTCTCATCTCCTTTTCTCCCTCATTACTCTCTTTTCATTCTCTCGCTCATCATTCTCAATCGTCTCTTTGTGTTTTTCAACACTTGCTTCTACAACAAAACAAACAAAGATGAGATACATTAAATTACCAAGATACGAGTTTTAAACTGAAAAACAGAAAAATATGACGAAACAAGTGACAAATTATCTGTTATGAGAAGATTAGAAAAGAAGAAGTCATTACTCAAATTCATTAAAAAAATATCAAAATTTAAAAATTTAAAACTTAATTTTTTTTTTAGATTCAGACCAAAAAACTATATCAATTTAATCAGTTTATTGTAGTTTTTATTAATTTTTTAAATAAATCGAACCAATTTAAATACTGATTTTTTATTAACCCAGTTATACCAACTAATTCCGTTCAATGTTTGAAAAGCTCATAAAATCTATGGAATCCTATGATTTAGTAAACGAAAAAGTATACTCCAATTAAACCTATGAAAATATTTAAGATTTAGTTAAAAAAAAAAGATTTTGAGGCACTACTATAACTTGTAACGCCNNTATATAATTGAAGAAAAAAATTTGATACTTTATTTATCTATTGTTGATTTATATATATTTTTTTAACATTGTTTTATGTATTTTTTTTGGTATTGATATAGTGATCTATTTAATTATGTTTAATTTGTGTATTTTTAACACTGTTATATGGATTTTAACATTGATTTATAAATATTCATGTAGGATTGTTTCGTTTTTTTATGCAAGAATAATTCAAATTGGAATCTACGATCATTGGTAATGCATGCAATACATGATTATTTTTTGGGAGCTGTTATGGTGAGGACAGCATTAGTGTGCTCACTTGATGATGATGACGCGGATTGCTCCCTTGGCAACACCTGTGTCTAGGCAGCCTTCTCAATTTTAGGTACCACAACACATTCATACTACATAGTACATATAATCACTCACCCACACAATACTAAAGAACTCATATTCAACAATCAACACTTGATTGTACTCAATGAAATATGTATACAATATCTACAATGGGCTCTTTATTAGGCCCAATTGAAATTAAAAGAGAAAATTAACCCTAATCTTATTATGGCTGTTTATTTTAATACACCACCAAATTTCTGCTATTTCCACTTTTTTCCCAAATTCCCAATCCCTTTTGTTCGCCGTTTTTCCTCCCCCCACCAAAACCCTCCTAATTTGCTGTAGAGACCCGTGACGGTGCTAGAACCCTGAGTCCCGCAACCTGCAACCGAGGAAGGTCACAAGTGAACGCAAGCGACCTATTCGTTGCCCTCAAGTACGGCGCTGTCACGGAACATTCGGCCGTCGCTGCAACCGAGCCTCTGGGCGAGACGCCGCCGACCAGAACTGCCTGCCAAGGAGATCTCATCGCCGAACCGAGCATCTGCAGAGTACTCCGCGCGGGTCCCGTTGTCTCCGAGCAGCGGAGCAGCCGACCTTGAAGAAATAGCCGCCTGCTAGTCAATGGTTCACCGGAAACACAACGAACTTCATGATCGAAAGAATCCTAACCATCCAAGGTAAGTGGATGAAGTTGTTCATTTTTCTATTAGTAATTGCGGTTGCATGTTTGATTGTAGATAAATTTTGTTGATGAAATGTGTGATTAACCATGGTGAAATAGCAGTAGGAGCCGTTTTTGTAGTTAGTTTAGGTTGTTGCAGTTCATGATGATTTTATTTTAGCGCAGGAAAGGTCGAAAAAGTTTGAGATCGTGTTTATATATGAGTTAAAATTAAAAAATCTTTGTCTGTTCTCGTGGGGACCATGTGCATGGAACGTGACGTATACTGGCTGACCATCGTTGAAAATTGGTTGATATTTGTTGGATGGTTACTTTAGTAGTATATTGGATGATTAGTTTTGCAAATTTTCTCAAGTCTGAACAATTTCTAATTCCTGCTATGTTGCTCTTGTCACTGCAGCCAAAGAATTACCTGAACTTGTTGTTATTGGTTTGTAATAAATTTAAAATAATTTTCATCTCAGGCCTGGACCGTTAGGATTTTTAAACCCAGACGGCAAAATTGCATTTAGGAGGCTTTAATAAGGTAATATCTGCTGTATAGATATAAGGAAAGGGTTGATGGACTTGAGGTGCATCCTTGTGTCATGTTGTTTTGTGCAAACTAAATTTGGCTATGTTTTTATTTATTGTGCTTAAGTCATGCTTCCTGCTACATGAGCAGGATAACTACACAATATAAGCTTATTATTTTTTTTTTTGGTGTGTGCCACAGGAAGCATTAAAGCAATCTCACTATCCCAGGTTCAAGGTTTCTACAAGACAGGCGTCCTTAATTGCTAGGTGGTGAAACCCCTTGGTTTAATGTTCCTTAGATATTAATTTTCACGACATTTATATTGCTTTATACGACTTTACATCACAATTTAAACTTTCTATTTTTTCTGTATTTTGTAAGTTGTTTGGATCCTTTTTTAGAGTCAGTTTGATTCATGTATCTTTCATATTTGTTCCAACCTATCGCTAAGCTGTTTAGGGCCGTCATTGAATCTAATGAAACTTTTAATGTGTCTTCTATGCATTTTATACTTTGTAAATACTATTCTTTATTATGTCATTGAATTGTTGTCCCTATCATAGTTGCTGGAGATATTTAGTTGGATGAGTACATTAGTTTCTAATATGGCCAATGGTGTTGATAGATGTTGTTAACACAGGAAATTTGGGATAATTTGATTTGAATCACCGTGCATGATATGTGGATGTTATTGGTGTGTTTATATTTGAACGCTGTGCTCCTCCTCTTGGTTTGTTAGTAATTTTCCTTGTACAATTTGATGTTCACTGTAGTAGTGCTTTTGATGTTCACTTTATTAGGGCTTTTGATGGTTGGTTTTTATGATAGATTTTGAGTTTTATCTGTTGGATTGTTACTTGAGTATTTGATTTGATGGTTGTTATTTATCATACCTCTTGGGTTTGTATATTTGGAAGGTAACTTTACTATGTAATTGAAGGGTCGGTTTTGATAGATGTTGGTTAAACAGGAAATTTGGGAGAGTTGTGAGGAATGATCGGTTTTGATTTTTTATTTGGATTGTGTTTGTTATGTAAACAGATGCATTTAAGGTGTTCAAAGGGGTTATGAACTGAATTGGAATGATAGTTTTTGGTTCAATTTTGTTAGTATTTTCATGCATCCTTCTTTATATTTGTGAAACATGATGTGATGTGCTTGTAGTTTTTAATTCTTTTGGATGGTCGCTTTAGTAGGGTATTGGATGGTTGGTGTACTTGATAGACATTGGCCATATTTAAATGGATCATAACTTAAATTTTTGGTTGGACAGTTGGATTTTGTATTTGCTGCTATGTCTTCATGAATTGGTTTTTTTTTTATGTTAATTATATATGGTTACAAAAGGGATATTTTGAGGTTTGAACTTTATATCACTCCAATAACATAGCAGATATAAGAAAAAGGCTATAATCTTCGAGGTCAATATTTTATTATCTGCCTCGATACATCAATATGATATTGTCGTGCCATATAGCTCCAATAATTAAGGTGACATCAATTGGAATGTAATAACATGCTATAATTTACATTATTTGGCTGTAGGTTACTTGCCTCCTTTGCAAGAGTTAACGACTTAAATTGCAGGGGGGCTATTGCGTGAGTAAATTATCACGGTGCTCGAACAAACCAATCTCTAAACCGGCCCAAGACAAACTCAGATGGGTAAAAAGGTATCCCATTGATTACATGAATAAATGAACATATCTGGGTATTTTTTATGACGTTCTGCTGATCCATATTTGTTTTGCTCAACAGAAACTAGTCGAGACGCGTTGTTCACCTTGCTACATTAACAACTTATTTACCCACTTGGAACGACATAATGAGCAAGCTAAGTTGGCCGAGATTGAGGCCATTGGATTTGATTTCCTGCGCCGGGTACCACAATGGCATGTGAAGCAGAGCATCGTGCTCCAACTAGCTAGGGCCTATGACGTGGAGACAAACACTCTCAGGGTCGACGCCGAGGACATTCGCATTACTGCAGAACTTATCGGCAATGTATTCGGCATACCTTCTCGAGGTTAGTGTAAATTATGTAAGATGTAAAGCTTTTGCTGTGTGGTAATACTTTTTCCGATGTTGACACGTACTGATTGTGGTAAACTGTTTCATTTCGCGCAGGGGACCCAATCCCTAAACTGCAGAAAAAAATGAATCGCATTTGGCAATTAAGAGAGAATTTCAGAAGAAAACTACAACCCAACTGCGGGACTTTGTCTTTGATTGTCCGATGGAGACCGAGCAACAGAGGATGACCTTTAGAAGGTACTTTATCATGGTTGTGTTGAAGATATTTGTTAACTCCACAAGGCAGCAGAATATTTCTCCATGGTACCTCCCTCCGATATTGGATGTCTCGAACCCAAGAAGATTTCATTGGCCGTATTTTTATTAAGGTTTTATTTGAGTCAAGTTTGTTAAGTAAACAGATGGATTTAAGATGCTCTAATTAGGTTCTGATCTGAACTGGATAGATAACGTATGATATCTTTATTTGGATGGCTTTTTATGTATGAAAGAATTGCTTTATGGGGCTGCCAAGTTGATTGATTCTATGAAAATAGATTTCATTGATGATTGGTATGGTTGTAATTGAGTATATTCGCATGTAGTAGGGTTTTGGGTGTTCACTATAATAGGAATTTAGATGGTTGGTTTTGATGTTAGATTGTGGCTTTGTTCTATTTGCCTTGCGCCATAAGGTTCACATTAGTTTTTTCCATCTATTTGTTGTCCCATGTTGAACACACAGGGTTGCCTAGTCAACAATGCAATGAAAGAGAAAAAACAGAAGGAACAGTCTTCGAGTAAAGAAGTTAACAAGAAAGGAGGGTGTAAAAGGCCCCGCAAGGAAACTGACAAATCTCCGTCTACCCAAGCCAAGACTACATCTCAGCATAGCTATAAGGAAGCGGATAAGGTGATCTGTTTTCTTCATGATAGCTCATGCGCTAATTTGAATTGGATGTTCACTTTAGTTGGATTTTGGTTGTTCACTTTAGTAGGGTTTTGAATGGTTGTTTTTTATGATAGATAGAGAGTTTTTCCTGTTGGATCGTTACTCGAGTATATGATTGGATGGTTGTTTTTATTCATAGATCTTCAGTTTGTATAATTAGAAGGTAACTTTACTATGGAATCGAATGTTCGATTTTGATAAATGATGTTTGGCAATGAAAATTGGGAGAGTTGTTTGCAATGGTCAGTTTTGATTCTTAATTTGGATTGTCTTTGTTATGTAGACAAATGCATTTAAGATGCTAAAAGGGGTCACTACAAAAAAGGGTTTAAAATGGCATTTATATTATGGCGGTTTTAAAAAACTGCCATAATATTCAGATAATATGGCATTTTATGATGCTGCCATAATTAATGTGCATAAAATGATTTTTTGGTGATTCTGGCGGTTTAAAACCGCCAATATTCAAAACCCATCATTTAAAAAAGAAGGCCCAAATAAAACCCTTCCCCAACAAAGAAAAACCCTAACCCAGAACCCATTACTGTTGAAATTAACGCGCCCTGCCACCAAACTCGAAACGAAGATCTGTGCTTTGCTCCATGGACTGCTCCGGCGACGATCTGCTCCAGCGACTGCTCCGGTGATGATCTTCTCAGCGGCGTTACCCTCCAACGAGATTGTGTTCTCTCTCCAGCGATGATCTCCTCTGGCAGGTTCTCCTCCGGTGGCGCGTTCTCCTCCTGCTACAATCTCCGTGTGAGAGCAAGGTTAATATTCTTTCTCTCTCTCAATTTTCTACCGTTGTCGAAAATACCTAAAAGTTTGAAATGAAAAATCAAGTTGCAGAAACTTCATAAAACTATGAGATCTGTTGTGCAAGTATTTTCTCCAACGATCTTCTCTAGCGGCGATCTCCTCCGGCGGTGATCTCCTCCATCAACGCTTCTCTTCCATTGATGAGATCTGTTGCGCAAGTGTTTCCTGCGGCATCGAGTTGTGTTCTGCGACTTCTCTATCTCCATCGAGCTTCGTTGAGCATCTAGGTTGGTATTCAAATTTGCGTTATCTTCTTCTGTTTACTCATGATTTATAAATATGCCATGGTCTATGCTAACGATGACTACGTCTTTTTCTTTAATTCTAAGTTTTCAATTTTCTTCACTGTCAGAAGAAATTGGAGGTCAGGCATTCACTAAATTTTCTTCTAATTTTGTTTGTATGTATGCTAGATGCTTATGGATTATGATGATAGTAATTTTCTTCATTAAAAAATAATTTTGCATAGTTTGTTTATAATATCAAGGATGTGAAGCAGCTACAAGAGCAAGTGAAGGTTCTAGAAACTGAAAGCAAAAGGAAAAGCGCGGAGTCTGTTGTGTATGTTGAGAAATCTGAGGTGTGCGAAGAGGAAGATGTGTCAGAAACTTAGTCAAATTCAAGGGATGGAAACCCGTACGGAGTCTCAAAAGCACGGAGTAGGTTGTGCTGTCTGAAGTGGAGGCAAGAGTGTTGATGCACATTCTCAAGCTCATTGACAAACTCCATCTCTCTGTTAACACCACTTCCTTGCCTTTTGGAACCTCCATTGTCGACATAACCATCACTGTCAAGGTACATTAACTAAACTAAACTCATCACGTTTACATTATTGAATAATTTATTATGGTTATTGCATCGCATCAGATGGATGACAAGTTCTGCTTTAGTGTGAAGCAGCTTGCTAGAAACATAAGGGTGGGACTGTTGCAATTGATGTAGAAGAAAGTAACATGTGTCTGTTTTGTAAATAATGGGATTGCATTATTTTGGGGGTTCAATAATAACCAATAAAATAATTTTCTTCTAATTTTCTTTAATTCTGATTAGTGATCACTGCTACACATTTCGATTTGCATTTTTTTTATTTGCAGACAAGATTTGAGATAGAAGCTCCTAGTCTCCTATGAATAGGCTACAATAAGATGAGAGAGTACTATATGTTAATAGAAAATGCACAGGAGTATCATAAATTTATAACTCCCTTTTCCTTTGAGTTGCAGCTTTACACTATTGAAATCTTTGGCCATTAAAAGCTAATGCCTGGAATTAAATCTAGAAAAAAATAGTAATATGCTAAAAGACGCAAAATTTCACAGGAAGAGGCATTAATGCATCTCTCTGCTTCATTGTTTCTCTTTAACTTTTCTTTCTTACAAAAAATTATGGTATAATTAGTGGATATGATTTGACCCAAAACCTGGTGCTACATGTCCCACCAAAGTTCCTATGTTAGTTTTTTGTGTCTTCTATGTGTTTGTGTTTATGTTTGAGAGAGAAAAGAAGCAAGTCTTAGGAGGAAAAAAATAAGGATGCTATGGAGAGTTCTCTGGAGAGGGATAAGGTGGTTATAACTTATAAGTGAATTGAATTGATGACATGGCTTTAATTTCCTTGGAGTGTGTCCAGAGGGTTCTCCAGGGTCAAATAATTAATTTAATTTACATGAGAGGGTTTTTTTATTTATTTTGAAGTCCAACTTTGGTGGCTTGAAGAATAAGCAGGTTTTTATTCATTAATTATATTTCCAATTTGTGACCAAAATGAGTGAAAAATGTGAAATAGGGATAACTTTCTAGATGAAAGTAATAGAATTTGTGTGTGCTTATCCCCTAACTATTCTGTCTTTCAAATGTGGAAAAAATGTATGGTGTAAAAATTAAAGAAAGACTAAAGGGTAGTTAGGGTAAAATGAGTTGTTGTCATGTGTTTTTACTTGGCATATAATTTTTTTTTCGATTATAAATTTTGATTTTTTTTGGTTTCTTTAATATTAATAAATACTAAATAAAATATATGTGATCAAAAGAGTAGAAATTGTGTTACCAGATTCAATGGACAAATTATGGAGCTCATCTATGCGATCACATCAATAGTTTTAAAATTGGAAGAAATCAGCAACAAGCCTATGCATCATGTGCAGATCATCATGCAATTGAAAGAAAGGCTTAAATGACAAGCTAAAAATGTTCCTCTAGTAGAAAAGTCAATATTATGGGCACAAGAAAAACAATCACTTGTCTTTGGTGAGCATTGTTCATTGGTCCCTTGCTTCCATTGTTATGTGTTTAGAGCATTCAAATACTTTATTAGATTTGGATGGTTAAACGAGTTGATTCCTCATTTGTATTATTTCCATCATGAGCCCTGCAGTTGCATGTAATATTTCTGCATTGCATATGTTCATCTGTTTATTAAGTTGCTTGCTTTCTCTATGCAGGAGGGATTGCTTAAGTTTGGTTCTGTGACCCAATAATTCCTTGGAAAAAACCTTCTACATTCTGTTCTAATGTATTTGAGAATGATCATTGAGAAATCAAAAACACACACTACACAAGCTGAAGGATAAAGGGGGAAAACTTGCACAGAACTCTCCCAAAATTGAAATGACTAGGCTGCTTTTATTTTTTGATGGAATTGGCTTAATCTTTTTAATATTAGTATAGTTCATCTTTGTAAATATAATTCTTTCATTTTTTGTAGCACTCTTCCAGTAATTGAAAGTTGAAAATTAATTATCAATAGCATCTATTATAATACTGATACATAAACCATGTACACGGTTGGTGCACGAATTGTGAATCACACTTTTCACAACTCGTACCACTAACCAGCAAGTGCACTGGGTCGTCCAAGTAATACCTTACGTGAGTAAGGGTCGAATCCCACAGGGATTCTTGGTTTGAAGCAATCTATGGTTATCTTGCAATTCTTAGTCAGGAAGTCAATTATACTTATCAGTTGAATTTCGAATAAATAAGAGAGCATGGATTAAAGGTTACTTGTTTTGCAGTAATGGAGAATATGTTGGAGTTTTGGAGATGCTTTATCGTCTGAATCTCTGCTTTCCTCTGTCTTCTGATTCACGCACGCACGTCCTCCTATGGCAAGCTGTGTGTAGGTGGATCACCGTTGTCAATGGCTACCATCCATCCTTCCAGTGAAAAGGGTCTAGGTGCGCTGTCACCGCACGGCTAATCATCTGCAGGTCCTCAGTCGTACCGGAATAGGATTTACTATCCTTTTGTGTCTGTCACTATGCCTAGCACTCGCGAGTTTGAAGTTCGTCATAGTCATCCAATCCCAGAATCCTACTCGGAATACCACAGACAAGGTTTAGACTTTTCGGATTCTCATGAATGCCGCCATCAATCTAGCTTATACCACGGAGATTCTGATTAAGGAATCTAAGAGATATTCATTCAATATGATGTAGAACGGAAGTGATTGTCAGACACACGTTCATGGATTGAGGAAGGTGATGAGTGTCACTGATCATCACCTTCTCCATAGTTAGGCGTGAATGGATATCTTAGGTAGGAACACGCATGTTTGAATGGAAAACAGAAACACTTGCATTAATTCATCGAGACACAGCAGAGCTCCTCACCCCCAACAATGGATTTTAGAGACTCATGCCATCAAAGAATACAAAGTTCAGATCTAAAATGTCATGAGATACAAAATAAGTCTCTAAAAGTTGTTTAAATACTAAACTAGTAACCTAGGTTTACAGAAAATAAGTAAACTATAACAGATAGTGCAGAAATCCACTTCTGGGGCCCACTTGGTATGTGCTGGGACTGAGACTAAAGCTGTCACGTACCTGGGGCTGTTTTGGGCATTCAACGCCAGCTTTGGATCCTTTTCTGGCGTTGAACTCCAACTTGCAACGTGTTTCTGGCGCTGGACGCCAGAGAAGCTCAGATTCTAATTAGATGAGCGGGACTAGTAGCTTTTTGCTTCCGAACAGTTTTGGCATCTCACTTTATCCATTGAAGCTCAGAGTGATTGGTATCTATAGGAACTTAGAATCAGATAGTGTTATTGATTCTCCTATTTCAGTATGATGATTTTTGAACACAGCTATTTCATGAGTATTGGCCGTGGCCCTAAGCACTTTGTTTTCCAGTATTACCACCGGATACATAAATGCCACAGACACATAATTGGGTGAACCTTTTAGATTGTGACTCAGCTTTGCTAAAGTCCCCAATTAGAGGTGTCCAGAGTTCTTAAGCACACTCTTCTTTCTGCTTTGGACCTTGACTTTAACCGCTCAGTCTCAAGTTTTCACTTGACACCTTCACGCCATAAGCACATGGTTAGGGACAGCTCAGTTTAGCCGCTTAGGCCAAGATTTTATTCCCTTAGGCCCTCCTATCCACTGATGCTCAAAGCCTTGGGATCCTTTTTATTACCCTTGCCTTTTGGTTTTAAGGGCTATTGGCTTTTTTTTTTTTTTGCTGCTTTTTCTTGCTTCAAGAATCATTTTTATGATTTTTCAGATTATCAATAACATGTCTCATGTTCATCATTCTTTCAAGAGCCAACATATTTAACAGTCTTAAACAACAAATTCAAAAGACACATGCACTGTTCAAGCATTCATTCAGAAGACAGAAAGTATTGCCACCACATGTAACTAATTAGAATTCCTCTTATTAAAACTCGAAATTTTATTGCCTCTTATTCAAAAGATCTACTATTTTATTCATGTTTGCTGATGATGAGAAAAATAAACTATGCTTAATTGGAGATAAAATCAAAATAGATAGTAATTACTACTATATGACCCCTAAGGTGAACTTCTATAATGACACTATCACAGAGTTAAAGTAGAAATTGGAATTTAACAACCTTTATTCTGGGAAGTGGATGTTCCTCTGATCTGTGGGGTGCTTGGTCCTTCAAGAGATAACTTCTGGCGCTTCAATTCCCTTAAGTCACGCCCTTGCTCCTCTTGTTCTTTAAACATATAGGTAAGAATTTGACTGTGTTCCTTCTGTTCTTTTATTATTTGTTCCATAGCTTCCCGTATCTTGGTAACAGACGTCTCAAGGTACTCCCAGTATTCAGATTGAGGGATTTCTGGGAGAAATTCCTGTATTTTCTTCTTGGTGGGATCATCCTGTGCTTGTTGTTTTTCCATTCATGCTTTGGTGATTGGTTTCTTAACTGAGATATACTCAGTTATTCCCATCCTTACTCTGGCGTCCTTGCAGAGCAGAGAAATCACGCTTGGATAAGCCAACCTGGCCTCTTTAGAATTTTTGTTAGCAATTTTGTAGAGTTCAGCTGAGATTAGCTGATGAACTTCCACTTCCTTTCCCATCATGATGCAATGGATCATCACTGC
>NC_029787.2:26077348-26083439 GCF_000816755.2 Arachis ipaensis
ATTTTTAAAGTAGGATTTTTTAGAAATTAGGGATTTTAGAAATCAGGGTTCTTAACATGTTTATGCAAGAAATCATGAATTAAAGTATGAAAATTAATATTAGAATGAAAAAAAATATGAAGAAAAATGAATTTACCTCCTCCCCATCATCCTGGCGTTTGAACGCCCAAACACTGCCTGTTTTGGGCGTTCAACGCCCAAATGCTGATCTCCTGGGCGTTCAACGCCCAGTTGTTGCCCTTTTCTGGTGTTGAACGCCAGATTGCTATCCTTACTGGCGTTCAGCGCCCACTGGCTGCCCCTTTTGGGCGCTGAACACCCAAAATAGGCTCTTACTGGCGTTTTCTTGCCAGTGAGCTCTTTTTCTCTGTTTTGTGTGCAGATTCCTTCTGTAACCCTGTGAATTTATGCAATTGATTCTTTACCTTAGTGTCAGTGAACTTTATATAAACAAATAAAAAAAAAATAGAAATAGGGCAAAATTCTTAGAAGATTGATGCCCCATGGCTGGGTTGCCTCCCAACAAGCGCTTCTTTATTGTCTTTAGCTGGACCTTGCTGAGCTTTTAGTCTAGCTTCAGCCTTGAGCACTCTTGCTCAACGTTGCCTTCAAGATAGTGCTTGATTCTCTGTCCATTGACAATGAACCTCTTATCAGAATCAATATCTTGAAGCTCCACATAACCATATGGTGATACACTTGTAATCACGTATGGTCCCCTCCACCGGGATTTCAATTTCCCGGGGAATAGCCTGAGTCTAGAGTTGAACAACAAAACCTTCTGTCCTGGCTCAAAGATTCTAGATGACAGCTTTCTGTCGTGCCACTTTTTTTATTTATCTTTATAAAGCTTGGCATTTTTGAAAGCTGTGAATCTGAATTCCTCTATCTCATTTAGCTGGAGCAATCTTTTTTCTCCTGCTAATTTGGCATCAAAGTTTAGGAATCTGGTTGCCCAGTAGGCTTTATGTTCCAGTTCCACGGGCAGGTGACATGCCTTACCATACACAAGTTGGTATGGAGAGGTCTCTATAGGGGGTCTTGAATGCTGTTCTGTAAGCCCACAGAGCATCATCCAAGCTCCGTGCCCAGTCCTTTCTACGGGTACTTACTGTCCGTTCTAGGATTCTCTTTAATTCTCTGTTAGAGACTTTAGCTTGCCCATTAGTTTGTGGATGATATGGAGTAGCCACCTTATGGCGAATTCCATACCTAACCATGGCAGAGTAAAGCTGTTTATTGCAGAAGTGAGTGCCCCCATCACTGATGAGTACTCTAGGGACACCAAACCTGCTAAAGATATGTTTCTGGAGGAACTTCAGCACTGTTTTAGTATCATTGGTGGGTGTGGCAATGGCCTCAACCTATTTTGATACATAGTCAACTGCCACCAGAATATAAGTATTTGAGTATGATGGTGGGAAAGGTCCCATGAAGTCATTTCCCCATACGTCAAACAACTTAATTTCCAAGATTTCTTGTTGAGGCATGGCGTAACCATGAGGCAGATTACCAGCTCTTTGGCAACTGTCACAGTTACGTACAAACTCTCGGGAATCTTTATAGAGTGTGGGCCAATAGAAGCCACATTGGAGGACCTTGGTGGCTGTTCGCTCACCTCCGAAATGGCCTCCATATTGAGATCCATGGCAATGCCACAGGATCCTCTGTGCTTCTTCTCTAGGCACACACCTACGGATTATTCCGTCTGCACATCTCTTAAAGAGATAGGGTTCATCCCACAAGTAGTACTTTGCATTAGTAATTAATTTCTTCTTTTGTATCTTGTTGTACTCCTTGGGTATGAACCTTGCAGCTTTATAGTTTGCAATATCGGTAAACCATGGTATTTCCTGAATGGCAAATAAATGCTCATCCGGAAAAGTCTCAGAGATCTCAAGAGAGGGGAGGGGCGTCCCTTCTACTGGCTCTATCCGGGATAGATGATCAGCCACTTGGTTCTCTATCCCTTTTTTGTATCTTATTTCTATATCAAACTCTTGCAGAAGCAATACCCATCTAATGAGCCTGGGTTTTGAATCCTGCTTTGTGAGTAGATATTTAAGAGCAGCATGATCAGTATACACAATCACTTTTGATCCTACTAAGTATGATCTGAACTTGTCAATGGCATAAACCACTGCAAGTAATTCTTTTTCTGTGGTTGTGTAATATTTCTGGGCATAATTTAGAACGCGACTAGCGTAATAAATAACGTGCAGAAGCTTGTCATGCCTCTGTCCAACACTGCACCAATGGCGTAATCACTGGCATCACACATTAGCTCAAATGGTAATGTCCAGTTTGGTGCAGAAATAACTGGTGCTGTGACCAGCTTAGCTTTCAGCGTTTCAAACGCCTGCAGGCACTCTGTGTCAAACACAAATGACGTGTCAGCAGCTAGCAGATTGCTTAGAGGTTTTGTGATTTTTGAAAAATCCTTTATAAACCTCCTATAGAATCCTGCATGCCCCAGAAAGTTTNGGTATTTGCTCAAGTGCTTCTGCAAATGGAATCTTTATTTCAAGAGTCCTGAGATAATCTGCAAAGCGAGCAAATTGCTTAACCTGGTGGTCTGGGCGTTCAGCGCCAGCCTTCCACCAAATTTCTGGCGTTTTAGTTCCAGAATTACTTTTCCCTGGGCTCTTACTGTCCTCAGGTGAATTTTGGGTGGTTTGCTCATTTCTTAGCTTTTTGTTGCCCTGAGGTGGGGTATTTAATGTTTTCCCACTTCTTAATTGAACTGCTTGGCATTCTTCTATTATTTGCCTTGACAGCTGCTGCTTTGTTTGCTTAAACTGTTCTTCCATATGTATATTAGCCATCCTTGTTTCTTGTAGTCTATCTTTGAATTCGGCTAACTGCTTTGTTAGAAAGTCCAATTGCTGATTGAATTCAGCAGCTTGTTTTACAGGACTGAGTTTAGCAGTTGCTGTTTTAACCTCTTCTTTCATGGAAGGGTCACTGCTTAGGTACAGATGCTGATTCCTGGCAACTGTATCAATGAGTTCTTGAGCCTCTTCAATTGTTTTTCTCATGTGGATAGATCCACCAGCTGAGTAATCTAGAGACATCTGAGCTCCTTCAGCAAGCCCATAATAGAAGATGTCTAACTGAACCCACTCTGAAAATATTTCAGAAGGGCATTTTCGTAGCATCTCTCTGTATCTCTCCCGGGCATCATAAAGAGATTCACTATCTCCTTGTTTAAAGCCTTGGATGTCCAGCCTTAGCTGTGTCATCCGTTTTGAGGGAAAGTATTGATTCAGGAATTTTTCTGTCAGCTGTTTCCATGTCCTTATGCTGGCCTTAGGTTGGTTATTCAACCACCTCTTAGCTTGATCTTTTACAGCAAATGGAAACAGTAGTAGTCTGTAGACATTCTGATCTATTTCTTTATCATGTACTGTGTCAGCAATCTGTAGAAACTGTGCCAGAAACTCTGTAGGTTCTTCCTGTGGAAGACCGGAATACTGGCAACTTTGCTGCACCATGATAATGAGCTGAGGATTCAACTCAAAGCTACTGACTCCAATGGAGGGTATGCAGATGCTACTCCCATATGAAGCAGTAGAGGGGTTAGAATATGACCCCAGAGTCCTCCTGGACTGTTCATTTCCGCTTAGGTCCATGATGGAGAAAGGGAGATGATGTAAAATAGAGAAAATATTTTTATTTATTTATTTATTTATTTCGAAAATAAGATAAAGATAAATAAAAATGGGTGAAGATTTTCGAAAAATTGAGGAGAGAGGAAGTGGTTAGGAAATAATTTTGAAAAAAAAATCTGAATTTTAAAAATTGATTTTCGAAAAAGATGCTTTAAAATAGAGAGAAAAGCAATAAGATAGCACACGATTTAAAATTTTTAGATCTAATGCTCCTTGTTTTCGAAAAAAAAAATTTTTTTTTTGAGGGAAAAACACCAAGGAACACCAAACTTAAAAATTTTAAGATCAAGACACAAGGAAAACTCAATAACACTTTGAAGACTCACAAGAACACAAGAACATGAAGGAAGAACACCAAACTTAAATTTTTTAGAAAACCAAAATAAATTTTCGAAAGTTTTAAGAAAAACCAACAAGAAGACACCAAACTTAAAGTTTGGCACAAGGTTTAATAAAAAAAATTATTTTTGAAAAAGATTTTTAAAAAAAAAAGGAAATAAGGATTCTAAAATTTTAACACGACAATAATAAGAGACTCTAAACAAAAAAAGAGAAATTTTTCCTAATCTAAGCAACAAAATAAACCGTTAGTTATCCAAACACGAACAATCCCCGGCAACGGCGCCAAAAACTTGGTGCACGAATTGTGAATCACACTTTTCACAACTCGTACCACTAACCAGCAAGTGCACTGGGTCGTCCAAGTAATACCTTACGTGAGTAAGGGTCGAATCCCACAGGGATTGTTGGTTTGAAGCAATCTATGGTTATCTTGCAATTCTTAGTCAGGAAGTCAATTATACTTATCAGTTGAATTTCGAATAAATAAGAGAGCATGGATTAAAGGTTACTTATTTTACAGTAATGGGGAATATGTTGGAGTTTTGGAGATGCTTTGTCGTCTGAATCTCTGCTTTCCTCTGTCTTCTGATTCACGCACGCACGTCCTCCTATGCCAAGCTGCGTGTAGGTGGATCACCGTGGTCAATGGCTACCATCCATCCTTCCAGTGAAAAGGGTCCAGGTGCGCTGTCACCGCACGGCTAATCATCTGCAGGTCCTCAGTCGTACCGGAATAGGATTTACTATCCTTTTGCGTCTGTCACTACGCCCAGCACTCGCGAGTTTGAAGTTCGTCACAGCCATGCAATCCCAGAATCCTACTCGGAATACCACAGACAAGGTTTAGACTTTCCGGATTCTCATGAATGCCGCCATCAATCTAGCTTATACCACGGAGATTCTGATTAAGGAATCTAAGAGATATTCATTCAATCTGATGTAGAACGGAAGTGATTGTCAGACACACGTTCATGGATTGAGGAAGGTGATGAGTGTCACTGATCATCACCTTCTCCATAGTTAGGCGCGAATGGATATCTTAGGTAGGAACACGCATGTTTGAATGGAAAACAGAAACACTTGCATTAATTCATCGAGACACAGCAGAGCTCCTCACCCCCAACAATGGATTTTAGAGACTCATGCCATCAAAGAGTACAAAGTTCAGATCTAAAATGTCATGAGATACAAAATAAGTCTCTAAAAGTTGTTTAAATACTAAACTAGTAGCCTAGGTTTACAAAAAATGAGTAAACTATGATGGGTAGTGCAGAGATCCACTTCTGGGGCCCACTTGGTGTGTGCTGGGGCTGAGACTTAAACAATTCATGTGCATAAGGCTGTTTTGGGCGTTCAACGCCAGGTTTGGATCCATTTCTGGCGTTGAACTCCAACTTTTAATCCTTTTCTGGCGCTGGACGCCGGAATTGGGCAGAGAACTCGCGTTGAATGCCAGTTTACGTCATCTATCCTTGAGCAAATTATGGACTATTATATATTGCTGGAAAGCCCTGGATGTCTACTTTCCAACGCAATTGGAAGCGTGCCATTTTAAGTTCTGTAGCTCCGGAAAATCCACTTTGAGTGAAGGGAGGTCAGAATCCAACAGCATCAGCAGTCCTTTTTCAGCCTGAATCAGATTTTTGCTCAGCTCCCTCAATTTTCAGCCAGAAAAATACCTGAAATTACAGAAAAACACACAACTCATAGTAAAGTCCAGAAATATGAATTTTTCCTAAAAACTAATGGAAATAAACTAAAAACTAACTAGAATATACTAAAAACTCTATGAAATTAACCCCAAAAAGCGTATAAAATATCCGCTCATCACAACACCAAACTTAAACTGTTGCTTGTCCTCAAGCAACTAGACAAATAAAATAGAAGACTAATAGGTTGAGAAGCAATAATATCTCAGAGTTTTTGATTGAAGCTCAGATCCTAATTAGATGAGCGGGACTAGTAGCTTTTTGCTTCTGAACAGTTTTGGCATCTCACTTTATCCATTGAAGCTCAGAGTGATTGGCATCTATAGGAACTCAGAATTCAGATAGTGTTATTGATTCTCCTATTTCAGT
>NC_029787.2:26083634-26086508 GCF_000816755.2 Arachis ipaensis
GGACTTCCCAGTTCCTGATTCGAATTTGCTCCTGGATCTCCGGATATTCATCTTCTTTCAGATCGAATCTAACTTTCGGGATCACTGATCTCAGACCCATTATTTTGTTATAATGGTCTGAATGTTCTTTAGATAAGAACTTCCCTTGATTCTAAAGTGGTTTTGGAACGCCCTCTTTCTTGCCTCTTGGAGTGGATTGTTTTCCTTTAGGAGCCATGATCTTAGTGATCGCGGATAAACACACCAAACTTAGAGGTTTGCTTGTCCTCAAGCAAAAGAAAAGAAAGGAGAAGGATAGAAGGAGAGCTAGGTGCAAATGAAAGATTTTTGAAAAAGATAAAAGTGGAGATTTTGAAAAAGATATTGATGAGTTGAAAAGATAGATTTGTTTTTAAAAAGATTTGAAAAGAGTTGGATTGAATTTGCAAAGAGGGTTTGTGCTTATGGATTAAGATATATTTGATATTTTTAAAGTAGGATTTTTTAGAAATTAGGGATTTTAGAAATCAGGGTTCTTAACATGTTTATGCAAGAAATCATGAATTGAGGTATGAAAATTAAGATTAGAATGAAAAAAAATATGAAGAAAAATGAATTTACCTCCTCCCCATCATCCTGGCGTTTGAACGCCCAAACACTGCCTGTTTTGGGCGTTCAACGCCCAAATGCTGATCTCCTGGGCGTTCAACGCCCAGTTGTTGCCCTTTTCTGGCGTTGAACGCCAGATTGCTATCCTTACTGGCGTTCAGCGCCCACTGGCTGCCCCATTTGGGCGCTGAACGCCCAAAATAGGCTCTTACTGGCGTTTTCTTGCCAGTGAGCTATTTTTTTTTTTGTGTGCAGATTCCTTCTGTAACCCTGTGAATTTATGCAATTGATTCTTTACCTTAGTGTCAGTGAACTTTATATAAACAAATAAAAATAAAAATAGAAATAGGGCAAAATGCTTAGAAGATTGTTGCCCCATGGCTGGGTTGCCTACCAGCAAGCGCTTCTTTATTGTCTTTAGCTGGACCTTGCTGAGCTTTTAGTCTAGCTTCAGCCTTGAGCACTCTTGCTCAACGTTGCCTTCAAGATAGTGCTTGATTCTCTGTCCATTGACAATGAACCTCTTATCAGAATCAATATCTTGAAGCTCCACATAACCATATGGTGATACACTTGTAATCACGTATGGTCCCCTCCACCGGGATTTCAATTTCCCGGGGAATAGCCTGAGTCTAGAGTTGAACAGCAGAACCTTCTGTCCTGGCTCAAAGATTCCAGATGACAGCTTTCTGTCGTGCCACTTTTTTTATTTCTCTTTATAAAGCTTGGCATTTTCGAAAGCTGTGAATCTGAATTCCTCTATCTCATTTAGTTGGAGCAATCTTTTTTCTCCTGCTAATTTGGCATCAAAGTTTAGGAATCTGGTTGCCCAGTAGGCTTTATGTTCCAGTTCCATGGGCAGGTGACATGCCTTACCATACACAAGTTGGTATGGAGAGGTCCCTATAGGGGGTCTTGAATGCTGTTCTGTAAGCCCACAGAGCATCATCCAAGCTCCATGCCCAGTCCTTTCTACGGGTACTTACTGTCCGTTCTAGAATTCTCTTTAATTCTCTGTTAGAGACTTCAGCTTGCCCATTAGTTTGTGGATGATATGGAGTAGCCACCTTATGGCGAATTCCATACCTAACCATAGCAGAGTAAAGCTGTTTATTGCAGAAGTGAGTGCCCCCATCACTGATGAGTACTCTAGGGACACCAAACCTGCTAAAGATATATTTCTGGAGGAACTTCAGCACTGTTTTAGTATCATTGGTGGGTGTGGCAATGGCCTCAAACCATTTTGATACATAGTCAACTGCCACCAGAATATAAGTGTTTGAGTATGATGGTGGGAAAGGTCCCATGAAGTCAATTCCCCATACGTCAAACAACTCAATTTCCAAGATTCCTTGTTGAGGCATGGCGTAACCATGAGGCAGATTACCAGCTCTTTGGCAACTGTCACAGTTACGTACAAACTCTCGAGAATCTTTATAGAGTGTGGGCCAATAGAAGCCACATTGGAGGACCTTGGTGGCTGTTCGCTCACCACCGAAATGGCCTCCATATTGAGATCCACGGCAATGCCACAGGATCCTCTGTGCTTCTTCTCTAGGCACACACCTACGGATTATTCCGTCTACACATCTCTTAAAGAGATAGGGTTCATCCCACAAGTAGTACTTTGCATTAGTAATTAATTTCTTCTTTTGTATCTTGTTGTACTCCTTGGGTATGAACCTTGCAGCTTTATAGTTTGCAATATCGGCAAACCATGGTGTTTCCTGAATGGCAAATAAATGCTCATCCAGAAAAGTCTCAGAGATCTCAAGAGAGGGGAGGGCGTTCCTTCTACTGGCTCTATCCGGGATAGATGATCAGCCACTTGGTTCTCTATCCCGTTTTTGTCTCTTATTTCTATATCAAACTCTTGCAGAAGCAATACCCATCTGATGAGCCTGGGTTTTGAATCCTGCTTTGTGAGTAGATATTTAAGAGCAGCATGATCAGTATACACAATCACTTTTGATCCTACTAAGTATGATCTGAACTTGTCAATGGCGTAAACCACTGCAAGTAATTCTTTTTCTGTGGTTGTGTAATTTTTCTGGGTATCATTTAGAACGCGACTAGTGTAATAAATGACATGCAGAAGCTTGTCATGCCTCTGTCCCAACACTGCACCAATGGCGTGATCACTGGCATCACACATTAGCTCAAATGGTAATGTCCAGTTTGGTGCAGAAATAACTGGTGCTGTGACCAGCTTAGCTTTCAGCGTTTCAAACGCCTGCAGGCACTCTGTGTCAAACACAAATAGCGTGTCAGCAGCTAGCAGATTGG
>NC_029787.2:26086533-26087073 GCF_000816755.2 Arachis ipaensis
TTTCTGGTGGCTGTATTGAGCCTTCTGTAGTCAATACACATGCGCCACCCTGTAACTGTTCTTGTAGGAACCAGTTCATTTTTTTCATTATGAATCACTGTCATGCCTCCCTTTTTCGGGACGACTTGGACAGGGTTTACCCAGGGACTATCAGAAATAGGATAAATAATCCCAGCCTTTAGTAATTTGGTGACCTCTTTCTGCACCACTTCCTTCATGGCTGGATTTAGCCGTCTCTGTGGTTGAACCACTGGTTTAGCATTATCCTCCAATAAGATTTTGTGCATGCATCTAGCTGGGCTTATGCCCTTAAGGTCACCTATGGACCACCCAAGAGCTGTCTTGTGTGTCCTTAGCACTTGAATAAGTGCTTCCTCTTCCTGTGAATTTAAGGCAGAGCTTATGATTACTGGAAAAGTGTCAACTTCTCCCAGAAATGCATATTTCAAGGATGGTGGTAATGGCTTGAGCTCGGGTTTAGGAGTTTTTTCTTCTTCCAGAAGAATTTTCAGAGGCTCTTTTATGTCCTCTGAATTCTCT
>NC_029787.2:26087167-26098404 GCF_000816755.2 Arachis ipaensis
ACTTCTTCAGTTAAGCCAAGCTTTCTGATAGTGGATGCAGGTATTAGGTTGATGCTTGCCCCAAGATCGCATAAAGCTGTCTTGGTGCATTGACCTTCTAATATGCATGGTATCAGAAAAATCCCAGGGTCTTTAAGCTTTTCAGGAAAGCTTTTCAGAATGGCTGCACTGCATTCTTCAGTGAGGAGAACTCTTTCTGTTTCTCTCCAATCCTTTTTATGACTCAAGATCTCTTTCATGAACTTGGCATAAGAAGGTATTTGCTCAAGTGCTTTTGCAAATGGAATCTTTATTTCAAGAGTCCTGAGATAATCTGCAAAGCGAGCAAAATGCTTATCCTGCTCCTCTTTTCGGAGTTTTTGAGGATAAGGTATCTTGGCTTTATATTCTTCAACCTTAGTTGCTGTAGATTTATTGCCTACAGAAGTGGTTGAAGAAGCCTTTTTAGAGGGGTTGCTTTCAGCATTTGTGTGTGTCTGATCCCTCACTAACAATTGAGTGCCAGAGTTAGAAACTGGAGTGACATTAGATGCCAACTCCTTGTCTATTCCTGGCGTCTGAACGCCAAAACTGTGCCCATTTTGGGCGTTCAACGCCAGATCCTTGCCTATTTATGGTGTTGAACGCCAGTCCTGCCTTGTTTCTGGCGTTGAACGCCAGTCCTGAGCATGGTCTGGGCGTTCAGCGCCAGCCTTCCACCAAATTTCTGGCGTTTTAGTTCCAGAATTACTTTTCCCTGGGCTCTTACTGTCCTCAGGTGAATTTTGGGTGGTTTGCTCATTTCTTAGCTTTTTGTTGCCCTGAGGTAGGGTATTTAATGTTTTTCCACTTCTTAATTGAACTGCTTGGCATTCTTCTGTTATTTGCCTTGACAGCTGCTGCTTTGTTTGCTTAAACTGTTCTTCCATATGTATATTAGCCATCCTTGTTTCTTGTAGTCTATCTTTGAATTCGGCTGGACTGTTCATTTCCGCTTAGGTCCATGATGGAGAAAGGGAGATGATGTAAAATAGAGAAAATATTTTTATTTATTTATTTAATTTTTTATTTCAAAAATAAGATAAAGATAAATAAAAATGGGTGAAGATTTTCGAAAAATTGAGGAGAGAGGAAGTGGTTAGGAAATAATTTTGAAAAAAAAAATCTGAATTTTAAAAATTGATTTTCGAAAAAGATGCTTTAAAATAGAGAGAAAAGCAATAAGATAGCACACGATTTAAAATTTTTAGATCTAATGCTCCTTGTTTTCGAAAAAAAAAATTTTTTTTGAGGGAAAAACACCAAGGAACACCAAACTTAAAAATTTTAAGATCAAGACACAAGGAAAACTCAAGAACACTTTGAAGACTCACAAGAACACAAGAACATGAAGGAAGAACACCAAACTTAAAATTTTTAGAAAACCAAAATAAATTTTCAAAAGTTTTAAGAAAAACCAACAAGAAGACACCAAACTTAAAGTTTGGCACAAGTTTTAATAAAAAAAATTATTTTTGAAAAAGATTTTAAAAAAAAAAGGAAATAAGGATTCTAACACGACAATAATAAGAGACTCTAAACAAAAAAAGAGAAATTTTTCCTAATCTAAGCAACAAAATAAACCGTTAGTTGTCCAAACACGAACAATCCCCGGCAACGGTGCCAAAAACTTGGTGCACGAATTGTGAATCACACTTTTCACAACTCGTACCACTAACCAGCTAGTGCACTGGGTCGTCCAAGTAATACTGATGAGCGGATAATTTATACGCTTTTTGGCATTGTTTTTAGTATGTTTTTAGTAGGATCTAGTCACTTTTAGGGATGTTTTCATTAGTTTTTATGTTAAATTCACATTTCTGGATTTTACTATGAGTTTGTGTGTTTTTCTATGATTTCAGGTATTTTCTGGCTGAAATTGAGGGACTTGAGCAGAAATCAGATTCAGAGGTTGAAAAAGGACTGCTGATACTGTTGGATTCTGACCTCCCTGCACTCAAAGTGGATTTTTTGGAGCTACAGAACTCGAAATGGCGCGCTTCCAATTGCGTTGGAAAGTAGACATCCAGGGCTTTCCAGAAATATATAATAGTTCATACTTTGGCCAAGAATTAACGACGTAAACTGGCGTTCAACGCCAGCCTTCTGCCCAAATCTGGCGTCCAGCGCCAGAAAAGGATCCAAAACCAGAGTTGAACGCCCAAACTGGCACAGAAACTGGCGTTCAACTCCACAAATGGCCTCTGCACGTGCAACACTCAGGCTCAGCCCAAACACACACCAAGTGGGCCCAGGAAGTGAATTTATGCATCAATTACTTACTCATGTAAACCCTAGTAGCTAGTTTATTATAAATAGGACCTTTTACTAGTCTTTTTGACCATCTTTGGATCCTGGATTGTATTTTGATCCTGAGATCATGTTTTGGGGGCTGGCCATCTTACATAATTAAAGTGTAATCACGATTCCGCGTACCAAGTTTTTGGCGCCGTTGCCGGGGATTGTTCGAGTTTGGACAACTGACGGTTCATCTTGTTGCTCAGATTAGGTAATTTTCTTTTTATTTTATTTTCAAAAATTTTTCAAAAATATTTCTAAAATTTTCTCACATGTTTTCGAAAATAATAGAAATGTTTTCAAAAAAAATTTTATTCAAAATTTTTAAAAATGAATTCTAGTGTTTCATGAAGCATGTTGAAGCCTGGCTGGCTGTAAAGCCATGTCTAAATTCTTTTGGACTGAGGCTTGCAATTTGTTATCAAAGAGCAATATACTCTCATGTTAAAGACTAAAGCTTGGCTGGCCATTGGCCATGTCTAGTGTTTTGGACTGGAGCTTTCATTGAAAGCTTGGCTGGCTAGTGAGCCATGTCTAATTCCTGGACTGAAGCTTTAGACTAACATGGCAAGATTCCTGGAATTCATATTAAAAATTTTGGAATCCTTATTTTTTCTTTTTCATAATATTTTCGAAAATAAAAATCCAAAAAAATTAGAAAATCATAAAAATCAAAAATATTTTTCTATTTCTTGTTTGAGTCTTGAGTCATATCATAAGTTTGGTGTCACTTGCATATGCATCTAGCATTTTTCGAAAGTTTCATGCATTCATAGTGTTCTTCATGATCTTCAAGTTGTTCTTGGTAAGTCTTCTTGTTTGATCTTGATGATTTTTTGTTTTGTGTCTTTTCATGTTTATCATATGCATTTTTGAATTCTTAGTGCCTAAGCATTAAAGAATTCTAAGTTTGGTGTCTTGCATGTTTTCTTTGCATTAAAAGTTTTTCAAAAATATGTTCTTGATGTTCATCATGACATTCATAGTGTTCTTGGTGTTCATCTTGACATTCATAGCATTCTTGCATGCATTCATTGTTTTGATCTAAAAATTTCATGCATTGCATAATTTTCATGTTTTTCATAAAAATTCAAAAATCAAAAAAATATCTTTCCCTTTTTCTCTCCTCAAATTCGAAAATTTGGATTGACTTTTTCAAAAATTTTTAAAATCAAGTTGTTTCTTATGAGTCAAATCAAATTTTCAATTTGAAAATCTTATCTTTTTCAAAATCTTTTTCAAAAATCAAATCTTTTTCAAAATTCTTAGTTATTTTCGAAAATTCAAAAAATATTTTTCAAAAATCTTTTTCTTAATTTTTTCACAAATTTTCGAAAATAACATAATCAATTAATGTTTTGATTCAAAAATTTGAAGTTGTTACTTGCTTGTTAAGAAAGATCCAAACTTTAAGTTCTAGAATCATATCTTGTGATTTCTTATGAATCAAGTCATTAATTGTGATTTTAAAAATCAAATATTTTTTAAAACTAATTTCAATCATATCTTTTCAAAAATATCTTCTTATCTTATCTTTTTCAAAAATATCTTTTCAAAATATCTTTCCTAACCTCCTAACCTCTTATCTTTTTCAAAATTTATTTCAACTAACTAACTAACTTTTTGTTTGTTTCTTAACTTTTTCAAAACTACCTAACTAACTCTCTCTCTCTAATTTTCGAAAATATCTCCCCCTTTTTCAAAAATTTCTTTTTAATTAACTAATTATTTTTATTTTTATTTCAAAAATTTTCGAAAAAAAATACTAAACATTTTTCAAAAACCATTTTCAAAAATCACTAACTCTTTTTCAAAATAATTTTCGAAAATTATCATCCTATTCTATTTATTCATTCATATCCTAACATCTCATCTCACATCTCTTCCATCCGTACAGTTGTGTTTCTTCCTTTACATCACATTCTTTGTCTCCCCCTCTTTTCTTCCACTCACAAAGGAATCCCTATACTGTGGTATAAAGGATCTCCATTATTATTATTATTTTTCTGTGCCTTCTTCTTTGTCATATGAGCAGGAGCAAGGATAAGAACACTCTTGTGGAAGCAGATCCAGAACCTGAAAGGACTCTGAAGAGAAAATTAAGAGAAGCTAAAATACAACAATCTAGAAATAACCTTTCAGAAATTTTCGAACAGGCAGAGGAGATGGCAACCCCTTACTCACGTAAGGTATTACTTGGACGACCCAGTGCACTTGCTGGTTAGTTGTATCGAAGTTGTGACAATTATGAATTAAGATCAAAGCACCAAGCTTTGGAGCCATTACCAGGGATTGTTCGAGCCTGGACATCACAATTTCGTGCACCAAATACCTTACGTGAGTAAGGGTCGAATCCCACAGGGATTGTTGGTTTGAAGTAATCTATGGTTATCTTGCAATTCTTAGTCAGGAAGTCAATTATACTTATCAGATGAATTTCGAATAAATAAGAGAGCATGGATTAAAGGTTACTTGTTTTGCAGTAATGGAGAATATGTTGGAGTTTTGGAGATGCTTTGTCGTCTGAATCTCTGCTTTCCTCTGTCTTCTGATTCACGCACGCACGTCCTCCTATGGCAAGCTGTGTGTAGGTGGATCACCGTTGTCAATGGCTACCATCCATCCTTCCAGTGAAAAGGGTCCAGGTGCGCTGTCACCGCACGGCTAATCATCTGCAGGTCCTCAGTCGTACCGGAATAGAATTTACTATCCTTTTGCGTCTGTCACTATGCCCAGCACTCGCGAGTTTGAAGTTCGTCACAGCCATCCAATCCCAGAATCCTACTCGGAATACCACAGACAAGGTTTAGACTTTCCGGATTCTCATGAATGCCGCCATCAATCTAGCTTATACCACGGAGATTCTGATTAAGGAATCTAAGAGATATTCATTCAATCTGATGTAGAACGGAAGTGATTGTCAGACACATGTTCATGGATTGAGGAAGGTGATGAGTGCACTGATCATCACCTTCTCCATAGTTAGGCGCAAATGGATATCTTAGGTAGGAACACGCATGTTTGAATAGAAAACAGAAATTTGCATTAATTCATCGAGACACAGCAGACTCACCCCCAACAATGGAGTTTAGAGACTCATGCCGTCAAAGAGTACAAAGTTCAGATCTAAAATGTCATGAGATACAAAATAAGTCTCTAAAAGTTGTTTAAATACTAAACTAGTAGCCTAGGTTTACAAAAAATGAGTAAACTATGATGGGTGGTGCAGAGATCCACTTCTGGGGCCCACTTGGTGTGTGCTGGGGCTGAGACTTAAACAATTCATGTGCATAAGGCTATTTTGGGCGTTCAACGCCAGGTTTGGATCCATTTCTAGCGTTGAACTCCAACTTTTAATCCTTTTCTGGCGCTGGACACCGGAATTGGGCAGAGAACTGACGTTGAACGCCAGTTTACGTCATCTATCCTTGAGCAAAGTATGGACTATTATATATTGCTGGAAAGCCCTAGATGTCTACTTTCTAACGCAATTAGAAGCGCGCCATTTTAAGTTCTGTAGCTCCAGAAAATCCACTTTGAGTGCAGGGAGGTCAGAATCCAACAGCATCAGCAGTCCTTTTTCAGCCTGAATCAGATTTTTGCTCAGCTCCCTCAATTTCAGCCAGAAAAATACCTGAAATTACAGAAAAACACACAACTCATAGTAAAGTCCAGAAATATAAATTTTTCCTAAAAACTAATGGAAATAAACTAAAAACTAACTAGAATATACTAAAAACTCTATGAAATTAACCCCAAAAAGCGTATAAAATATCCGCTCATCAACGGTACACCTATAGCTTGTCTTCGTAACACTGTTCTTTCGAAACTTCAGGAATAGCAGCAAGGTGGTGCAACTGATGAGGCAGAACCATTTATGGAGTCGGGCCATTTTGGTAAACTCATCTCTCCCTATCTCTGGCTTCTGTTCTTTGTTCAATTTTTGGATCAAATCAAATCTTGCACATCCATCCCATTATGTTGCTTCTCTCTAATCTTTAAACAGCAAGAGCTTATTCGCTGGGATACAATTATGTTTACATTATGAAAAAATGCCTCAAATGATATTCAACTATACATTATGTTTACATTATGTTAAAATTTAATATTTTTATTAATATCAAGGGAACATAAAGAAACTTGAAGAAGAAATAATAATATTAAGAAGCCAATTATTGCAATTAATCTTTGAAGTTGACTAGGTATGTTGCCAACTACCTGCCATGGATACTTCCTTGTCTCAAAGTAGACATTTCCAACCCAAAGACACCAGGAATGATCAGAAGGCATCTGTTGCCACCCTCTTTGAACAAGGTACAAGTTGGCTGAGTTATAGTTGAAACTTTACATCCTCTTTCAAAAAAGTATTGTTGAAGCTGGTAGTCTTACTTCCTTGTTGATGCTGCTTAGAATATATGAGGATGAAACTGCTTAAAAAAGTATTTTGTTATCAGGCAGTTAGGCCATTGTCTGGGTATGATCCATGTATGGAAAAGTATGCAGAGATATACTACAATAGACTAGATGTTCAGAAAGCACTTCATGCTAACACTACTGGAATTCCTTATAAGTGGACTGCTTGCAGGTCACCTCTTAATTTAAATTGTTAATTAAAGAATTGATATAATTATCAAGTTAATTGAATTGTTTTCTGGATCGTTTTGTGCATTGAGCTTTTGAATCAAAACTGGAATGATACAGATGTATCAGTGCTACCAATGTATAGACAGTTGATGGCAACGGAATAAGAGTTTGGGTGTTCAGGTTTGTTAGTTAGTTAGTTGGATTTTGCTTTGCATATACTTTAATTTCATGAATTAATTAAAAAGGCAAAAATTAATCATAAATATATATGTTATGTTTGATAGTGGAGACATAGATTCAATGGTTCCGATTACGGCAACTAGATATGCATTTGCACAGCTTAAGGTGGCAACTAAAATACCATGGTATCCTTGGTATGCCAAAAATCAGGTTAGTGCAAAATAATAATAATTATCGCATTGTTCTTCTAATCCTGCCTCTCATGCATTAATCGTTTTACATCTATCCTTTGTAAAATTGTTGTATTAAGTATATATCTAGTCTTAATATAATAAAGTCTCGAATAATGGGCTGTTTGTCATATATAACCAAGAAATTCAAATAGGCCTTTTCAAGTTTGGAGATTCAAAAACAAAGGATATATATCTAATCTTAATATTGGCTAACTAAAAATTAAATTTTTTTTTTCACTTAATCAATATTATCATGGCTTTGTGGTTATAAAAATATAAATAAATACTAAATACAGATACTAAATTAATAAACCCATAAAAATCATTGTAGACTTGTAGTAGTGTTAGATGATTTAGTTGACAAATGTCAATTTTACGAATATTTGATTTTGAATAACTATTTATTTCTAACGTTTAATATTTTTTGTAGGTAATATTTATTCACAGGGACATGAACAATGAAAATGTTGGAAGGGCCTTAAGCAAAATTTTTGAGAATCTTTAGGAAAACTCCCAATGTAATAGAATTAACAATATTTCTTAGTTTGATATTTTGTATAGCATTTGATTTGCAATATTAAAAAATCATATATTCTGCTTAATATTTTGAGATATATAATATTTTGTCTATGGATTATGATTTTGTTATTGTGGAATTTTAAGAAAAAAAATTTGTTTAGCACGATAAAAATAATAGTATAAACTGCATTTTTAAAAGATAAAAAAATGTCACTTTTATCTGGTAAAAAGGGCGGTTTGTAACTGCCATTTTAAACAACATAAAACACCATTTTAATCCGGTAAAAACTGCGGTTTCAAATGCCATTTTAACAAATAAAAATATCATTGTTAGGGTAAAAACGGCGGTTCAAAAATGCCGTTTTAACCAACAAAAACGTCACTTTGTTAGGGTAAAAATGGCGGTTCAAAAACGCCGTTTTAACCAATTGAAAACGCCATTTTTACAATGGAAATAACGGCGGTTTGAACCACCATTTTAACCAACAAAAAAACCGCCGTTTTATTTGGAAATAACGGCGGTTCAAACTGCCGGTTTAACCTATTCAAAAACCGCCGTTTTAACCCAGGAAATTGTGGCGGTTTTTTGAAAACCACCGTAATAACCAGAATGGCGCCCAGAATTACGTCGCTTTCTGAAATCGCCATTCTTGGTAATAATGGCGGTTCAAACCGCCGTAAATACCCAAAAAAATTGCCGTTTTAACCAAAATTTTTTGTAGTGGGTTTATGCTTTGAACTGGATTGCTAATTTGTGATTCATTTTTGTTAGTATTTTCATGCATCTTTCTTAATCTTTGTATATTCCTTCATTGGCTTGTGTGCAACATGCTGTGATGTGCATGTAGTTGTTAACTCTTTTGGTTAATTAGAATTAATTGCGTTATTATCATGCATGTTTATTTTTTCATTCAAATGACAATATCTATGATGAAGAGTTTTAGTATTTTTGATGCAAATGATGATATGCATGAATTTACACCACAGGAATCCAAGACTGGTACGAGGAGAAAGTTACCTGTCCGCAAAAGCCGATCTAGACGCGGCAACTAAAAAGCAATTCCAAGAGAAAATTTACCAGGAAGCAATGCTGCACCATTGGTAGTCCCAGATTCTGATGATGATGACGACGTGCCGCTTACTAGAAGGATACGGTTATTCCAACAGTAGCCTCCGCCACATGATGTAAAATAAGCAGATCCCGTGGTCAAGGGCAATCTTAATAGTCCTCAAGAAGAAAACACTGACCTCAAAAGTGGATCTCCACACACACCACCAGTAGCACTTGTACAGCTCAGTGACTATGATTTTGACCGGTTAGTGGTTCTTGGATTACCTTGTTGTATGTTTATCTTCTTTATTTTTCATACCCATGCCATGTGATTACCCGTCTAGCTAGGCATAACTTGTTATTTTAGCTAACTTCATGTCGCATTCGTTTTCAGCGAATTCGACATCTCAATCGTTCAGTTTCCAGAATTTGAGCAAGTACTCAATAATGTTGAACAGGGGCGCAAAATAAATGCCATCATCATGCAGCCCTTGCAAACGGTGTTGCCAAATAAATCAAGCTACCATACACCGAGTCCAGAGAGACAGAGCTTTTCACTCGGTTTAACTCAATTTGAAAAGACTCCAACCCCTTCCCCGATACATTCAATTCATCCAACCCTAAGAAATATAAAGTTGGGGGAGACTAAGGAGGAACAAATCAGAACATGGATAGTTAGCTCGTTCTTGGACGAAGATCAAGATTTAGCTAAGTATGAAGGGCGGGACTACATGGGTATTACAAAAGAATGACTTTTGGACCTTGAAACCCTGCAGTTGGGTCAACAACTGCGTAAGTATATGAACTTAATGTTTTTATTCACTATCTTTATATCGGGGTTTAGCTTACACTAGCTAAATAAATTGTGTAGGTAATTCAATGGATGTGCTACTCTTTAAACGACACCGAGTCATCTAGATTCAAGCGAGATTTCTATTGCGTGTGTCCAGGCATATTGGTAATTACATTCTTCTCATTACAATTTGGAAAAGATTTTGTCGGGATTCTTACTATGTGTGTGGGTTTGCAGGAATCAGTGACACAAAATGATAGTCTTGCTTCATTTATTGATGGTGTGAGACCAATTTTTATGCTGGTCTTAGTCCAAGCTTTGGTGAGGATACTAGGTTCTTTGACAAGGCAGTAGCAGCAAAGAGAAACTGGGTGAGTTGCTGTTTTATTTTGAACTGTTTATATCCTCCTTGAACCCGGTATTGGTTTATGCGGGTTGTTTATTATTTTACCAAGATTTGTATACGTGACCTAACCCGGGCTTTTGATTCAACTAATAAAAAATACATGGTTAAATCTGGAACGGGGGGTCATTGTGACCAATTTTTCTTATGGGTGTTTTTATTTGCATATTTTGGTATTGGGTTTTCCCATGTTATTACGTTGATTGACTTTACCATACTATGCTGTTGGAAATAGGTTGTCATATCATTCATATATACTGTTTGCTGCAGTGGTTATTTCCTTATTGTTGGAGGGGCCATTGGTGGGTATATGCATTTGAGGTGAATGCGAAGCGCATAGTTATACTCGACAGTTTACATTCTGCACTAGAAGATGACAAACGTGATAAACTCGATGCATATGTGGTTAGATACTATACTTCTTTTATTCAATATACAGCTATATTATCTAATTTAATAGCATGTTGTTCCACTATGTTTGTTCCATGATTTCCAGGGGAGACTGTGTGAGGATATGTGGTGCACGAAATTGTGATCATCAACAATGGCGCCAAAGGACTTGGAGCTCTCAAACGTGAATCACACTTTGTCACAATTCCGCACAACGAACCAGCAAGTGCACTGGGTCATCCAAGTAATACCTTACGTGAGTAAGGGTCGATCCCACGGAGATTGTCGGCTTGAAGCAAGCTATGGTCATCTTGTAAATCTCAGTCAAGCAGATTCAATTGGTTATGGAGAATGGGTAATTAAAAGATGAATAAAACATAAAATAAGATAAAGATAGAGATACTTATGTAATTCATTGGTAGGAATTTCAGATAAGCGTATGAAGATGCTTTGTTCCTCTTGAACCTCTGCTTTCCTATTGCCTTCTTCCAATCATTCATACTCCTTTCCATGGCAAGCTTTATGTTGGGCATCACTGTTGTCAATGGCTACTTCTCGTCCTCTCAGTGAAAATGTTCTACGCACGCTGTCACCGCACGGCTAATCATCTGTCGGTTCTCGATCAAGTTAGAATAGGATCCATTGATCCTTTTGCGTCTGTCACACGCCCAACAATCGCGATTTTGAAGCTCGTCACAGTCATCCCTTCTCAGATCCTACTCAGAATACCACAGACAAGGTTTAGACGTTCCGGATCTCAGGAATGGC
>NC_029787.2:26098473-26108696 GCF_000816755.2 Arachis ipaensis
ATCATGTTCTTGGGTGCGAATGAATATTTTGGAGAAGAAATAGACTTGAGTTGAATAGAAAAACAATAGTACTTGTATTAATTCATGAAGAACAGCAGAGCTCCACACCTTAATCTATGGTGTGTAGAAACTCCACCGTTGAAAATACATAAGAACAAAAGGTCTAGGCATGGCCGAATGGCCAGCCTCCCAAAGAGGGTTCAATCATCAAAACATGATTCCAAGATGATCAAAAGATGAAAATACAACAGCAAAAGGTCCTATTTATAGAAAACTAGTAGTCTAGGGTTACAGAAATAGGTAATTAATGCAGAAATCTTCTTCCGGGCCCACTTGGTGTGTGCTTGGGCTGAGCATTGAAGCTTTCACATGTAGAGACTTTTCTTGGAGTTAAACGCCAGCTTTTGTGCCAGTTTGGACGTTTAACTCTAGCTTTTGTGCCAGTTCTGGCGTTAAACGCCAGAATTCTTGAGCTGATTTGGAACGCCTGTTTGGGCCATCAAATCTTGGGGAAAGTATGAACTATTATATATTGCTGGAAAGCCCAGGATGTCTACTTTCCAACACAATTGAGAGTGCGCCAATTGGGCTTTTGTAGCTATAGAAAATCCACTTCGAGTGCAGGGAGGTCAGAATCCAACAACATCTGCAGTCCTTTTTCAGCCTCTGAATCAGATTTTTGCTCAGGTCCCTCAATTTCAGCCAGAAAATACCTAAAATCACAGAAAAACACACAAACTCATAGTAAAGTCCAGAAAAGTGATTTTTAAATAAAAACTAATAAAAACATAATAAAAACTTACTAAATTATACTAAAAATATACTAAAAACAATGCCAAAAAGCGTATAAATTATCCGCTCATCAATATGGCAAGCATTGCTATTCCTGCATTCGTTCAGACTACGTACGGCCCAGCTCATTCCTACGCAAGGGTTCCAAAGCAATCGAACAAGTGAGATGAAATTATAACCCAAATTTGAGGCTTTTTCAGGTTTCTTTCAATAATTGGACGTAGCATGTTAAAAGTTTTTGTCATCCTAATTGCAAAAGTAATACATTTTCTTGTAGCTTTGACTGTGGCATGTGCGTTATTAAGTTCATGGAAAGTTGGACAGAAGATCATGAACTTTACGAATGGGACGAGGTTTGTTAAATAAACATTTTCGCACTTCTCATTATTCGTGATGTAAAAATATCACTGTAACAATTCTTAACACTAAATCGCCTGATAAATCTACTCACAGGATTCACTCAAATCATACAGGATGGAGTTGATGCTAGACATAATTTGTGGCCCACACAATGCATTGGTTCACCAGCTTATTTCATTATTGAATGACAATGTTAAACCTGTTCGGTGCAATGCACCACGGAACAAGAAGAAGGAAGTTAGTTCACCATACACTGCACCTAGCACAAGGTCATTTGATTGAACGTGCGGAAGGATTACCGAAGGGGGCAACGCGCAAAGGGAGGAAGAAGTTGCTTACTTAGGATTAGCTAAAATGAATTGAACTACCAGATTATAATTAGTTTACTTACTGCCATCATGGTTAGGGATTTGTTTATGTCACATTAGAAAGACTTGATTCCAGGACGTATTTTGTTTTTCTACAGTACAATGATTTATTGGTTATGTTACCTTAAAATATCTATGTTTTTTTACAGGTTAGAATCCTGGATTTATCAAAGTTGTTTGGTAAAGTTTCCATATTTGTGCATATTGAAATAGATGACTAATAACCATCCACCAATATAGCTAAACTAAACATCTTATATCTTTCTATAATGAACATCCAGTGTAACTTGGTAAAAATTAAAACATAACAACCAAGTGCTACACACACGAATACTAACGGCTAACCATCCATGCTTAGAGTGAAAACAAACATCTAGTCACTTACAAAAATGAACATCCACTTTAGTTCATTACAAAAACGTGAAAACAGTGTCTATAACGAACAGCTTTGTACCGAAAAACTATACAATAAAGCATGTAGAAATCAGGTACAACTTTATTAAACTATCTCTTAAATTACAGAATAACAATCAAATATACTCGTTATGCATCAAGTCTAAAAGAAATAAAAATAGTAAAGTGGTTTGTTCTAACAAATGGAAAAAGGGTTCTTGTAATTAATAACATATGGACTAAAAATCATATAATGTACTATAATGAACATCCAGTGTAACTTGGTGAAAATTTTACATAACAAATCGTTACATACACAAATACCCACAGATAACCATCCATGCGTAGAGTGAAAATGAACATCCGCTCACGTACATCTGCCATACTATAATTATGTAACTTGGTGCTGATATGCTTAGCGATTTAGTTATGTCACATTAGAATGACATGCTGATATGCCTAGGGATTTATTTATGTCACATTAGAATGACGTTAGGAGGAATTCTGTTGTTGTACAGTAGAAGAATTTATTGGTTATGTTACCATAAAAGGGTCTATATTTTTTTTAGCAGCTTAGATTCTTGTGGTTATCAAAGTTGTTTAGTAAAGTAGGCATGTGTGCGCATATTGAAATAGGCGATCAATGACCATCCACAAATACAATTAAACTAAACATCCTATACTATACTGTAATGAACATCTAGTGTAACTTGGTCAAAATTAAACAAAACAACCAATCGCTGCACACAGAAATACCCACGGATACCCATCCATGCTTAGGGTGAATAACCTTACTCCCATGTAAAAGAATAACCATCATGTATACTCGTTATGCATTCAATTCATTGGAATAAAATAACACAAAAGGGTTCACTCGGGTGACATTAACATGCTTCTTGTAAATTATTCAATCTTATTCTTTGATCAACTGCATAGAAATGTAAACCTTATATGTTTACCCCATGAAACCAGCTTCTTCCACTAATCTTGATAAAAAAATGAATGCAATATCTAACAAATCTTAACTTTTGCTAAATGAGCTTAACAATGACATGAAGTCACCAACTTGTTCGGGATCAGCCTGGCTTATAACAACACCGAATCTTACATCTTGAGTTGACTCCGGACAAACCACTTGGTGAACAAAACAAAAGGTCAACAGTTAACTTCTTCCATAGTACTATACCAAATAAAGATGCTGGGTCGAGGTTGATACACACATGTACCGGGGGGACATGCTTGTTTTTACTCCGAGCAGATTTTTTAAATGACTTCTCCAGGGCAGCGCCGAGCCTCTTACTCTTTGGCCGGCCCTTTGTGTTGACCTTCGATGGGGCTTGGATGTCCATCACACCGACAACATTCGAACTTTGTGAGCCAATATTGTTGTGGGAGTCCACCACACTCTCGGACCTCTTCTTGGCACGGTAAGCAGTCAGCTTAGCTCTTGTTTCTTCCAGAGCAACATGAAGCAAGGCTGTTTCTTCGTCGTCATTTACAAAATCCTGAGCAATGTTGTAGAAGTGTGCACATAGTTCCTTGAATGCAACATGACTCTCATCCGACCGACTGACGTTGTGACTACTCTTGACATAAGTATGCTTGCACTTTATGTTCTTGCTCCAACGAGGGAGAACATATCGATTAGGTACTTTATACACCTTGTAAGAATGGAAAACTTCAAGACAATGACAGCATAACACGCCTGAACTCTCAAATAGATTGCACTCACAACGAACCTCCTGTGTGGATCGATTAAAGTGGACGTCGTATGGAACACAAAGAATAGTATCATTCACTAGTTTTTCCTCTTCCACCTTCATGCATACCAATGGCCCCTGTTCAGCAACAACAGAGACCCTAGTCTTTCCTCTTCAACCTTCATGCATACCACTGACCCCTCTTCAGCAACAACAGAGACCCTACAATTAGCCTTCTTGACAAACTTAATTTGAACATCCCTAAACATGCAGGTAGTGTACTCTTGCTAAAATTGTCTCTCCATTGGTGAGCTCGTTGCACAAGGGATAACCCCCCTCGAGTCTGCTGCATCATCCTCCAATTCCCTTTGCTCCTTAATTCCAAGTACATTGTCATATTCGTGAACAAATTGGACCAAGCTAGTCCGACTGTGTAAGAAATTTTCGTAGAATGAGTGCATGCTCTCACTCCTTTACGTGCTCTTCATGGCAGCCGAAAATTCACCATTGAAGTATATTGGGACCCACATGCGTCGATCATCAAAGATGTTTACAAAAAGAAAAAGAAACTTCTTATTAAATCATATAAAGCCACCTACCAAAAATATTTCAATTAATGAGCAAAAAGTAATTGTACACTAACATACCTGATAGCCATGTGTTGTTATGTAAGTTGTGCTCGTCTATGAATTCAGACCAGTTATCCTCGAATGACTTCTCGGTCCGAGAGTTCCACACAATATCATTGAAGTCATCATACATATCTCTGTACCGGTGATAACCTCCAAGTTTGTGCGATAACTTCTTTATAATGTGCCAGATGCACCACCGGTGGCGTGTATCGGGTAACACATTTTTTTATTGCACGAAAAATAGATTTGCATTGATCAGTAATGATCTGCTGTGGAGCAGTTCCCATGCACTTCACCCATTGGCTGAAAACCCATTCATAACTTGGGATTTCCTCATTTCCAAGAAGAGCACAACCAAGGATGGTCGACTTACCATGGTGGTTGACACCGACGAACGACGCAAACGATAATCCATGCCTACACTCAAAAACAGCAACAAAAAACAAATATCAGTCACGGCCGAACAACGGAAAAAAAAAAGAAAAATAACACCAATGTAACTACTCCATACTTGTTTGTGCTGTATGTGCTACCAAGTGACACAACATCTCCATAATATTCGTATGACACCCTACACCTTGCATCCACCCATACTGCACTCCGAAATTTACACTCATCGTCCAAATTCACCGCGTAGAAGAAGTTTGGATTGATGTCCTTCATTCTCATGAAATAGTTCATCATCTCTCTGACATCCACATTGACGTTGCTGGTTCGGAGCCTGGCTGTAATATAGTTTCGTAAATTCTTTTCTGAGTATCTCAGGTTAGATGGGCCCCTAGAATCATTTGCCAAAGCTAGGAAAGTCTTGTTTGGTCGAATCCCAGCCTCATCTTTATCCTCGATCACCCACTTCGCATGCATGGTCAGCTTCCTATACTCATGGTAGTGCCCCGCCTTTCTCGCTGAACATGGGTGCGAGTGACTCAACTCCACATTGAAGAAAACCTAGTCTTGCATCTCCTTGTCAAACTTCATGTATATCCTTTCCTTGCACCCAGCGGCTGACATCCTGTTCTTCTGCATTGACGCTTTGACACGAGACCCGTGGTACCCATCCCTATTACAGTGGATAGCTTGGTTAATGGGTTGATTTGTGATCTTATCACAGGTTGTCATCCGTATCTTAGTTGCAAACCCGACTTTCTTTGCGTATGTCAGATAGAATTCATGAGCCATTTGCAATTGCTCAAACTGCATTTCAACATTTGGTATTTCATCTTTTCGAAGGCCATCGTGATCCGGTACCTAAGTATCAAATTTAAAAAAAAAATAAAACAAAACCGTTAATGTTCAAATCAACCATGCGGTTCAAGACTACCAAAAATTAAACTTGAGTCCAAACCTGGTGACCAAGATCCATCTCTTCACTTCCAACCTGCGAAAGATCCAAAAGCGGCATGGCTGATGAGCGGATAATTTATACGCTTTTTGGCATTGTTTTTACTCAGTTTTTAGTATGATTTAGTTGGTTTTTAGTATATTTTTATTAGTTTTTAATTAAAAATCACATTTCTGGACTTTACTATGAGTTTGTGTGTTTTTCTGTGATTTCAGTTATTTTCTGGCTGAAATTGAGGGAGCTGAGCAAAAATCTGATTCAGGCTGAAAAAGGACTGCTGATGCTGTTGGATTCTGACCTCCCTGCACTCAAAGTGAATTTTCTGGAGCTACAGAACTCCAAATGGCGCGCTCTCAATTGCATTGGAAAGTAGACATCCAGGGCTTTCCAGCAATATATAATAGTCCATACTTTACTCAAGGATAGATGACGTAAACTGGCGTTCAACGCCAGTTCCATGTTGCAGTCTGGCGTCCAGCGCCAGAAACAAGTTACAAGTTGGAGTTCAACGCCAGAAACAGGTTACAACCTGGCGTTGAATGCCCAAAACAGCCCAGGCACGTGAGAAGCTTAAATCTCAGTCCCAGCACACACCAAGTAGGCCCCAGAAGTGTATTTCTGCACTATCTATCATAGTTTACTCATTTTCTGTAAACCTAGGTTACTAGTTTAGTATTTAAACAACTTTTAGAGATTTATTTTGCACCTCATGACATTTTTTAGATCTATACTTTGTACTCTTTGACGGCATGAGTCTCTGAACTCCATTGTTGGGGGTGAGGAGCTCTGCTGTGTTTCGATGAATTAATGCAACTATTTCTGTTTTCTATTCAAACACGCTTGCTCCTATCTAAGATGTTTATTTGCACTTCAATATGATAGATGTGATGATCCGTGACACTCATCATCATCCTCAACCTATGAACGCGTGCCTGACAACCACCTTCTTTCTACCTTTGATTGAATGAACATCTCTTGGATTCCTTAATCAGAATCTTCGTGGTATAAGCTAGAATCCATTGGCAGCATTCATGAGAATCTGGAAAGTCTAAACCTTGTCTGTGGTATTCCGAGTAGGATTCAAGGATTGAATGACTTTGACGAGCTTCAAACTCACAAGGGCTGGGCGTAGTGACAGACGCAAAAGGATCAATGGATCCTATTCCAGCATGAGTGGGAACCGACAGATGATTAGCCGTGCGGTGACAGCGCACCTGGACCTTTTTCACTGAGAGGACGGATGGTAGCCATTGACAATGGTGATCCACCAACATACAGCTTGCCATAGGAGGAACCTTGCGTGCGTGAAGAAGAAGACAGGGAGAAAGCAGAGATTCAGAAGACAAAATATCTCCAAAACTCGAACATATTCTCTATTACTGCATACCAAGTATTTATTTTATGTGCCCTTTCACTTTTTACAATTTAAACTAAGAATTATTATTGATATTATATCCTGACTAAGAATTGCAAGATAACCATAGATTGCTTCAAACTAACAATCTCCGTGGGATTCGACCCTTACTCACGTAAGGTATTACTTGGACGACCCAGTGCACTTGCTGGTTAGTGGTACGAGTTGTGAAAAGTGTGATTTACAATTCGTGCACCAAGTTTTTGGTGCCGTTGCCGGAAATTGTTTGAGTTTGAACAACTAAAGGTTTATTTTGTTGCTTAGATTAGGAATAATTTATTTTTGTTGCTATAGAGTCATTAAATTCTGAGTCCTTTATTTCCTTTTCAAAAATTTTTCAAAAATATTATTTTTCTTTATCAATTTTTAATTTTTTTTCGTATTTTCAAATCTTCACAATATCTTTTTCAAAACAAATTTATCTTTTGCAAATATCTTTTATATCTTTTCAATTTTCAATTACATCTTTTTCCTATCATATTTATCTTTTACAAATCATATCTTCTATCTTATCTTTTCTCATAATTTCGAATTACTTGGGTTGACTTGGTCAAAATTTTTCAAATCATATCTTTTTCAAAACTTCCTAACCACTTTTTCTCTCCTCAATTTTCGAAAATTATATCCAAAATTTTTCAAATCTTTTCAAATAATTAATTATTTTCGTTTTCAATTTTTTTTGGTTTTCTAATTTTCGAATTTTATTTAATTTTTCATTTATTTTATTTTATCTTCCTTTTAATTTTCGATATTCAAAAAAAAAATTAATTTACAATTCGCATCATCTCCCTTTTTTCATCATGGACATAAGTGGAAATGAATAGTCCAGAAGAACTCTGGGGTCATATGCTAACCCCACTACTGCTTCATATGTGAGTAATATCTGTATACCCTCCATCGGAGTCAGTAGCTTTGAGTTGAATCCTCAGCTCATTATCATGGTGCAGCAAAATTGCCAGTATTCCGGTCTTCCTCAGGAAGAACCTACAGAGTTTCTGGCACAGTTTTTACAGATTGCTGACACAGTACATGATAAGTAAATAGATCAGGATGTCTACAGACTATTACTATTTCTATTTGCTGTAAAAGATCAAGCTAAGAGGTGGTTAAATAACCAACCTAAAGCTAGCATAAAGACATGGAAGCAGCTGTCTGAAAAATTCCTGAATCAATACTTCCCTCCCAAACGAATGACACAGCTAAGGCTGGACATCCAAGGCTTTAAACAAGGAGATAATAAATCTCTTTATGATGCCTGAGAGAGATATAGAGAGATGCTAAGAAAATGCCCCTCTGAAATGTTTTCAGAGTGGGTTCAGCTAGACATATTCTATTATGGGCTTACAAAAAGAGCTCAGATGTATCTAGACTACTCAGCTGGTAGATCTATCCACATGAGGAAGACAATTGAAGAAGCTCAAGAGAACAGGTTACAAGAGACAAGGATGGCTAATATACATATGGACGAATAGTTTAAGCAAACAAAGCAGCAGCTGTCAAAACAAATAACAGAAGAATGCCAAGCAGTTCAATTAAGAAGTGGAAAATATTAAATACCCCACCTCAAGGCAGCAGGAAGCCAAGAAATGAGCAAACTACCCAAATTCCATCTGAGGACAGTAAGAGCCTGGGGAAAAATAATTCTGGCGCTAAAACGCCAGAAATTGGGTGGAAGGCTAGCGCTGAACGCACAAACCATGCTCAGGACTGGCGTTCAATGCCAGAAACAAGCAAGGAACTAGCGTTGAACGCCCAAAGGAAGCACAGTTCTGGCGTTCAGGCGCCAGGAACAGATGAGGAGTTGGCGTCTAACGTCACTCCAGCTTCCAACCCTGGCTTTCAAATGCCAGTGAGGGATCAGACACACACAAGTGCTGATAACAACCCCTCTAAAAAGGCTTTCCCAACCACTTCTGTAAGAAATAAACCTGCAGCAACCAAGGTTGAGGAGTACAAAGCCAAGATACCTTATCCTCAAAAACTCCGCCAAGAGGAGCAGGATAAGCAATTTGCTCGCTTTGCAGACTATCTCAGGACTCTTGAAATAAAGATTCTGTTTGCAGAGGCACTTGAGCAAATACCCCCTTATGCCAAGTTCATAAAAGATATCTTAAGTCATAAGAAGGATTGGAGAGAAACTGAAAGAGTTCTCTTCACTGAAGAATGCAGTGCAGTCATTCTAAAAAGCTTCCCAGAAAAGCTTAAAGATCCCGGGAGCTTTGTGATACCATACATATTAGAGGGTAATTGCACCAAGACAGCTTTATGTGATCTTGGGGCAAGCATCAACCTAATCCCTGCATCCACTATCAGAAAGCTTGGCTTGACTGAAGAGGTCAAACCAACCCGGATCTGTCTTCAACTTGCTGATGGCTCCATTAAATACCCATCAGGCATAATTGAGGACATGATTGTCAAGGTGGGGCCATTTGCCTTCCCTACTGACTTTGTAGTGCTGGAAATGGAGGAGCACAAGAGTGCAACTCTCATTCTAGGAAGACCATTCCTAGCAACTGGACGAACCATCATTGACGTCCAAAAAGGGGAGATAACCCTGAGAGTCAATGAGGATGAGTTTAAGTTGAATGTTATCAAAGCTATGCAACATCCAGACACATCAGACGACTGCCTGGGCGTTGATATTATTGACTCCCTGGTGGAAGAGGTCCATATGACTGAGAGTCTCGAATCAGAGCTAGAGGACATTTTTAAAGATGTTCAGCCTGATCTTGAGGAACCAGAGGAAATAAAAGAACCTCTGAAAACTCCTCAGAAAAAGGAGAAACCTCCTAAACCCGAGCTCAAACCACTACCACCATCCCTGAAAAATGCATTTCTGGGAAAAGGTGACACTTTTCCTGTAATCATAAGCTCTACTTTAGGGCCACAAGAAGAGAAAGCACTAATTCAGGTGCTAAGGACACACAAGACAGCTCTTGGGTAGTCCATAAGTGATCTTAAGGGCATTAGACCAGCCAGATGCATGCACAAGATCCTATTAGAGGATCATGCTAAGCCAGTGGTTCAACGACAGAGGCAGCTAAATCCCGCCATGAAGGAGGTGGTGCAGAAAGAGGTCACTAAGTTACTAGAGGCTGGGATTATCTATCCTATTTCTGATAGCCCCTGGGTGAGCCCTGTCCATGTTGTCCCTAAGAAGGGAGGAATGACAGTGGTTCATAATGAAAAGAATGAACTGGTTCCTACAAGAACAGTTACAGG
>NC_029787.2:26110135-26121430 GCF_000816755.2 Arachis ipaensis
AATGATTTTAATGATTTTTCAAAAATTGCAAAACCTCTTAGCAATCTGCTAGCTGCTGACACGCCATTTATGTTTGACACAAAGTGTCTTGAGACCCTGAAAACTCTGAAAGCTAAGTTGGTCACAACACCAGTGATTTCTGCACCAGACTGGACATTACCATTCGAACTAATGTGTGATGCCAGTGACCAGTATTGGGACAGAGGCATAACAAGCTTCTGCATGTCATTTATTATGCTAGCAGTATTTTAAATGATGCCCAGAAAAATTACACAACCACAGAAAAAGAATTACTTGCAGTGGTTTATGCCATTGACAAGTTTAGATCCTACTTAGTAGGATCAAAAGTGATTGTGTACATTGACCATGCTGCTCTTAAATATCTACTCACAAAGCATGATTCAAAGCCCAGGCTCATAGGATGGGTGTTGCTTCTGCAAGAGTTTGATATAGAAATAAGAGACAGAAAAGGGACAGAGAATCAAGTAGCTGATCACCTGTCCCGGATAGAACCAGTAGCAGGAGCATCCCTCCCTCCTACTGAGATCTCTGAAACCTTTCCGGATGAGCAATTGTTTGATATTCAGGAAGCTCTGTGGTTTGCAGACATTGCAAACTATAAGACACAAGGTTCTCCTTCTGTAACCATGGAGAGGAAGCATGAAAAGCTTCTCTCACTGCAGAGTCAACCAAAGCCCCCACAGTCAAACTCTAAGTTTGGTGTTGGGAGGCCACAACCAAACTCTAAGTTTGGTGTTGGGAAGTCTCAACAATGCTCTGAACATCTGTGAGGCTCCATGAGAGCCCACTGTCAAGCTATTGACATTAAAGAAGCGCTTGTTGGGAGGCAACCCAATTTTTATTTATCTAATTTTAATTTATTTTTATTGTTATTTCATGTTTTATTAGGTTCATGATCATGTGGAGTCACAAAATAAATATAAAAATTGAAAACGAAATCAAAAACAGCAGAAGAAAAATCACACCCTGGAGAAGGATCTTACTGGCGTTTAAACGCCAGTAAGGAGCATCTGTCTGGCGTTCAACGCCAGAACAGAGCATGTTTCTGGCGTTGAACGCCAAAAACAAGCAGCATCCTAGCATTCAGACGCCAGAAATGCACAGTGAAGAAAGCTGGCGCTGAACGCCAGAAACAAGCATGGAACTGGCGTTCAACGCCAGAAATATGCTGCATCTGGGCGCTAAACGCCCAGAACAAGCATCAATTCGGCGTTTAAATGCCAGAATTGCCTGCAAAGGCATTTTACATGCCTAATGGGTGCAGGGATGCAAATCCTTGACACCTCAGGATCTGTGGACCCCACAGGATCAACTCAGCATCTATGGACCCCACAGGATCCCCACCTACCTCACCATTTAAATTCAAACCATTTTCCCTCCCAAACCCACCCATTCACACACTTCCATCTCCTCCATCTTCTCCACTTCTTTCTTCTTTTGCTCGAGGACGAGCAAACCTTTTAAGTTTGGTGTGGTAAAAGCATTGCTTTTGTTTTTCCATAATTCAGTGGTAGAGCAATTGATTGCAGATCAAAGAGCTATGAGGAAAGAGCAACAAAGGCAAGGAAGAGACATAGAGGAGCTCAAGAGCACCATTGGTTCTTCAAGAAGAGGAAGACGCCACCCTCATTAAGGTGGACCCATTCCTTAATCTCCTTGTTCTTATTTTCCCGTTTTTCGTTTACTATGTTTCATGTTTAATTATGTTTGTGTCTTTACTATATGATCACTAGTATCTAAGTGTCTATGTCTTAAAGATATGAATGTCCTATGAATCCATCACCTTTCTTAAATGAAAATTGTTTTCTGAAAAAGAAAAAGAAGTACATGAATTTCAAATTTTAAAATAGTTTAATTATTTTGATGTGGTGGCAATCTTTTTTGTTTTCTGAATGAATGCTTGAACAGTGCATATGTCTTTTGAATTTGTTGTTTATGAATGTTAAAATTGTTGGCTCTTGAAAGAATGATGAAAAAGGAGAAATGTTATTTGATAATCTAAAAAATCATAAAAATGATTCTTGAAGCAAGAAAAAGCAGTGAATACAAAAGCTTGCAAAAAAAATAGCAAAAAAAAATAGAAAAAAAAAAAAGAAAAAGCAAGCAGAAAAAGCCAAAAGCTCTTAAAACCAAAAGGTAAGAGCAAAAAAAAGCCAATAGCCCTTAAAACCAAAAAGCAAGGATAAATAAAAAGGATCCCAAGGCTTTGAGCATCAGTGGATAGGAGGGCCTAAAGGAATAAAATCCTGGCCTAAGCGGCTAAACCAAGCTGTCCCTAACCATGTGCTTGTGGCGTGAAGGTGTCAAGTGAAAACTTGAGACTGAGCGGTTAAAGTCAAGGTCCAAAGCAAAAGAAGAGTGTGCTTAAGAACCCTGGACACCTCTAATTGGGGACTCTAGCAAAGCTGAGTCACAATCTGAAAAGGTTCACCCAGTTATGTGTCTGTGGCATGTATATATCCGGTGGTAAAACTGGAAAACAGAGTGCTTAGGGCCACGGCCAAGACTCATAAAGTAGCTGTGTTCAAGAATCAACATACTGAACTAGGAGAATCAATAACACTATCTAAATTCTCAGTTCCTATAAATGCCAATCATTCTGAACTTCAAAGGATAAAGTGAGATGCCAAAACTGTTCAGAAGCAAAAAGCTAATAGCCCCGCTCATCTAATTAACACTGATCTTCATAGATGTTTTTGGAATTCATTGTATATTTTCTTCTTTTTATCCTACTTTGTTTTTAGTTGCTTGGGGACAAGCAACAATTTAAGTTTGGTGTTGTGATGAGCGGATAATTTATACGCTTTTTGGCATTGTTTTTACTCAGTTTTTAGTATGATTTAGTTGGTTTTTAGTATATTTTTATTAGTTTTTAATTAAAAATCACATTTTTGGACTTTACTATGAGTTTGTGTATTTTTCTGTGATTTCAGGTATTTTCTGGCTGAAATTGAGGGAGCTGAGCAAAAATCTGATTCAGGCTGAAAAAGAACTGCTGATGCTGTTGGATTCTGACCTCCCTGCACTCAAACTGGATTTTCTGGAGCTACAGAACTCCAAATGACGCGCTCTCAATTGCGTTGGAAAGTAGACATCCAGGGATTTCAAGCAATATATAATAGTCCATACTTTGCTCAAGGATAGACGACGTAAACTGGCGTTCAACGCCAGTTCCATGTTGCAGTCTGTCGTCCAGCGCCAGAAACAAGTTACAAGTTGGAGTTCAACGCCAGAAACAGGTTACAACCTGGCGTTGAATGCCCAAAATAGCCCAGGCACGTGAAAAGCTTAAGTCTCAGCCCCAGCACACACCAAGTGGGTCCCAGAAGTGGATTTCTGCACTATCTATCATAGTTTACTCATTTTCTGTAAACCTAGGTTACTAGTTTAGTATTTAAACAACTTTTAGAGATTTATTTTGCACCTCATGACATTTTTTAGATCTAAACTTTGTACTCTTTGACGGCATGAGTCTCTGAACTCCATTGTTGGGGGTGAGGAGCTCTGCTGTGTTTCGATGAATTAATGCAACTATTTCTGTTTTCTATTCAAACACGCTTGCTCCTATCTTATTTTATGTGCCCTTTCACTTGTTACAATTTAAACTAAGAATTATTATTGATATTATATCCTGACTAAGAATTGCAAGATAACCATAGATTGCTTCAAACCAACAATCTCCGTGGGATTCGACCCTTACTCACGTAAGGTATTACTTGGACGACCCAGTGCACTTGCTGGTTAGTGGTACGAGTTGTGAAAAGTGTGATTTACAATTCGTGCACCAATGGCCTACAATCGCAAAATAAACGAACAAATGTAAAATCAGGAAGCATAATTGGAGAAACCCTTAGGAAATGTCATGTAAATAGACCATCACTAAATACCACAGAAAAGCAAGACAAATATAAATTTTTATTCATCGAGCTTCTTTCCTTTTTGTTATTATTGTTCAGCAATGAAACACATTATCTTAAACCTATTAAAAATTCTATAATGTACAGTACATTTATACATGGTCATGAAGTGACGCGACCTATTCACCACACTTCAGTGCATTATAAACAACTTTTCTTTTATCCTTAGATCATAAATCAATTAAAACTAGTTGCTTTAGCTTTAGAAGTATGGATTATTTTGACTTTTCGAAGAATTCAATGTGCACGGGAGGATGGTTACTGTCCCAAACATTAGAATACAGGATAAAACTATAATCCAAACCTCGTAACCAAGATCAATCTCTTCACTTCCAATCTCAGTAACATCCAATAGTGGCATGGCCTATAATCACGAAATAAGCACCCAAATCAAATTTATGAAAACTATTTAGATAATCAACTAGTAAATGAAATGCACAAAAATCTTCTCCAAACTCCATAGATAAGGATACAAAAATATAATTGGACCACATCATCCTACCCATATTAATTTGGAAAAGAATGCATCAGTATCACCTATTGATAGAAACTAAATTACTTATTTTATTTTACCTATTATATAAGAATTTTTACTACTACTATTCTATGTGCTACATCACACTGTGTACCACCGATATAAAAAAGCAGCATATACAACTACCATGCACTTATTTCATTACTGAGTTTTAGAATCTAATGTCACTACAGTGGCATTTTTAATGCATAGGCCATCTATCATGTATACTCATACATATATTCCGAATCTAAACATGCATGCCTCTTATTATTCTATTTAGCTTACATTTTCAGGAAAACTCTTAACAATAACAATGCAGTTAGTTTTATTTTATAATATTTAACAATATACTACACTAATAATATTATTCTCTAGGCATCAAGCACATCATGGGTGATTACTTCTAAACTAGCCACTTGTCCAGTGTACCAATTACATTGCTTATACATGCTGGTTTAAATTTGCATATTTAAATTGATATATCTACATAGGATACTCCACAAAAGAAATATTTTCATCGCAGATAAATTCCACATTCCATGACTAATTAACGCACTCATATCTTCCATACATAGATGCGCACCATGAATTTAAAACCACCACAAATATGGTTAATTGAAAAATAATCATGATCCATCGAAGTAAGCAATTAACATAAAATAACGAAAACACTACACCTGCACTAACGATGAACATCTAAATCTTATATAAATAAGCATCCATGGTGAACAATTCAACAAACCATTCTCACCTTATTAGACTGCTGACCGTCGGCGACAAAATGGTCGGGAGCGTCCTCAAGTGGTTTCGATGAATTGTGATCAGAAATGGATGATGGAACATGACACAAAGACTGCACGACATTGCACGCCATTTACGAATTACCACGTGGTGATGGACGTATCAAAGGAGAGACATTATTGACTCATTTATCTTGTACCGTCAATAAACAGAATAGACCATACGCCGGCTGGGCAGGTGGACTTGATGCGGTGCCGCCAGAAGGAGCCACACGCACGGTATGCACTTCTGGACATTCACCGGTGCGGACCTCGGCGTCTCCGGGAGCGACTTCCAGTGATAACACACAAGCTAGGGAGAAGATGAGATACCACCGTCGGCGAGAGGGTTTGCGTTCTTGGTTCTGTCCCCGCCGTTCATAGAAAGATGATCGTGGTTTATATTTTCGTTTAACTGAATCCTAATTTTTTTAACAATTCAAATTAGCAAATCTTTATAATTAATGATTGTAACCATAATTTAATTTTAATTTTAATTAAACTCCATTATCCATAATTTAATTTTAATTTCAAATAAATTTCCATTATATGCATTAAATAAGAGTATTAGTTCCTCGTACTTTTCTATTAGAAGTAGTTTGAATTTGAATGTAGCATATTAAGAGACATATGATTTTCCCAATTGAGCCAAGCCGATGTGTTTATGTATTGTCCTATCTGTTTTCTGTTTTGGGTCATATTACAACTATCACCCAAGATGTTCCATTGCTACGTGCCTAGAAGGCCGAAGGCCTGAACCCAACTTGGCCCAGATTATAAAAATATGAGTATTCCAAATTAAGACTAAAAAGACCCAACCATAAGCTTGTGTAGGGCCGAAAGGCTTAATGGGCTAGCATAGAACTGAAGAGGCATCTATGTTCCTAGTGCTGTCCTTGACTGGTGTGTAGTGGCCTAGTGGGTTTCCGTCTTTGCAGCTCAGATCGCAGCAAAAGCTTACTCAGTTCCGTCAATGGCTCCAGTGGCTCCTCGTTCCGGCGACGCCATCTTCGCTAACATCGAGCGTGTTGTAAGCAAACACAACATCTCTCTCTGTCTCTCTCTCTCTCTCTCTGTTTTGATTCCTTGCTCATTCGAATTTTAACGTGAACATGTAAATTTGAATTTAAATTGTAGTTCACGGAACCGTTGTTTCGTTCGTAGTTCATAGAGTCGTTTTTCTTGTATGTATTAACGATTGCTTTTGGAATTTTCAGAATGCGGAGCTTTTTACTCTAACGTATGGCGCGATTGTGCGTCAATTGCTCACGGATCTGGAAGAGGTTGAAGAGGTGAACAAGCAGCTTGAACAAATGTACGATTCAGAATCAATTTCTCTCTCTTACCTTCAGAATATTTTTCACTTGATAACATAGAATTTTGGTTTTTTCATGTCTAATTTGGAGAGTTTGGTTCAGTTTAGTGCCTGAAAAGTTTTCGTTTTTATTCATGTAACTTTGATCACTAATGTAAAATTTTGCTGTTTGGTTGGTTATCAGGGGTTATAACATTGGAATCCGTTTGATTGACGAATTTTTAGCAAAATCCAATGTCTCAAGGTGCGTTGATTTCAGAGAGACTGCTGATGTAATTGCAAAGGTATTGCATTATTGCTTGGTTTATTTTGATGCTTGTAATTGCTTGAATTTCAGTTTCTTCATTTAAACCTCGTTGCTTTTCTGTGTCCAATTAATTTGTTCGATAATTGGTTCTTTTCATGCTTTCATAGTTATATTTGTTTTCTAATTTGCTTTAGTTGGTGAGTTCCATTTCTGATGTTTTGAGTATTTCTTTGAGTGGTTTGGAGCAGCAGTGCAACGTTGTTAATTTAAAGGAGTATGAAGCACATCCTTCTGAGATAGTGCAAATTCGATCTATTGAAAACAAGTCTGAAACGATTGCTATGTAGAGGCAGTGGATATGTTTGCATCCCATTGGCTTATCAAAAGACTGAAACTAATCAATTATGGTTGAACAAGTAATACCTATAGTCTATGTCCAACTTTGCTTTTGCTATAATTTCGTTCAAGGTAATTCTGCCAAATCAGTTTAAATGGTGGCCAAACAACATACAAGGATTGAGGGAGGAAATGGGTACACAAAATATTTTCTCTTGATATGTACTGGAGAAAATTTACGAACATCTAAGATCCGTAGAGGGTTCAAAAGGATCCCCTATCTGTGGGTTTGGCTGTCCATAAAATTACAGAGCGTATGTCTAGTTCAAGACGCATAATGAATGGCAACTATATATTGTTTAGTGTGTACTGCCATCCTTCTCAACATTACCAAATATGTTCATACTTTATGCGACTAACTGACTATATTTCATTCCAAATCACTTTTAAGCCTAAATTTGTCATCATCAAACTATGTAGTATAAGTATTTCAAGTTACTTTGGCCATTGTTATATGAGGATCCCGGGATCATACATTTAATTTCTTTGGGTTTTGATGGAATGATATGCTTGATTTTATTGCTTGTTAGCTGTGTGATGGACTGATGGGTATGTTGTTGTTAATTATGTTATTAATAAAGCATAATTATAGCAAAAGACATGTTTTGTTTTTGATCAATTGTAATAATGTTATTATACAGGTTGGTTTTAAGATGTTCCTTGGTGTTACTGCATCTGTGGGCAACTGGGATGCTGAAGGTACATGTTGTAGTATCATTTTGGAGGATAATCCTTTGGTAGACTTTGTTGAGCTTCCTGACACCTGTCAAGGTCTTTACTATTGCAACATGTTAAGTGGTGTCATTAGAGGAGCCTTAGAGATGGTAAGCTTCTAGTACTATTGCAAGTTAGCAACATCTGAAATGATTTGAGATATTAGGCCTACATAACTGAACTTCCATATTCATCAATGTTTATTTTTTTTCATCAGTTTTTCTTCTCATTTTCAACTACTAAGAAAGTAGCAAAGCGCTTTTTTATGGTTGATGCAGCCTTCTGCTGTTGGCTTCTGAAATAAGTTGAGCGATTTAATCATTAAGCAGTTTATTTGTGTGTGGAAATGGGCAGTTTTTAAATCAATTTTTGTCACAAGCTGCCGGTGCCATTTCTCTTCTTTATAAATAATTTTTCCTCAGATACTTGTCATGTACTCAATCTAATTATCTACCATAATTTCTCTTATCATGTTCTGTTTCTTGTGATATTTGGAATCTTTAAAGGTGATATCTACTTCATATGCTTCATTTCTTTTTCCTTTGTTCGTTGTCATGTCTGATGGTTTCTATGCTTGCCCATGTTCAGGTGTCAATGAAGACTGAGGTCACTTGGATCCGCGATGTGCTTCGAGGTGATGATGTGTTTGAGTTGCAGGTAAAACTTCTCAAGCAAGTCCCCGAGGAGTATCCATACAAGGATGATGAGTGAAATTTGTTCTGTAATGTTGTATACTCAAGGTTTTTGTTTCATATTTTCCCAAGTTAGATTATCATCATCTATCTATCCACCTAATGCTGTGTGTATTATTGTATTTTGATGAAACTTTATAAATACAATAGAAAATATGGCTGATTAGATTAACTGAAATTGACATTGACAGAGTACTGCAATCTATCCTTAATTACTTATATCTGAGAGATCCCTATACTTTGAAAAATAGTTCTTATTTTCTTCTTCATTTTTTGTTGCCATTTGCTTGATGCAGATGCTTCATGCTTAAGAAAATAAAGATTAGCAAACATCTTTTTAAGGACACATGAACTCGTCCCAGGTTAGTGATACACAACACGTCTTAATTTATCAAGCCTACATAAATATTCTCAGGAGAGAGGTCAAAGTCATGTTTATAAGGAGATTAGTGTCCTATTTTATAAAATAGTATCGAATAATATAAAAAATAAATTAAAAAAATATTATATAACTTGAATTGTAAGGAGACTTTAGTGCCCGTTTTGTCTGGTTGTCAGTGGTAATTTGTCATTTTGATTCCGTAGCATTTTGAGGTTTTTGAGAAATGTTTACTGAAAGTATAAAACTGCAACCATAGAGATAAATCAACTTAAATTTTAGGAGAACCAATGGTTGTTTAATTAAATTAGCTCAAGCCACAAGGGTGTAATACAAATTTTCTTTAATGGTCTTTTACAACCTGTGTTTATATTGTAGGAGTTTAAAATTTCTATCTTAATAATCATTTAAAATTAAAAATAATTTTGTAAGATAAGTTTTTTTTTGGAAGCTGTTTTATACTTTTTGAAAGAGGGAGCTTTCTACTATGGTGAAAGTATCTTTAGATGCTTAAAGGACCAAGGTTGGTAATGAAAATGGCGATATTGTTGGGGCTCTCTCGTAAATATGGGTTTCTAAACTTTTTATCATATGAATTATGAACCCAATTTTTATCACAATTCACAAGCACCCAAAGTTTGGTAACGTGGATAACAAATTACATCTTTACACGCAAAAGTTTGTCTGCACAAATCGATAATTTTTTTTACTTGTATGGATCATTGAGTCTGAGCAATCTCTTTCTTTTTTTTTTTTTAAAAAAAAAAATTGTATAAGGGTTTAGTCTTTTCAATATTAGATTAAAATTTTTAATTTATGATATAATCAAACATTTAATTAATCCTATAGGATAATTTAGTTTTTTCATGCTAATGATTAAAGAGTATTTTAGTACCTTAAATATTAATTACAAGAATATTTTTGTCTTTTTAAAATTATATTGAGTTTTCAATTTTTAATACAATCAACGAGGGCATTTTTGAACTACAAAGACATTTTTTTCCCTTTAAAATTAATGTCAAAAAAAGTTGGTTAGTCTCTTAAAATGAATTCTGCACAAATTTTAGTCTTTTTATAATAAAATTCAAATACTAACTTCTAATACAATTACTTGCTTAAACCTCAAGTATTAATTTCAGATATTAATTTCTAGAGTTTAATTTTGATGCACTGACAGTGTAAAGTATTTTACTATTTTATATTGACAGTGTATTAAAATTAAGTTATAATTTCTAATACAATTAATTTCTAATCAAAATTAATAGTAGGAGGAGAAGATGCAGAATTTAAAAGATTCAACTAGGAGCTCGCGACTAAAGGTTAAAAAGAAAAAAGAAGTTAAAGGTATTTGGTTGTACTTTATTACAAATATTATTTTTGGTTTCTCACGCTATAAGCTATTACCTAGTCGGATAGGTCAAGGACTAATCGTGGTGGTCTGAGCTCCATTTAAAGATTTGCTACTGGCCAATGGATTATTACATGCACAAGACAGAATTTAAATTCTCGACACTTATTTAAGCAGTTGAGTGAGCTGACTACTTGATGAACCAAGTTGGTTGATTACAAATATTATGTAATCACTCATTATTTTTGTTTTTCAATCATATATTATCTTTGTCTCATTGACAATAGTAATTGAATATTAGCTTTATTATCTGCTAAAAAGTCACATATAACACGAGACTGGGTTATATATTAACTTTTACAAGAAAGAGTCAAAATTAATTTACTTTACATTAGATAGATTAACTTTGTATACAGATAAATTTCTCTCACTAACTTGGTAAAAATCTCCCAGATTGACATATGGTTAGAAGATCATGCAAAAATATTTTTATGTTGAAAATATTAAATTAAACTGATTTTATTTTTATGATATATTTATTTTCTCAGTCCAACAAGACTTGCTGTAGATGCCAATGATAACCGAACCATAGTAACCTCAGAACAAAATGACACATTCCGCCAAAACTAAATAAATAAATAAATAATGAAAACCAGATCCTTCTGTGTAGCTTAAAGGTTAAATAGATAGCTTATGCATCCATCATCACAAATATTAAAAAAGTGAGACGTCTATGCTAAGCGGAATAAAGTGCAAATTCAATTTCTTATTGTACTGAACGAACATATATACCAGACAATATACTAAATAAGAATCCAGAATTAAACTTCGCCTATGACCAAATCAAGTTGATGCAACAAAGATTGTCTCAATCTCTCACAGGCTTTTCTTGTTAGGTGTGGCCGGCAGCAGTACACATTATAAACTGCCAGGTTAGATAATTACAATTCGGTTTCTTAATCCTTACAAG
>NC_029787.2:26121476-26124740 GCF_000816755.2 Arachis ipaensis
TCTAATAAAGATTTATTATATTAATGATTTTTGAAATAACAATTAGTCGACTCAAACAGTATAATTTTATTTATATGACTATTTATTTTATACTGATATATTACTTTCTTTTCACGCTATCAGTATATAAAAATTAATCTCTTGTTTAAATTGTGGGTGCATGTATATTAATTTATATTGATATGGAATGAAGCCGTACTGATTGAGAATTAAAAAAAAAAAAGATAAAATTATGTTTGGATCCCTAATGTGACTTTGGCCCTACATAATACATGATAATACAAATTAACATGCCTTAGAAATATCGAATGATTATTGCCTTCCTAAGTTGGCAAAACTTTTTTTACTAGTTTCAATTGGTCACACTCATTATCAGACAGTTAACAAAGGAATCATTCTCTGCAGGTCTATATAACCTGAAGATGACAAAATTCAAAAGAGCCCATGGAATAAAATTAATGCATCTGGCTAAATTAACTATGTCTAGAACCACAATATTAATCAAACAACCATACAAAAGTTACACAGACAATGTATCAATATCATGGTAATTAAAAATGACATATGAATATTTTATATTTGAAGAGTTTAACAGCTTTTTTTTTCTTTGTTGAATAATGATATAATTGATGTATAAATTCATTTTTTATCTTAAACAAAAATCAACTTTCGTTTAGAGGAATAAGTAATAAGATCAAATTCTAAACCTATTGGCGAAAAATTTCTAATATCTTGTTAAATCATTTTCAGGAGAAAGTTAAATTGTTATGTATATAGGCACAAAAATGATTATAGTTAAAATAAAATAACTAAATTTTGAATAAAATATATTTGCCGGGCGGCCATTTTCACTCTATGTCCATGTTTTATCAAACGGCCTTGTTTCTAAAATGACAACAACAAGAGCCATTTGTTAGTCCATACTCATCTATTTAACTAAGAATCTGACCAAGCATATATAAGTCTTTTTCAAGTATATATTTTAGTGCATTAGTGACATATGTAGCTTAATAAATCTCTATTAGAGGGGGAAAAAATAAAAAATAGGGTATATATCTTTCATTTCATTCTCTCCAAAGAGAGCATCAAGTGAAGGTAGCAATAATGGGGAACAATAGCATGTTTCGTTATGCAGATGGTGTGGACAAGTTTTTAATGTTGTTTGGGACCATGGGAAGCATTGGTGATGGATTGCAGAACCCTCTTATGATGTATATTCTTAGTGATGTCATCAATGCTTATGGAGACAAGAATACCAAATTGGGTATGCATGATGTGAACAAGGTGAGAGCTTGTTCATTTAAATTTAAATAATCTATATATAATTATTCTCTTTTGCCATACATATATTTAATTTTTCATGTGATATGCTTCATCTATTCTAATGTAATTAATATGCATCTTTGTAGGAAATTGCTTTTTGTTAATCTCTTAGCATTTATTCAATTTAGAACTTACATTTCTCTTGTGAGAAATTCAAGAAACAATTTTTTTTTTCATTAGCTCTTCATTGATCTAAAAAAAAGAAGAATTTCAGCATAAGGCTTTCTTCTATCAGTTTAAGTTTTTGGGACAAATAATTTTATGACAGATATAAAACAATTTGTATGTCTTTGTTCAATAGCATGAAATATTGATGTAGAGAAATCACGATATAGTATTAAAATTTTATACGAAAAAGTCTAGAGCTTAATTTTCTTATCCTTTATTCCGAAAATTTTGATTTTCAGGAATATGATTAGGCAACAACTTTTGATATTTCCTGACTTCACCTTATTATTTATTTATGTTTTAATTTCAGTATGCATTGAGGCTTTTATTAGTTGCAATTGGTGTTGGACTTTCAGCTTTTGTAGGTAAGCTACATAATTCAGAATTCACAGTTACCTTGATTTTGCAAAGCATAATTCAATTTGGAAGTTAAAGATAATAATTCCAGCTATCTATTTTGCTTTATGCGACTGCAGAAGGAATGTGTTGGGCAAGAACTGCAGAGAGACAGGCTTCAAGAATGAGAATGGAATATTTGAAATCAGTGCTGAGACAAGAAATTGGATTCTTTGATAGCCAGACAGCTGGTACGTCAACAACTTACCAAGTTGTCTCACTCATCTCCTCAGATGCCAATACCATCCAAGTTGCCTTGTGTGAGAAGGTTTCACTATTCACTTCTGATCTATTATGCTTTCCCCAAACTAAACTTGCTTTCACTGCTATTTTTATCATCACATATATTTAAAGTCAACCCTCAATCGTTCTTAACAAAAAATATGAAAACAGATTTATTTTTCCATATTTGAAAAAAAATGATAAATTCATCTTTCATTATTTAAAAATTTATACATGTAGAGAAGGATTAATAACATGTCTCCTTATATTTTTTTATAAAACAAAAGATTAAAGGATAAATAAATCTTTGACTATTATTCATAAAGATATATAAGTATCTAACTAAAATTAAATATTTATAGGTCCTTTACATAGTAAAAATAAAATACGACATAAATTCTTTTTTGAAATATATAAATTCTTCAATTAGTCAACAGAAAGATCTATGTATCTTAACTTTTTTTAATGATTTGGGACCCATAAATATTTAATTTTAGTTAAAAATTTATGTGTCCTTACAAAAAATGGTTAGAGATTTGTTAGTTTAGAATCCTTTCAATAGATATTTTCCAAGAGTTTGAAAAGAAATTTCCTTTATTTTTATTCTCTATGCATACACTAATTTAGAACTTTTTGTGTGTGTGTGTGTAGATACCAGACTGCTTGACATACATGTCAACATTCTTTTTCTGCCACATCTTTGCATTTGTGCTTTCATGGAGACTCACACTTGCAGCCATACCACTCTCCCTCATGTTCATAGTCCCAGCTCTCATGTTTGGGAAGATGATGTTGGATGTGACAATGAAAATGATTGAGTCTTATGGTGTTGCTGGTGGGATTGCAGAGCAAGCAATATCTTCAATAAGAACTGTTTATTCCTATGTTGGGGAGAACCAAACTCTTAACAAATTCAGCTGTGCACTTCAGAAAACCATGGAGTTAGGAATAAAGCAAGGTTTTGCAAAAGGGTTGATGTTAGGGAGCATGGGAGTTATTTATATAAGTTGGGGTTTTCAGGCTTGGGTTGGAACCATTCTTATCACTGAAAAAGGAGAAAAGGGTGGTCATGTTTTTGTGGCTGGCTTCAATGTACTCATGGGAGGGCTGTAAGTGGTTTTCCCCTTTTCTAATTCTTGTTTTACATTACATTTT
>NC_029787.2:26124791-26135392 GCF_000816755.2 Arachis ipaensis
TAAATTTCAAAATAAAATTGTTGGGTGCAATTTCTGAATTTTTTTTAAAAAACAAATAATTGAACGAGTGTCATTTCTATTTTTTTTTAAATTATTAAACAGTAGAAATCGGTAGGTGCGATTTCTGCACACTACCATACATAGCTCAAAGAAATCAGTGCCCATAGTAATGTATTTCACACCACTGCCATCATGCTCTTGTCATACATAAACATGAGCCACATTGAATAATTTGCGTTTTTATGTTACATTATATTTCTGTGATATTTAGTCTCTTGAAAAATATACATGACATCAGTTTAGTTTCTAATAATGCTTCTGTATTTATTTTCAAAAAATAGCTTCCAAAAAGATTTGTGACATTTATTTTGCATGACATTTATTTAGATTCTAAAAGTACATTTAACAACACTATTATCATTGAAAATGTGGTTATGACATTTACCTGATCTTTTCTATTCATATGCATATTGTGTTGCTAGTCTAACAATATATGTGATATAACAATAAGGACTTGATTGATATCACAAATCTTTTTAAAGACTAAATTGTTATCATGTCACAGTTCTTTCGGAGAATATTCTTGAAGATTACTAGTTTAGTCTAATATTATTATGTTATTCATGAATTTCAGGAGTATTTTAAGTGCACTTCCAAATTTAACTGCCATAACAGAAGCAACTACTGCCGTCACTCGCCTTTTCGAAATGATTGATAGGGTACCATCCATAGATTCTGAAGACAAAAAGGGGAAAGCCTTGTCATATGTTAGAGGAGAAATTGAATTCAGGAACATATACTTCAATTATCCATCAAGACCAGACACACCAATCTTACAAGGACTCAATCTCACTTTTCCAGCAGGCAAGAGAGTAGGCCTTGTTGGTGGTAGTGGTTCTGGAAAATCAACAATCATTGCACTTCTTGAGAGGTTCTATGACCCTATTGAGGGAGAAATACTATTGGATGGTCACAAGATTAGTAGACTTCAGTTGAAATGGTTTAGATCCCAATTTGGCCTGGTGAATCAAGAGCCTGTTCTTTTTGCTACATCAATTAAAGAGAATATATTGTTTGGAAAAGAAGGGGCTTCAATGGAAAATGTGATAAGTGCAGCTAAGTCAGCAAATGCACATGATTTCATTGTTCAGTTGCCAGATGGTTATGAAACTCAAGTAAGCTAACTCCAACTCCTATCAGAAAAAAAAATACTAGGGCAGCCAAATAAACTAGATAAGAATGAGAAAAGAAAGAAATTAAAATGTAAATACCTAGAAATTTCTTAATGGTAAAGCTATCTTTTGAAGTTGCTTTGAGCATGCTTTCATTTAAGTTTTATCATTCAATATCAAACTTGCGGTTATTTTTTTAAATGTCTAAAAATCCAAAATACTGAAACATTGCGACATATTAAGATTATTTTTTATTATTCTTATTTCTCCTGTCCCTATTTCTTAATTTTATTCCACATAGACATTTTATATGTTTATATATTTATTGAGTAATGCTAGGGAGTTAATTTTTTCAGCATACATTAGCCAATTTTTTTTATAATTATTTTGTTTATCTTAAATTCTAAACCTTAAATCATAAACTTTTAACTCTAAACTCTAAACTATAAATCATAAACTCTATATCTTTCAAAAATTGAGAATTTCTAAAATTATGAAAGAAAAGTTGCTTAATGTTAACTAACTAAAAGTTAGTTCCTATACTGTTTCATATTTATTTTCTTCTCTAGACAAACTTGTGTGATTCAGTATCTCTATATTTCTATCCTCAAATTCATATCGTTATCAAATTAATAGGGCCTAAAGTGACGAAGAAACTAAATTTTCAGTATGCATGAAGAGGTAACACTTAATATGTTTGACTGAATCTTCTTATTGCAAACTACTATGATTCTTTTCCCAGGTTGGACAGTTTGGATTTCAATTATCCGGCGGACAGAAGCAGCGAATCGCCATAGCAAGAGCATTACTTAGAGATCCAAAGATTCTCCTGCTTGATGAAGCAACCAGTGCTCTGGATGCACAATCCGAAAGAGTAGTACAGGCTGCAATAGATCAAGTTTCAAAAGGAAGGACAACAATCATCATCACACACCGTTTATCGACGATACAAACGGCCGACCTCATTGCTGTCCTTCAAGAAGGCAGAGTGATTGAATTAGGCACCCATAATGAGCTGATGGACTTGACTGACGGACGAGGCGGAGCCTATGCCCGAATGGTAGAGTTGCAGCAAGTAACAGCTCAGAATGATGAACCAAGGCCTAGTTCCAATGCTCCCAAGGAGCGAAGGAGCTCACAAAGGATCAGCACTCCTCAAAGCCCTTCAGTGAGTTTCACATCAAGCACACATGGCACTCCAATGTTCACTCCCTTCAGCCAGGGACTTTCCATGGGAACTCCTTACTCCTACACAGTTCAATATGATCTGGATGATGATAGTTTCGAAGATAACCCGAAACGATTGCATCATCCGGCTCCATCACAGTGGCAATTGCTAAAGTTAAATGCTCCTGAGTGGGGTAGAGCATTGCTTGGACTCTTGGGAGCATTGGGCTCTGGAGCAGTTCAACCAATAAATGCATACTGTGTTGGATTGCTAATATCTATCTACTTTGACACTGATAACATGAAATCCAAGACTCGACGCCTGGCCCTGGTTTTCTTAGGAATTGGTGTCTTTAACTTCTTCACAAGCATCCTCCAACACTACAATTTCGCAGTCATGGGCGAAAGGTTGACTCGAAGAATCCGCGAGAAGCTTCTAGAAAAACTGATGACATTTGAGATAGGATGGTATGACCAGGAAGAGAACACCAGCGCGGCGATCTGCGCAAGACTATCTTCCGAAGCCAACTTGGTTCGATCGCTGGTAGGCGATCGGATGTCATTGTTATCACAGGCATTATTTGGTTCTCTGTTTGCGTATGCTCTAGGACTCGTGCTGACGTGGAAGCTGTCCCTTGTGATGATTGCAGTGCAGCCAATTGTCATCGGAAGCTTCTATGCAAGGAGTGTTTTAATGAAAAGAATGGCTGAAAAGGCGCGAAAGTCACAACGAGAAGGAAGCCAGCTGGCAAGTGAGGCAGTTATAAACCACAGAACAATAACCGCCTTCAGTTCTCAGAAGAGAATGATGTCACTCTTCCAATCCACTATGTTAGGCCCTAAGCAAGAGAGCATTAGGCATTCTTGGATTTCAGGTTTCGGCCTTTTCAGCTCCCAATTCTTCAACACTGCTTCCACAGCTTTAGCATACTGGTATGGTGGGAGGCTCCTTGTGAATGGTGACATTACTCCCAAGCATCTGTTCCAAGCCTTCTTGATATTGCTCTTCACTGCTTACATCATTGCAGAGGCTGGAAGCATGACAAATGACATATCTAAAGGAAACAGCGCAGTCGGATCGGTTTTCGCCATCTTGGACCGGAAAAGCGAGATTGATCCTGAGACATCATGGGGGTCAGATAAAAGAAGGAAGATTAGGGGTAAAGTTGAGCTTAAGAGTGTGTTCTTTGCATATCCAACTAGGCCTGATCAAATGATATTTAAGGGTTTGTGTCTCACAGTTGAAGCTGGGAGAACAGTGGCACTAGTAGGGCATAGCGGGAGTGGCAAATCCACCATTATTGGTCTTGTTGAGAGATTTTATGATCCTTTGAAGGGAAGTGTGTGTATAGATGAACAAGATATTGTGTCATATAATTTGAGAATGCTGAGGTCACATATTGCATTGGTGAGTCAAGAGCCAACACTTTTTGCTGGAACCATTAGAGAAAATATTGCTTATGGAAAAGAAGAGGCTACTGAATCTGAGATAAGAAGGGCTGCAGCTATGGCTAATGCTCATGAATTCATAAGGTACAGTACAAGAACTATTATATATATTGAGAAAAACATAACACATTTTTTTCCTTTTGATAATCACTCCTTTCAAATAAGAATCATGAGTGGTCATAGTATATCATCATAGCTTAATTTTGCAAGTCCAACAACTCATTTCAAAACACCTAAAAAGAACCACTGGTAAGACTCGTGAATAAGTGAGCATTTATGTTGAATAAATTAAGGATTTGGATCTTCTCATGCTCAAAATGAACCTGACGATATCATGTTCATCACATCTTTACCATTGATTTGATTGCTCTAACAAATTAAAAGATAAACAATTATGGCAAAATGTGAAATAAAATGTTTAGTTTTAACATGAGAGGATCGTTATCTGTAAAATAGTGAGTCACATTGTCAAGACTCTGAGTAAAATACAATCCTTCTCACTCTTCTCTCCTCTATTCCTAAAACTTACACTTGTCTTCCTTCTATTTCCTCCAAAATACATACTTTTTTTTTTTGTTTAATTTTATCAACTTTTCAGTTAAGCCCTTATAATTTAAAAGTTTGTAATTGAATTCTTATATTAGATAAAAATTTGCAATTAGGTCTCCTCAAGTTATTTTTTTGTTAAAAATTACAAAATATTTTTGGAATATTTTTTTTTGTGTTTTATGTAAAATGAATTATGAAATGTTCTGAAAACAAATATTCTAGGAATAATTTGTTTTTTGTTGAAAAATAACTAGTGAAGATCTAATTACAAATTCTTATCTTGTATAAGGATTCAATTACAAACTTTTGAAGTTTAAGGATCTAATTAAAAATTTGGTAAAACTATGAATACTAACAGAGTAATTAAACTTTTATAAAAATATTTAAATTTTTATATCTTGAGAAAAGTCATGAAAATGAAAATGACATATTTGTTTGTGATGATGGCAGTGGAATGAAAGATGGGTATGAGACATATTGTGGAGAAAGAGGGGTTCAACTCTCAGGAGGGCAAAAACAAAGAGTAGCATTAGCAAGGGCCATACTAAAGAATCCAGCAATATTGCTTCTTGATGAGGCTACAAGTGCATTGGACAGTGTGTCAGAGAATTTGGTCCAAGAAACACTTGAGAAGATGATGGTTGGACGAACATGCATTGTTGTGGCACATAGGCTATCTACAATACAAAGATCCAACTCCATTGCTGTCATTAAGGGTGGCAAGGTTGTGGAACAAGGTTCACATAATGAGTTAATTTCCCTTCATGGGGCATACTATTCTCTTATTAAACATCAAAATGCTAACTCCTCTCAATAAAATTTGGTCACCATGTTGTAATGTATAAATTGGTTTTGTTTCTTAATAAACTTATCGTTTGCCTTAGCTATTTTAATTATGCTCAGTTGTGTACATTTATTTATTTATTTATTTTTTGTTTTTGAGTAGAGTGATAAATAATCTCGTGAAAATTTACACTTCGAACAGATTAATTCTTAAAAAATAAATGATTATTAAGATAGATCATAGAAAAAAATCCTAGCAGAGAAAGAGTACGTACTCCGTACTCAAGGAGAGAAGTGGAGTACGAGAGTTTACCGTTGATTTGTGCTACTTGTGCACGATATGGGCATGATAAATCGTTGTGCATGGAGAAGAAGTTCTTGGAAGGAAACGGAAATTCCTTTGGTGATGAAAAAAATAATGAAGCCCCGACACTAGTGCCACACAACAATCATGAGATTCAACAAGAGGCTAAATCAGAAGCTATAGACAAAGAGACCTTATGTCACCCTATCTTTTTGTGTTGTGTATGGAGCGATTGGCATGCTTTATTAGTCATCAGGTTGATTTGGGATTGTGGGAACCGGTTGCTATTTCTATAGGAGGACCAAGAATATCCCACTTAATGTTTGCGGATGACTTGCTTCTATTCTGTAAAGCTACAAAGAGACAAGTGCAAAATGTGATGTTGGTTTTAGAGACTTTTTGCAAAGCATCTGGGATGAAGATTAATGTGGAGAAGTCTAAAGCGCTTTGCTCCAGGAATGTCTCTGCAACAAGAAAAGAGGTTTTCACTGGGGTATCCTCTATCAGATTTGTCCAGGACTTGGGCAAGTATCTTGGAGTTACCCTTAGCCATTCTAGGGTGACTCGTTCAGCTTTCAATGGTGTCCTGGATAAGATTCGGAGTAGGCTAGCAAGCTGGAAAGGAAGTTTACTCAATCGGGCTGGTAGACTTTGCTTGGTTAATTCTGTTGTCGCTGCTATTCCCACGTACCAGATGCAGGTCTCTATTTTTCCCAAAGGAATCATTAGTAAATTGGAGTCTATGATAAGGAATTTTCTTTGGAAAGGACAAGTTGATGGAAGAGGATTGAATCTTGTTAGTTGGAAGGTACTGGTTATTCCAAAAAAATATGGAGGTTTAGGGATTAGAGATCCTTATTGTGTAAATATTGCTCTTCTTGGGAAGTGGTTTTTGGAATCCCCCATCCATTGGTACTTTTAAGATTAATTGTGATGCTAGTTATTTTGGTTCGGGTGATAGTGTTGGTTTTGCTTGTGTTATTAGAGATTGTAATGGGAGCTGGCAAAGGGGGTGTTTGGGAATGATTGAGAGTAATAGTATTCTTCAAGGAGAATTGTTTGCTATTTGGAGAGGATATCTCTTAGCTTTGGATGTGGGCCAACGAGATGTTATTTGTGAGACGGATTGTGTGGAAGCATTTAATCTTGTTACTCAAAATGGTTTTGGGTTTATTGATCCACTGGTGCTCAAAATAAGAGATATCATGCATTGGAATTGGCGGGTTGACTTTCGTTTGATTTTGAGAGATGCAAACATGGTGGCAGATACTATGGCAAAGATGGCGATGAAGTTACAACTTTCGCATGTGGAGCTTCTTTCACCTTGGGAAGAGTTTAAGAATTTATTCAAAATATAAATCTTTAAAGATTTTTGTATCACTTTATTCTGTTTTTTTTTTATATATATATTAAAAAGTTGAAGTGATTTTACAGCACTAAGCTGATTAACTTACTAAGGTTAGAATATAATTTTACAGCCAACAAGTATTTATGAAAGTATTTGCACATTGCCTACTTAAAAAACCCTTATAATATATAAGAAAACCTCGAACTCGTCCATTTAAAATGTTTCAAGAATTTACAGTGCCAACTCTTCAAATCTAAAGTATCTTACCGTTGTGTCGACACAGAAACTATCATCCACTACCTGAGAAGTTGCGGTCCAGCCCGGGAAGTTTGGCGAGAGGAGGATTCGGTCCTGGTTTCCTCACTGCCCTATGACTCCCCTTTTGTGACTTGGTGGCAACAAATTCTGAGGGTCGCCGGAAATGGAAGTGGAGGAGATGAAGCTATAGGCTCATTTGCGGTGCTATTTTGGGAATTATGGAAAGCTAGAAATTTGCAAGTGTTTGAAGGCCAAAAAACCCCTGCTCAAGTGGTGATGGATTTACCGACCTTACGAGAAAACTAATTGCTGATGTTGCTATGTGAACTTTCCCCTTTTCTTATGAAACTTTTTAGATGCTGGCGTCAAAATCATAAGCTTTAAAAAAGAAAAAGTGGTCTATAAATTTGTTGGGGTGAAATTAAATCTTTATTTTAAGTTAAATTTAATAAATAAAATAATAATCATTCAAATATTTTTACACAATTGTTTTTAATATTAGAATAGATCAAATAATTATATTTGTATTAAATTAAATCAAAACAAATTAAATTTAGCAACGGTAAAATCTAAAAAAAATCAATTTGTCATTGTTTAGTTTTATCCTAATTGACTCTAATTGAACTAGACTTTTCCTAAATAAATACAACCTTACATCAAACAAGAAACAAGAAACAGAGCATTGAATAACATACCAGTAGTCGCGCCACACATGCATCTGTTCTTCTTTGTTCCCTCTTCCGGTTCCAGTTTGAAGCACAAACCAGGGGTGCACATGGGCCGGATGAAGCCGGGTTTGATGTGACCCAGACCCGACCCGAAATATACACCAGGTCTATTTATTAGACCCGAATCCGACCCTAAACCCGATAAAATCAATACACTTTCGGGCCACAATTATACCGGGTGAAAACCGGGCCGTTAATATTACATTACGTTGATACCTTCTTGTAAGCTAGTATGTAAAAATATCCAAATTTTCAAGACTTCAATCATTATTTAACATGGTAAATTTCACTTAGAAAAATATAACAAGAACCAACCCTTCTTTAAAATTAAAGTATAACCACAATCAATACTAAAGCAAAACCACAATCAATACTAATATTGTCTAATAATACCAAATATTTAAATCAATACAAATAACAAAATATTATGCATTAGTCTAAAGTCTTATACATTCTAAACATAAAACATTAACTTATAGTCTTATAATGACTAATAACACAAAATATTAAGGTTTACAATACTTAAATTCCACATATGAATAGTCATTATCCAACACTAATAACACAAAATATTAATTGTGTATGATGACCGGGCCACCGGGCCGACTTCGGGTGACCCGAGCTATGGCCCGGACCCGACCCGAAATAATGACCGGGTCTATTTTTGAGACCCTTACCCGACTCTAAACCCGATGAAATCACATCAAATTAGTCCCTAAAGTGTTCGGGACCGGGCCGGGCCTTCGGGCCGGGCCGGGTTTGTGCACCCCTAGCACAAACAAGAAACAGCTTATCAAGTTTCATTCTTTCATCAAACATACCCTTCCACACAAAACCCCTGTCCACCCAAGCCTCAAAGCATTCTTTAGAGGAACCCGGCCAAAGAAAAGGTAATGCACCGTTTCCAGTTCACCCATACAAAACACACAATTTGCATTCCTTTTGTTCTATCTTTTTCGTCAGAAGGGTGGTGCATTTCTTGTTAATTTAGTTACATCAAATCATGCTGATATTGTCCATGCTTAGCTTGCATCAGATTCAGAATGGTTTGATTGGGTTCTCATGTATCCCAAGTTTCCATGGTTAAACCAACCCCATATGATTACTTTTTCAGTTTCAGCTTGAAAAGGTGGTTACTGCGCTACAAGGGATGAAAGCTTAACATCCATGACCATGTCTTACACATAATTGGAACTCTGATCCCCCATTATAGTTGAAGTTCTGTTTTTCATCCAAAGAAAGAAGATGAAAGCTGAAGGCACCTTATTTTCCCAACTATCACCACTTTAGACTCTAGATCACTCATAAGTCATAATTCTTTAATACCTTCTGGCGACGGAATGTTCAATACAGTTCTCAGTTGACGGTTTCCATTATCACTGCTTGAAGGAATATTTTCTCCAGAACTTAACAAAATTATCCTTATCAGTATTGCAAAATTAAATTAATAAAGCATTACCAACTTCTGGCACCTGAAAAGACTCTCTTTTAACAGAATGCATAGATGGCTGCACTAACGTACATGGCGGGTGTGAAAACTTGTCACTGCATTTTCAAGAAACATATACAATTTAGTAACAGTGAAAACTATTTCAACCAAGTAGGGCACATTGCTAATAGTTTGCTTTCTTATTTGCCAACCAAATATATCTAACAACAAAAGTTATAGGTGCCACACAGGCCATCACTCATTCCCAATATTTTTCACATTCACTAATATGTTTTTCCTTTTCTTTTTCATTTCTTTCCTTGTTAAAGGAAGAAATATTAATGTTAGGGGAGCAGGATAATGCAGACAAGGTGGAGGACAACAGATCCTCAATACAAAGATTAGCATGACAATATTCATTAGAACAATAAAAACTTTCCAATCTCTCCAAGATGCACCAAGTAGAAGCAAGACACCCAACTCTGTCCCAGATGGCTTAATGATATTTTTAATATCTATAAGTCATTTTGGTCTTTGTCCCTCAACCTTTTCTTTCTTTGGGTCTGAGTTTTGTTCCAACATTATGTTTTTGGTCTCTATTATTAGACCAGTACTATTAAGTGGTGATATTATAAAATCCAGAAGAAGGTTTATAAAATATTTACAAGGACCAAAAAAGAAACTTCCAATATAGGTAGGTAAGGACTAAATATTGGAGTTTACAATGATAAAACTTTATTATAGCAAAAGAAAATAAAATTTGCATTGGTTTTGTATGAATTAGTTAATTAACTTTTTATATATGTATTGAAAACACAAAATAGAAAAAAAAGATAGCATGAAGAGAATCAGAGATTAACAGAGAAACTGCGGTTTGAGTTGGAACCTAGTTCCGAGGTTCAAGACATGAAAGAGGCGATGAATGTGTAGTACATTCATCCATGAAAGAAAGGGGTAAAAGATGTCTTTTTAAAATTTTAGTAAGGATATTTTTGTTTATTAATAATTACAAAATATTTCTTTTAAGGAAAAATTTTTTTTTAAAAGAAGATGTAAATTGTAACTTGTCAAAAAAGATGTTTTTTTATTTTTCTAGTATTTTTATTTTTACTATTAGAAATTTGTCAAATACATTAAAAAATCTTTTTTTTTTAAAAAAATTTTTTTTTTTTTTTTTTTTTTTTTTTTTTTAACTCCGCCTATGTTACACTTGCGGTACATAGCCGGTCCCAAGCCCGGATAAAGGAGGAGGGTTGTGTTAGGTCTTCGGCAACCAACATAAAAATATAGCCGAACCCCCATGACATGAATCAAAGACATTATTGCGCTAAAGCTAGGTCGTTGCCCGGAAGCAACGCGCCGTATGGCTCGAGTACGGTGTCGAAGCAAGAGCCGCTGCATCGGTGCCCGGATG
>NC_029787.2:26135672-26136404 GCF_000816755.2 Arachis ipaensis
CTCTGTAGACATGATACATGACAGAGCACAATGGCGTCGTTTGATTCATGTAGCCGACCCCACTTAGTGGGACAAGGCTTTGTTGTTGTTTGTATTAAAAAATATTTTTTTTATCAAAATAATGGCACCCAAACATATACTAAAACCAAAACACCCTATATCAATTTAAATCCTTTTAGATTAATTTGTATATAGTTCCACTCAATTTAAAGTCCTATTAACACCAATAAACAATACCAAAGACCCATGGCAAAAACAAGATTAGTTAATTATTTAATCCTTTCAATAGTAGTTATTCGGCCAGAGCATATAACACAAACCTTAAAAATAGACCTGCAATGGTAATTCTGGTCAAACTATTGTCATTTTCTCCCTCCAAACGACTTGCCTGCAAGAAAAATATGTAAACAATTAATTGTTCTCCAGGAGATGCCAGAAATATTATGACACATCAAAGGACTAATAGACATGGCAACTTGCCAATGTAGAGAGAACTAGCTAAACACTTTTTATTAATGTATTTAAAATCAGCAAATGCTGAATAAGATCATCCAAAATAAAGATGTAGAGGGAGATACAAAAATGGGTTAGTAGAGCTGATAAATAAAATAGATTATTGATACTTTTGTCTTTTGAATTCATCTCATTTAGTGAAATAAAATAGACTTTTATTTTAAATTATATTTATTAATTAGTATATATTAAAATTTATCTTCTTCCTTGTTTCACAAT
>NC_029787.2:26136460-26156650 GCF_000816755.2 Arachis ipaensis
CGTCAAAATCATACACTTTAAAAATTAGGAGAAGTAATGCATAAATCTCTTGCAGTGAAATTAAATTTAAAAAATAGAATAATAATCATTCAAATATTTTCACACAATCGTTTTTAATAATAGAATAGATCAAATAATTATATTTGTGTTAAATTAAATCAGAACAAATCAAATCTAATAACTATAAAATCTAGAAGAATCAATTTGCAATTAATAAATCTAAATATTTATTGTTGTCATTGTTCACATTAAACAATTGGATCTTTTGGTGCAGTGTAGTATATATTACATTGGTTTTTATTTTTTATATTATATTTATCATAATTGACTCTAGTTAAGTGGACCATTAATTGGTCTCCTTATTTCTAGACTTTTCCAACTAATACAGCGTTCACAAGCATACAAAATCCTAAACAATAACCAGTAGAAGGAGCACCTAAAAAAATCATAGCAACACAAATCAAAAACTTAAATACATCATTGAATAACGTAAAAACTTAGTACACTTGCACGAACCAGTTTGAAGCACATACAGAAATAGTTACGTCAAGTTTCATTCATTCATTATCAAACAAAATATTGTTGAAAATCATTTCATTTCTATCCTTCTGCACAAATCAGATCACTGCAAAAAATTCCTTTTCTTACTTATACCCCCATATATACAAGAATGATGAGGATAAATGATGAACGAGAACCACTACCATAATAACCGAGAGTTTTTTCTAATGCTACCGCCCATGGTGGTTGGCTTCCCGCCATTTTACTGTGCTGCTCAGCCTAGGTTTGCAAAATGACTGCCACTTCTAGAGCCTAGTCCCAAGTGTGGCTGACAATGTTGATTTCAAGTTCCGATTGATAAGCAGCCTGATTGACATTTATATTTGTCTCCATTGATACTAAATTTTCGGGCGTAGTCATCGAGTCCCACAACAAGAACTATCGGAGTTTTATCCCAGAAGAATGTAGACGCGCTCAAAATTATTCAGCTTGGAATCACTCGGCATAGGATTTTGACGGTCTAGAAGCTTTGGACTGTTAGATGGTCCAGTAACAGAACATATTTTTTTAAGTTTTTTAATAATTGCTAAATAATTTTTAATTAATTTTAATTTTAATTTAATTCTTTATATATTATTTAATTATTAAATCTATCTTCTATTTTATAAATTATTATTTTTTATTCATTTATGATGTTTATTAACTATTAGAAAAAAAATAACGAAATAAATATTCCATTAATAGTAACTTTCATAAATATTTTTGGTAATGTAAATCAATGAGATTTTTTTTTTAGAAAAATAGTGTTTTTTAGTAATTGAATCGATTGAATATCACACGTTTCTTCAAAATTTAATCGATTGAATTTATGGATTTTTTTAAAATTCAATTGATTGAAATTGTTACACACAATCAATTGAATTTTGCAAAGTAATAAGGATATATCTTATTCAATTGATTGGTATGATAATACAATCAATTGAAATTGGTACGTGATTAAAGTTTTTATATATACAATTGATTGATATGATACCATATATATAAGTTTAAAAAACTCATATTTTTACGATGAAATAATATCATTTTCATTTATTATTTCAACAACTATATCATATAAATATTATGTCTTGTCAATTATATTTTATTTTATATAATTAATTTGTTTATAAAAAATATTTTGTTTACATTCTATTTATATGTTTGTATATATTAATATTATTTTTATTTTTTAGATGTTTGTGACATAAATTGATATTTTTTAATGTTTATATAGAATTTTTTTTTTAATTTTCTATCATTGGTCAGAATAATGTGTATTAATCCTTGGAATTGGAATTGTTTAGAACAGCAGGACTAAAAACCAAATATTGGAAAAACGTGCTAACAAACAAGAAATTTTTTTGAATGACTAAAACCAAAATACCCTATGTTAATTTAAATCCTTTTGTCACCAAAAAAAAATTTAAATCCTTTTAGATTAGTTTGTATATAGTTTCCACTCAACTTAAAGTTCTATTAACACCGAAATAATACCAAAGATCCATGAACAAAACAAGATTAGTTAATTACTTAATCCTTTCAATAGTAATTATTCAAACAGAGCATATAACACAAACCTTAAAAATAGACCTACAATGATAATCCTGGTCAAACTACTGTCATTTTCTTCCTTCAAAAGACTTGCCTACTAGAAAAATATATAAACAATTAATTGTTCTCCAGGGAATGCCAAAAATATTATGGCACTTCAAAGGACCAATAGACACGACAACTTACCAATGCAGAGAGAACTAGATAAATATTTTTCATTAATGTACTTAAAATCAGCAAATGCTAAATAAGATCATCCGAGAAAAACATGTAGAAGGAGATACAAAAATGGGCTGATAAATAAAATAGATGGATACTTTTGTCTTTTGTCTTTTGAGTTCCTGGATCTGATTTAGTGAAATAAAATAGACCCTTATTTTAAATTATATTTATTAATTAGTATATATTAAAAAATTTATCTTCTTCCTTATTTCACAATAGAAAATGCTAGTTGTGCAATATTAATCAGCCTTTAATCAAATTTAAATAATATTTAATTATTTTTTTAGTGTAGTATGTTCCTATTTTGTAGATACATATCTATAATTAGATTTTAGTTTAAATTTAAATTTTAAAACCCACCCACTTCATTAGTGGTTACGGTGACTTTGCTTTACTTTCGTAACTTCACGTAACAGATACAATTTTTTAAATTCCTTATTCTATGGGACGTTCACACGTATTAGTGAATCCCAAACCAAAAAGGACACTGCCAGCTGAATTCTCCATCTCGTCTTCATTGGTGAAGACTATCACCACCTTGCAGCTGAAGCACTCTCTCATTTTGCATTCGTAAAAGGTATCATTATTTTTCACACATGTATTTATGTAATTTGTTAAGAAATATCATGTTCAATATTTTTAATTATATTTTAATTTAAACATAAAAACACTCTGCTGATTTAATTGGAACAAGGTTAATCTTATTTAATTTTATTAATAAAGTTGTTGCAAATAAAGTACTTTCTACGTAAGTAATTTGAGCAAAGAAGCAAAAAAAAATCTGGAGTTTAAGAAAGAAGATGTAGTTGATATGGTCATAAAAATTCTGTTGTTATTTATCAATTATAATACATATGATAGTATGATATTTTATTCAAAATATTTTTAAAACACATCCAAAATTAGGCTAACTTTAAATATTTAAATTTAAACGTTAATAATACAATTAATCTTTTGATTTTTTATTCGATCAAATGAATATAATATTTATTATTTAAATTTTTAGTTGAATTTTTTTCGATACTTATTAGTTTTTAAAATTATTATAATCAACAATTAATTTAAAATTGTGTTGTTATTTTTCGATTATAACACATCATAGATTTTTACGATTTTAGATGTGTTTTAAAATATTTTGTATATAATATCATACTATTAGATGTGTTATCATTGAAAAGTAACGAAAAATCCAACCAATAATTTAAATAATAAATATTAGATGCATTTTATTGAATCAAAAATCAAAAGATTAATTGTATTATGTACGTTTTTATTTAAAAACTAAAATTTAACAATTTTGAAAACGTTTATATCTAAAAACTAGATTTTTATCATTTTAGATGTGTTTTAAGAATATTTTGTATATAATATCATACTATTAGATGTGTTATAATTGAAAAATAAAAACACAATTTTTTATGACTATACCAACTACATCTTCTCTTATAAACTCTAGATTACTTTTTGCTTTTTTACTCAAACTAATTAAGTACACGTCCTGAATCGTAATAATCCACGCTAATTACTTGTACAAGTTCTTATCTCTATTCTCATCCCAACAAATAGATGTATTTCTTTTAATTTCAGTGTAACCAGCCCATGCAACCAACCCAGCAAGCTAATTGACTATGAAAGTTATGCAACAAAAATAATATCTTTCGATCATTAACACACTACTAAATAGAACTTAATCATAATTTCCTTGCACCCGTCAGAGTTAATCCATTCTAAAAAGTAAAAAACCTTTAGAATTTTAAAAGTTAAATTTTAAATTTTGAATAATTTAAATTTTATATGTGTATTTAAATTATAAAATATTATTATATTAAATATATTAAATTTAAAACAGAAATTTAAGATTTAAATTTTAAATGTTAGTTTGATTTAATTTGAATTTTAAATATAAATTTAATTCTTAAAAACACTAATCTTCCAAATTTTATTCAAGTCTTTACTCTTTTCGGCTAATTTGTGACTTCAGTTGACATTGAAGAAGATGTTACACACAAGCAAAACTTTTATTACACACAAGCAAATATAACAATGGACTAACCACTAACTACTAATTATGATTGAAATTCTCTGTTTTGAGTTTTTATTAGTCACAAAAATGACATTTTCAACTAGTAGTTGAACTTTCAGTTCTCTTAGCATTTCATAGTTTACATTAGTGTCCTTAACTGTATGTACTACTCATTCATGAATAATTAGCACTTTCTTTTGTTTTGGCAGATACAGAGAGTCCATTTTCAAATGAAGTGTTAATATATTTTTTTCTTTTTTCGTTTTTTTTTTTCCAATTAGATTACTTTACTTTATTGTATAGCTATGTAGCATATGTCCTTTCCAATAAGTGAGCATATTAAGTTGCATGATGGACCAAGATTATTTAATTTTAGTGCATGATATAATGATAAAGATTTGGTTTGTATTATCAAGGTGTAAGAAGGTGTAAGGTCAAAGAATACCAAGCAATGGATTATTACAAAACGTGTCAAGGTTGAAATACTTCCATGCATGTATAGGTGCCACAATTGATACCTTCAGCTATGAAATTCTTGTTGATACTAGAGACACATAAGATATACTTCTTGTGTTTCTTAAGCTATGACATTCTTGCTGATATTAGTGCTAGAATACTTTACCTCAAATTGAATGATGATGGTAATGATGCTCCTTTGGGCCTTGAATTCCAAAAAGCAGTATGATGTAGTCTCGGGTTATCTGGTTGCTTATAGTTTCTCACATGTCCCAGTTGATCAACTTCTTGAAACTATGCAAAATCCAAATATTTGAAGAAGAATTTGGAGGCTGAAAATACCATCAAACATAAAAAATTTTCTATGGAGAGCGGTGCGCAAAAAGTTACCTGTATATTACCCGGTAATAGCTAGTTGGCCCTAGGTGGCATATACAGATTAGGCATTTTCACTTTTTTTTGTCTGGATTACTTATCTAGTGAAGCACTAGTTTATGGCTTGCTAATGGTTCATATTTTTTATTGTGTTTGTGAGATTTGTCAAGGACAAGAAGTATGTAGATTCATTCCGTACTAAAAAGTCCTGGAAAATTAGAATACTACTTTAAATTTTGTAGTTAGATTTTTGTTCTATTAAGGTTCTAAAACCATCTTCAGTAGGGAATTCATCCTAATCCTTATTTATGGCCCACCTGTCATAAAAAATAACTCCACATCAGCTTTTGCGTCATAAACAGTAAATAGAAACTCAAAGCATCTCTCTCTTTTCCATTAGGAGGAACTCACTTTGGTCTCTATTGTGGTCTTATTAAATAAAAAATTTAATTATTTAATATAATTATTTAATTATTTTAAATTTTTATATTATTGTTTTTTGTTATAATAACTTATCAAGTGACAAGTTATTAATGATTAATTTGAGTTCCTGTTTAAAGAATTCTCCCACCTTAAAATCCGTGCCAAAACTCATTCCTTCTCCCTTCCAACGATGCCTTCTTGCTTTTGTTAAAAATAGGGTCTCAAGATCCTACTTATTGGAATTGCTCTAAGCAACCGTGATATTAGGTATTTTATAATTTTTACTGATAATTTTAATAAAAATATACGAGTGTATTTCCTAAAATAAAAAACTAGAAGCATCACATGATCCCTTCAATACTTTTAAAGTATTTGCTGAAAAATAAAATCACTGTAAAATCAAAATTCTTAAAATAAATAGAGAGACATAATATTTTGATTGTTCATATTACTTTAAACAATATAAAATTTAATATCAACTAACAATTAAATATACTTTGAAATACGGAAAAGTTTTGCATTCATGTATTTTTTACATAGTTGTTAACCAAGTAATTTCCTCCACGCGCGTCTTTCACCCCTCACTCGTTTGTCATACACGCGTTACATATAACGTGCTGCAACCTAAATCTTCTTCTCTGCTCGCGTTCTTCGTTATTGATCTGCATTGTCTTTGTCGTTCTTCTCTGGTCACGTTCATCTTCTCATTTTCTTATTTTGATCTGGTTACGTTGCATTTATCTTCTTCCTATTCTTCTTCGTTTTCTTCTTCGATTTGCACTTCTGAATCGAAACAATAAATGACTCAACTTCAAATCAGTTGAATGGAGAGCGATTTGGATTACTTTTCTAAAACGAAGTAAACTGACAAAGTTTGGATTATTCAATTTTGAATCGAATTGAATGGAATGCAATTGCTAATTTGAATTGAATTAAATGGATGGAGGTGTACTGAATTGAATTGAATTAAATTGATAATATGTAAATTGTAGGTAGAATTATTTGAATTTGATTTTATATAATGGATTATGTTTCGTTCACTCAATACTATACAATTATTTCACCATGAGTACTGTGTTCGGTTCATTCTGCAGAAAGCTGTTTGAATTTAATTTTATATAATGGATTATGTTTCGTTCACTTAGTACTATACAATTGTTTCACCATGAGTACTGTGTTCGGTTCATTCTGTAGAAAGCTGTTTGAATTTGATTTTATATAATGGATTATGTTTTGTTCACTCAGTACTATACAATTGTTTCACCATGAGTACTGTGTTCGGTTCATTCTGCACTATTCAAAACTCTGCTTCCTTACCTTCTACTGCTTCTTCACAAGAAAGAAGGAGGAAAAGACAAAAAAAAAATACAGCAGCAACAACAGCAAAAGAATGACGATAAAGAGAAAATACGTGAAGAAGAAGGAACGCGAAAAATGAGGAGAAAGGGGAGGAAGGCGAAGAAGAAGACGCTCCATGCGTAAACGAGCGTGAGAAGAAGAAGAAGAAGAGAAGAAGAAGAAGAAGAAGCATGATGGAGAAGAGAAGAAGAAGAGAAGAAGCGTCCGGTAAGAGCGATTTCGTGTGTGTTGGACGCGTGTATTTCACGTTTCATTTAATGGTATTGGATTTTTTTAGTGTTGGGCCAACTTGGTTACATGGTTATATGAATGTGTAGCATCCCTATTTTAAATAAATAGAGTTGTTAAAGAAAAATAGAATCATCGTAGATATGCTAAGATGCATGCTCAAATTAAAAAAAAAATGTCTAAATAAAAAATTTTGAACAGAAATAATTACAATTAAATATACTTTTTTAATAGGTGTCTAACAAAAAGTGTTCATGATAAAATTCTAAAAATAATTTGGAGCGAAAAGCGAAAAACATATTTTTATTTGGTTATTAAAAATATTCATAAAAAATATATAAATTGTATAATCAAGAATAAAAAAAAAATCACAAGTAGAAATGTGATATTTGACGAGAAAAATATGTTGAAGTAAAATGAAAAAATAGAAAACAACTAATTATAATTTAAATACTTATGATGAATATTTGGTTTTGTGTTTGAGGTAATTAAAGCTCTATATATCATATTGAAACCCTAAATATCTATATGTAAAGATTTAAAAGATATCTTAACAACTCAATTCACCTTTCTTAAGTTATCATTTAAGCAATTAAGCCATTTTTTCTCACTATCATTACACGTGGAATTCCACATTGATATTACATTTTCAATGTTCCTTAAGACATATAGCTTTTAACATCTTTGTAAGTTAAGTAATATGTAATATTCAACAATTTAGAGTACAATAAATAATATTAGTTCCTACATAAAATAAAATAGCATTATTAAATAATGATTACTTTTAAAAGGTTGTTGAACTAAAGAGTCACTTAAACCTAATCAAAATAATAAAATATAAAAAGTGTTAGGACCAACGAATTTTGTGATTTGTAATTATTAATTAGTCATCATTAATGTTTTTAATAGTATGAGATTTTATCTAATAGTGTAAGATTACTCATTTTTTTTTTGTGAGAAAGTCTAGAGGACCATCAATCTTATTAAAATTTGGCCAGCACTTAACCATCAAAAGTAAAATGAGTAATCTTCTACCATTGGATATAATCTTCCACCGTTAAACACACTTATGATGGCTAATTGATAGCTATATATCACAATTTCTGCTGGCCCCTAGCACTCCTCTTACTACAATACTCTCTCCAATGAGATTTTTGGTTTTGTTTATAATAGTAACTTCAACTCTTGAAAAATTTTAAGGGCAACCTATTTACAGAATATGTTGTATATAATAACCAAAGAAAAATTTAAGCATGTATAAAACTTGGTATACTGTGAAATCAATAGAAAGCCCCATGGCTAGGAATGGTGCGACACATGTACCAACAATGTTGATAATTATTGTTTGTTTTGCTATTATTGTTGAATTTCACGGCACTGTTTTTAAACAATTTTGGACTCTGCCTTATTATGTAGCAGCTGAAAATCTAAAAGAATGTTATAAAAAGTGTACGATACTTTATCAGAACAACTCAAAAGAAAAAGAGCAATGCAAAGAAAGATGTCGTGCTAAGTACCTGCAAATTTCTGGTAAAGTATATCTAGGTTTTTGTTAATTTATTTTAGATTCTTTAAGTTCATGTTATCTTATTTATATATATATATTTGATGGGATACATTTCCATTCTTTTATATATGATTGTTGAGAGATTAGTAAATTATCTAGAAAGTATCTAAAATATATATTTATAATAAAAAAATACAAAAATCAAAGAAAAATTTAAGAAATTAAAATCATGATGTTTAATGTAATCATTATAATATATGAAATCAATAATTTAAAAGACTATTTGAATTTTATTTTTTTATTGGACTAATGTTATGTTTGGTTTGTGCTTTATAATTATTCAAGCTAGGAAGCACTGTAGTTCAACTATTAGTGGAGAAGTTATGAGCTCCATATATTTTCCATTAATTGTATGTATTCTAAGGTAAATTATATTAATAAATCTTTTAGTCTAATTTTTTTAGTCTAATAATCCAATAATATATTTTAATTTATACTTTTGAACATTAATAACTAAAAGTGATGGCCAAAAACAATAAATTCTGATAACCATTTAGCATTCTTTATTTAAGACCCCATTTGTTTATTATAAGTTTGTCCAAGTTGAAATTTAAACAAATAACCTTCCAACAAATGAAAAGATAACTACTTTGATTCTCTTCTTCACTAATTATAGTTTAACAAGTATTTTGCAGTGTTGATCCTCTTCTTCTAATTGTGAGCTTCATAATTTTTTATTTTCATAAAAAATATTTGGTAGTAATTTAATAATATTTAAAAAATAATTAAAATTATAAGGAAAGAACTTAACATTTTGTAGTGTAAATCATAATTATAAAAATTCTGCCAGACCTATTGGTTCAACAAAAAATCAGCAACCTACCTTGGTGGTCAGACTTGATCAACTATTATACCTAATATATAATAAGCTCAATCAAACTAATTGGTTCACATCGAACCGGTTTTAAATCACTCATCAAACTAGACATTGACCCGCTTGTCCATTAACCTTGCAAACTAAGGCAAATTTTGAAATAATTCCAAAACTTCAATTGATAGTGTTAAATCCATTGACCATAGGCCTTGGTGTCATACCTCCCCATCACTTGACTCTTTGCCAAGTAATCTTTCATATTTTTAAGCCTTAATAATTATACATAATAGATGAAATACTAGTTTATTTTTTATAACTATGGTAAATAGCTTTTGATGATTTTAATCTAACTTTGATATTCTAGTTAACTTTTCTAGGGTGGTTGTGGATGGCTAAATTTTCGAGATAATGACTTATAACATAATAAGATCTGAAACTTGGCAGGGTGTAAATATTAAAGAGAAATTAGTATGTTTTTAAAATATTGACAATTATAATTTACGAAAGAAAATACAAGAAAGTAGTCCAATGATTAATATGACTCGCGTTTTTTTAGATTTTGATAGACCAAACTAGCTTGTTTAGTATACTTGTAGAGGCAAAAATTTGAACCTATATGGGAATTGGTATAACCTACATGTCAAATTAAACATGTTACAAACTTAATAACATTGTTTTGTAACACGTGTAAGGCTGGTAATGAGTGGCACAGAGTAGGATTTAGGCTCAATAATAATTAGGAAAAGTCTAGGGATTAACAACTTTATCAAATTTTGGCCAGTATGTAACCAACAAAAAAAAAGTAAGCCATTGGATGAAATTTTACACCAATCTCACGCCATTAAAAGCATCATTAATGACTATTTGATGGCTACAAGTCACAAAAGTTGCTACTCCCTATCACTCCTCTAATAATTATACTTGCTTATTGAAAATCATTCTAAAATCCTATTCGCATTCTAGAGTCCTATACCCAATTTTATCGATAAAATAAAAAATAGATAATATTTAATCGTAAATTATTTAATAAACATATTAATAATATAAAAATTACCAAATTAAATTTATATTAAAATTAAACATCAATTTTTCATCAAGTTTTTTTAAAATTAATAACATATAATAATAAAATAATTGACTGAGTGATTCGAAAAAATTGTACAAAGCAAAAGAGATGTGTTCCATCCCACAATTTATTCTATATGTATAATATTTTTACAAATTACACTAATATATTAGAAGGTTCGGATAGGTCTAGTAGAATTAGACCTAAACTTTAACTACTCTATCTAACCTTTAACCGGCTCCACCTACAATCCTACTTGAATGGGTTGGATTGAAATGAATTTACGTAGATATAATTAGTGTTGCCAATCCTAAACACATCATCTATTATTAGGTCATTTTATTTTGTCACATGTTAAGTAAGATTGTATTTGATTTATGTATGGGTGAAGACATAAATATAAATACATAAATATTGAAAATATAGACATAATGAAACACAAGATTATCATTTTGTTTAGTAATTATGCACAAAACAGAATAATAAATTACAAATATCAATATTATCCTTATCACGAAAAAAAAAATTACCACCACCACCACTATCGCTTCTTTCTTCGTCACCATCACCAACATTTTACCATAATTTACAATAGAGAAATACTATCACTCACTTTGACCAACATTTTTTATTATGTCATTCTTCATCAATACAAATCAAACAAAAAAATATCATTAAAAAATAAAATAAAATAATTTTTTTTTATCCAAAATTCAACCAGATTTATTATATTCATCAGATCTAGACTTACATGCCTCTGAAAAAAAAAGATTTGAAAGGTAGAAATAGAGGTGAAGCTCCTTCATTGTACAAATTCACCTTTTTTGAATTATGGGAAAAATTTTAAAGAATGAAGAAGATGAAAAGTGACAAGTAGTGGAAATAAGGAAAAGAGAGGTGGCACTGAGGAGGGTTAGAGAAGAGACAAAGGAAAGAGAAAAGATAGATGCAGGCAAAGATAAGAAAGAGAGAGAAAAAAAAGTTGTGAAAGGATAAAAATTGGAATTATAAAATTTAATTAATAATAGAAGTGAAAAAATTTATGTCTTAATTTTTGTATTTTAATGTCTCAATAAATTAGTAGTACACAAATTTTATATATTTGTATACTATTATGTACTACTGTGATTTTTCTTATTTTATGTTTTTGAAAATTAAACATAGAACATGAGTGTGTCATTGTGTCTCATAATTTAGTGGATACACTCACTAAACAAATAATACCTAATGTCACATGTTATCCCTCCATTAATAGAATTAAGATAGAAAATGTTTTAGAGATTAAGGTGAATCATGATTGTTTCTTATAAAGAATGTATTGCTATTTCAAACTGATCACAACCAAAATAACGCAAATTTGTACCCACAAGTACTAAATTGAGCATTAACAGCATAATAATATGGTAAAATTTTTAAAGTTTGTATAAAACTTGACCTAGCATAAACTTGTGTGTAGTAAAACAAAGAATATATAATTAAGAATGATGTCACACATACTTTAGTGAAGGTTTTCAATGATTTAGAGGAGATTAAATCTAAGACCACTTTTTAAGTTTTTAAAATTTGTCCCCAAAACAGATTTAAAAACATGTTACAGCTAAGTCTAATATAACAATTGTGCGAGAGACAAATTATTTTTATCTCATAATGAACGTAGTAAAATAGAGCAAATAACAGAAGTTTGTACCATCATATATCCTGATTCAGTCACTTAGTGTAATATGACCTACATCTAGTTTAGGAGTGACAATGGATACGGTAGGATAAGGTTTGGACCAAACTCTAACTCTACCCATTCTCAACTCGTGGGTATCCGACCCTACCCATTCTCAATCTATGGGTATCCGACCTTACTTGTGGGTTACCAAAAAGATGCAACATTATTATATTATCTGATGAGCATGCAAATTAAAAATTTAACACAAACAACACAATTATCTCACAAATAACACAATCATCCCATAAACAACATAAAATATCAAATGTTCAATTCTACATAAAAGTCTTTACTAAAATTAATAACAAACACAAATAAAATCATTGTAAGTTCATGAGCATTCCATTTGCAACAACAATACCATCACTAGTCTATAACATTAGATACAACATCATCATCATTTATAGTTTGATAATCAAATATTTCACCTATAAATCAATATTTATTAATCAATCTATATATAAATTTAGCATTAATATAAACAAATAAAAAAGTTAAACCATAAATAATCTCTTTGATGATATGCTGCCTATAACCAGTTTTGATTACACATAAGAGTTTTCATGGTATCTTCATGAAGATTACCACGATGAGGAGCAATTACTCGACCACTCGTGCTAAAAGAAGACTCAAAAACAACTGTAGACACAGGGATGACAAATATATCTCTCACAAATCTTTGAAGGGTTGGAAACCTAGCCCCATTCACTTTTCACTAAGCTAAAATATCAAAGTCGACACTCAAAGGATGAACATCTTCCTCTATATAATAATCAAATTTAGTCTTCACAAATAAACTATTTTCCCTCCTCGTTTGTTTGATACAACTGATAAGCAGCATTATTATCTTACTTTGCATTCATCTGTAGCTCTTATGTAAAATTCTCAAATGCATTACTTGAATTAGATGCATTTTGTTGGTATCCATGAAGCAAGTCATAGTATATGAGTGAACATTCTTTTCATGATAAAACATGTTAGCATAGAATTCTCTAACCAGGTCAGGCTACATTGGTTTCTAATATTGAAAAGGTGATTCCAATAAAAAAAAACTCCATATTAGCAATCAAATCGAATCCTTTTATAGCTAAAGTAAAAGAGGACAGTTTACTACTATAACCCTATAAAACTCATAGTTCATGCTTGAAGAAAAATGAAGTGGATCTTATGAAGCACAGACATAGACAAGGACATAATAGATGACACGATACAGAACACAGCGACACACCAATTCTAAAAAATTGTCGAACATAAGGGCACATGTATATAAATGATATATATTTATTAATATTAAATTAATAACTATTTTAAAAAATAACCGTATGATATGTATTTCTTTCTAAAGTATATAGGTATTCAAAAGATAAAATCCTAAACTCTTATGTTTTAATAGAGTTAGTAAGTTTTGTACATCACATGCACATACAAAAATTATCTAAAGTCATACTATTTCTCCATTATATATGGTTGATATCTTTATCATTAGAAAAAATTACTTTGTTCAACTCCAGTTCATCAAGAGAAAGGTGAGCAACTCTAAAAATACAATTTTCTTCATCAATTGGTGGAAACTCATCTTCAGCAATATCCCACATCATAGTTTTTTTTTCATTGTATTGTGGAGTTTTTCTTAAAAGAAGATGAAGAGTAGTGTGGACAAATACTAAATTTTCTAACTTTAGGCTTCACATTGTTTCTTTTTAGTGAATATATAAAGAAACAAGTGCTCCAATTTCTTTCACAACAAGAACATGAAGATAGTTGCCCAAGTAGCCTAAGATCAATTGGTTGAAAAAAATTTTGCTTTATCACGATGAATTAGCCACCAAAATTTTGGATTGACTATGCCTCTATCACTCAAGGAGTCATAATCATCAAAGACCCCTCTACCATAAAAAAAAGTTTGCAAATTCAATGTTTATATTCTCCTCATCAAGGATCCTCTCTTCTTTATTAAGAAAACACATCTTCAAGTATTTAACTCTCTCATTAATGATCTTAATATCTTGATGAGGAGAAATTTGTGTATGGTCTTTTCTAAACCATTGGTGGCTATAATACCTATATAATTAGTGGTTGAGAAAAAATAGTAGTAATTCAATTATCTTTACTTAATACTTATAAATAGAAGATATAAATTATAAATGTAAAGGGTTACCTTGGATTCCATGAATGTGCTAAACGATGAAGGGGTGTACTATTTTTTGTTTATTTTAAATTAATATTGAGTGCACAACATTATAGAAGGATGATGACTCTTGTTCCTCCTTTCTTTCATATAAATATATATAACACTTTTCACTTTTTTGATTATTGAATCCCACATCTCATGAACCAAATGAAGAGTAGGTGCATCCGTGTCTATACTTCTTAAAATATCATAAATAGAATTTGTGAAAGCAAGAACATAATCAATTTTTTGCCACCAATTTTCACTCAATTTTTTTTATAACAAACTCAACTTTGCCAACATTATCTTCCTTGTACGAAGACCACTTCTCACTTATAACCGAGTTCTTGCTTTAACAACCTAAACCTTTTGAGCATTACAATGGTGGAGGCAAATCGAGTTGGAGAAACATTAAGCAACTTCAATATATTAAATTCATTGAATATAGATAACCTCATATATATGATTATTAACAATGAAGTTTTTTATAAAAGATGCATCTTCATCAATTTGAGTAATCCATAAGCATCCTTCATAAATAAAATTGTTCTTCTCTGTATTCTTAGCTGCACAAATATCTTTTAAAACAAAGTTGATAATATGAACAATATAAGGAGTCCAATAAATAGATAAAAATTCAGCTTCAATTAATAAACCAGTTGTTTTACAAACCGGTGCATTGTTAGTCGTAATCTGCACTATATATATTTGAGAGATGAAATTCTCTGATCACATCTGTTATTTGCTTTGCAATATAATTCTTATCCTTGATCTCATATGAAAAATCTACAACTTTCAAAAACATAGGCCCACTTTCAGTCACAGTCATAAAATTAAGAAGAGGTCTCATTTGAGGATCACTCTATCCATCACTTACAATGCTCACTCCCTCTTCACTCCATGAATTTTTGGTAGGTTCTAATATTCTTTTCACATGTTGCTTTTCTTTCTCAAGCAAAGTTGTCCTCAATTTATTATAACTAAGAGGAATATAACCATCAATATAATTATTGACAGCATAAGAAAAAACTTTGATAAAATAAGAATTCTTTGCTGGATGAAAAGGTAATTCAAATAAAAAAATATTCTAGTAATATGTAAATCTGGAGTCTCCCTTGTATTCATATTAGAAGCATTCACTAAAGGCCTAATAGCCTTTCTTTTTCTTGAATCAAGTTCACTTACATTAGATAAAGATAAAAGAGGAATTGACTTAAGCTTTTTACTTTCATGCAACAATGTACCTTCACTATTAAGTTTTTTTTAATTTTTCAAGCTTTGTTGATGTAACTTTTGTACAAAATCTAATTTCGTTTTCTAAAATTTTTAATAAATATGTTTAGTCTAATGTAAGAACCACTGAATAAAACCTTGCAAAATCTACATTAAAACTCAAGATTTTCATCACTTTCAATCTTATATTTCTTTATTACAAATTTTCATAGAGGCTTACCTACACTTTCTTCAAAATCATTTTGAACATTCTCTAAACTCATCTATCACAATTCTACAATAATTTAAGAACAAAAATTACTTTTGCACAATCTAATTCCTTTTGTATGAAATAACAACCACTGAACAATGTAATCACTAGTTAAATGTGAAATATTAGAATTGATAATCACTATCCAAATTTACATCTGAAATTCAATTTTTTTCTGATAGTTTTAGAACTCACTAAGATCCCAAAAAGAAAAATGAGAGCAAACCACAAACAACAAATTAAAACAAAGCCAAAGCAGACTAATACAACAACCAAACATATAACAACTATAATATTATAAACCTTACAGGAATTAATACATCTAGGATCACCATCAAAGCCTTTAATTATCATGAGCAAGGTAACCTACTAAACAATAGCTTACTTTTTTACAGCTAAAAGGAATTAGTAGATTAGGTTCTTGAACAATGATAATTAAGCATCTGTGTGGATGGAACCAAAGAGAAGTATAGAACAAAATAGTACCAAAGAAAAGTAAAGAGCAAATAAGAGGTACAGAACCAAAAATTGAATGACAGAAAAAGAAGTATCCTCTCTTACTTGAAATAAAGGAGGAAAACAGCGACCAGAGGGGCGATGAACATGATAGCAAGCACGGGAGTAACAACAACGAGCACAGTGGAGGTGGTAGCAGTGAAGAAAATATGTTGAGATTGAGCGACTGGAACACTTTGGAGCGTGTACAATGACGAAAACGGGGGACAAACACTCGTACGGCGGCGACAACCAAAGATGGCGGCAGTGACAAAGAGAGAGTGAGACTGTGAGAGTAAGGGGGTGTGACAGTAGGGGATGGGTGGAAGAAGAAAAGTTATGGTTTTTACTACTTTTAAAAGAATTTTACTCATGTAAAATTTGGGGGAGTTCACTTTTGGGTCGTGTCTGCCGTGTCATGTCAGGGTTGTGTCTATGCATCGTGTTCATAAGGTGTCCAACACGCCGACACAATAATTTAGAGATGTGTCTGTGCTTGTGGATCATAGTTAGAGTGAGGGAGTTTAGCGAAGTGAGATTTTAAAGTAATAGGGTCGAAATCATCAAGTTTCTCTACAGAGTGAACAATGGAGTGAGGGTTACCTCTTTTCGAAATCATCAAGTTTCTCTACAGAGTGAAGAGGAGGAGAGATTGGTGGTTCTTCCTCTATCATAGGATGCTTCCCTTTGGCAACACTAGGACGAGATGGTTTTGCTGCCTGAGACGCTCCCGTCGATCGAGGTGTAGTAGTTTTGGTTTGTGCCATAAGTTCAAGATCAAGAGGAGATGGAGATAAAGAGTGAGTGAATGTGAATATGAGTGTAAGCAGGCTGAGAAGGGGTTAGTTTTCGAAGATATTCAGGGATATTCGGGTGCATTTAAATGAATACTCATCTTTTTATAGTAGTTTTCTTTCTCATCTTATTAAAAAACAAAAAGATATTTTAGTTTTCAATAAGATATTTTGGGGATGGGGAGCAGGGGAAGGTCCCTGTCCTGATAGATACCTATTGCCATCCTTAACCATAAGCCATAATTAGATGTACTAAGAACGTATTTAATGATTCTTTTTACAGCTGAAAGATGAAACTCCTTTTGTTGTGATTGAAATTTAAAACAAATTCTAACACTTTGTACAATGTCCGGTCTACAAGAAGTAAGATACATAAGAGAATCAATCAATCCTTTATATCTAGTTTCATCCGCATCTTTTTTATTTTCATCCTTGTCCAACCTTAAGTTTGAGTACATTGGAGTTCTCATGATCATGGGATTTGATTTTTTCAACCCAAATTTTTTAACCAATTCTTTGACATATTTTTCTTGGCACACACTTGATAAATGTCAGGGCTGAGTATCAATTTTGATAAATCGAATCTGATCTCGGTAAACTGTGAGCAAGGATGGATTCATCAGGCGTGTGGCCTACTGGGGTGCCAGCAAGCTGTTTTACCTGTTAGATACCTCGGGATTTCTTTAGGAGCAAATATCCGTTTGGTGAAGACTTGGAAACCAATCATAGAGAAGGTGGAACAGAAGCTAAGCTTATGGAAAGCAAAGGTCCTAAATAAAGCAGGTAAACTTGTCTTCATCAAATCGGTACTAAATAGCCTACCCATATATTACCTGAGTTTGTACAAGATGCCCAAGGCGGTGGCTGATAAGCTGATTGCATTACAAAGGAGCTTTATGTGTGGTGCAAGGAGGATGGTAACTGTGGTATACCTTTGGTCAAGTGGGAGCTGGTCCAGGCTCCGAAAAAGGCTGGGGGTTTGGGGGTTGGGGATGCAGTGCTTCGAAACACAGCATTCTTGTTTAAGTGGTGGTGGCGGTTTTCAAAGGAGAAGTGCCCACTGTGGAAGAAGATTGTTTGTTCGTGCAACAAGTTGAACCCGAATGTAATGTTAGCAAATCAACCTTTACCGATAAGAGGAGGACCCTGAAAAGACATATGTCAGTTGAATATGAACGACCAACATGTTCGAGAAAAAATGGTTAGTGGCCTGGCGATGGAAGTTGGTAATGGGAGCTTGTCTTTCATACCAAATTCTAGGAGTTTGTCTCAAACCATAAAGAACTTTTGAAAGTTAAAACTTGATTTGAAAATTCTACATTTTCAAACTTGGAAGGTTGAACCACATATACTTCTCCGCCTATGATGTCATTCAAGAATACATATTTTACATCCATTTAAAATAACTTAAACCCTTGGTGAGCGGCATAGACAAGTAGTAGTTTTATGACTTCCATCTTAGTAATCGATGCAAATAACTCATCAAAATCAATTTCCTCTTCTTGATCATAACTTCGAACCACAAGTCTTGTCTTATTTCTAGCTATGCTACCACTATTTTTCAACTTGTTTTAAAAAATTCACTTGATTCCAGTCATTTTCTTTCCATTAGAATCAAATACAAATGTCCATATATTGTTTTCTCAAATTGTTACAGTCCCTCTTCCATAGCCTTCACCCATAAGGAATTGCCAAATACTTCCATATTTTTATGTTCAATTTGAGAAATTAAAATCATGTTATTTTATTCAATTATTTTTTTTAAGAAGATCTAGTTATGACACTTTGTGATAGATCTCCAATAATAAAATCTTTTAAATAGTTCTTTAAAAGTTTCCATTCTCTAGTTCTGCATAAGAAACACTAATATTGGATTGTGTTTTTGTCACTCAATATTTAATATAAACCTACACACAATACATTTTATCAAATAAATACTTAGGGTTTTAAATTCAACTAAATATAATATGTTTGTGATCGTCAAACTGAATTATTATTTTCTAAGCTCAACACTTACTAATCTTGATGATTGGAGTGTTAATTAGTTATTTATTTTATCGAATTGCATTCCTAATATCCTTTCACTCCATCTTAATATATGTTAGTATGTTACAGATAATCCTCTAAAGTTATGTATACTTGAGTGCAAGAAACGCCATCCAAGCCCAATGCCGTTTCAGAAATGCAGAAAGAAATGTTATGAGACATTCCGGCAAAATCCTGGTAATCACTTTGAGCTTATATTATCTTATATGAATCTAAAATAGTTCCTGACAATTATTTCGAAAGACAACAAAGTCTTTAACAAAAAAAACTCAACTCGACTCCTGACAATTATTTTAAAAGGACAACGAGGTTTCTGTACCAAAAAAAGTCAATGTTGTTTTTTTTTGCGCAAAGGCTAACCAATCCCAAAAAAAATATCAAAAACTGGATTGGATTTTTTTTTTTTGAGAGCCTCGTTGTCCTTTCGAAATAATTATCAGAGGTCGGATGGAATATTCACTCTAAACTTTTACTGTTTTTATTTTCATGAGATAAATGAATATCAAAAAACTATTTAAATAATTCATTTATAGTACACCCCGTATAACTGAAATTGAATATATTAAATAAGTACTTTGAAATAAGTACTTCAAAAGCATAATCTAACATAAATTTATGATATTAGTACAAAATATAGGACTAATGACTTGTGATAATAAATAGCGAATTTAATTATTTTATTGATATCTATAGTTTTATCAAATTTATAATTAAGTTTTTATATTTTTTTTAATTAAATTTTTATATTATTTTTCTAGTTTCTAGATTAATTTAAAAATTAATATTTATAGAAATTAAATATGTTTTAATAAATCAATTGAGATTATTAAAAATATAATCTTTCTTAAATTAATGTTGTAG
>NC_029787.2:26156676-26157572 GCF_000816755.2 Arachis ipaensis
ATATTTATAATTAAAAATTTAATTAGATCTTTGATCACATATTTTTTTAAAAAATTATTTTATTAATTTTAATATTTTTACATAAAAATAATATAATTACAAAATTAAAAAGTATAAAAATATAATTAAAAAAATATAAAAATTTAATTAAAAATTTAATAAAATTATAAAAATTAACAAAATAATTAAACTTAAATAGTGTGACACAAGCACAAGTAGTGTTGATGATTTTAGTGGTTATCTGATTTTTTTCCGTTGTTGAATTTCATGGTACTATTACTAAAATAACCTTAGGCTCATCTTGTTATATTGCAGATGATGCTCGGAGGGATTGTGTCTATAGATGCATGGTAATATTTGGGAATGATAAGATAATGTTCGAAGAATGCAAAAAGGGATGCTATGATACATTTCCGCCAACACTGAAATAAGTAAATATGTTATACTGTATTTTTTTTTTTTTAAATTTGTGACGAGTCTTTCTCGGTTTATATTTTCTTTTGCGAATATTTGATGAGTAAGAGATTAATGAATTATTAAGAAAGTATGGACGGTGAACTAATAACCATCACATAAGAGTCAATATTTTTCAATAGTTGATTTCATTAAAAGATTTGTTTGATATGAGCTTAGTCGAAAAAAGTAAAAAAAACATTAAACACTTGAAAGTTGAAACAGATTATGAATTGAAATTGATTTGCAATGTTGATTATGTGGGCATTTAATGCTTTGATTATGATATTTTGTGGTCATCATATGCGTCAATTATCATGAGTCTTACATTTTAATTGTAATTTCTATGAAGCAATTTACTTTGGCTGCGCTACATAAATAAAAGAGTTCATCTATCATGTATCTTAAAGGTATAGATTAAAATTATAAATTAAATTTTTTTT
>NC_029787.2:26159316-26159623 GCF_000816755.2 Arachis ipaensis
CACATAAAAAGATAATAGATAAACATTACTCATTTCATAAAGTTAAGAACAGAAAATTTTGGCTATTTTTAATTCCCAAACTTTTTCGATAAAGTAATCTGAAATGGACTTTACTACAAGCTAAGTGTTTATTAAGGATCTATTCCAGTTAAAATTTAATTTAAATGTTGTTCTAATGGGAAAAAAATTTTGAGCACTTTGACAACATTGCAAAGCAATTCCTAGTGCTGGTTTTGAATGCATATAGCTCTCATATTTAAGAACTTACTTCTGTATCATGTGTTTCAGATATGTTTTAGGTTCTCAT
>NC_029787.2:26159709-26187642 GCF_000816755.2 Arachis ipaensis
ATTCTGACTATTTTTATTTAGAGTAAAGTATCATTTATTCCCAACGTTTAAGGTAAGTCTCAAACCTGTTCCTAACATTTTAAACGTTCTATTTGTATCCCAAACATTTCTAAATCGAGTCAATGTTGTCCTACCGTCCAAATTACTAAAATTTTGTTAACGGCGTTGCATACGTGGAGGTTAGTATACACGGTGGCAGGGCGTTTGTTGTTACCGTTATTGAATTAAAAAGAAAAGAAAAAATAAATAGATAAATGTGAAAATAGGGTCCTCTTCAAAACCGTAATTTCAAAATCGTCTTCTTCTTGCTGCTGCAGCTTCTCTGAAGCTCGATTTCCTCTACTTGAAAAAAGATGGAGTATGAAGCATGCCAATCTAAAGCGACGCAAAGCAGCAAGCTGGCGACACGAAATAGAAACCAAGCACGTCAAAGGAGGATAACTTGCTACTGGGCGGAGGTTCTAGGGTTGCGTTAACTTTAGGGTGAGGTTTAGCCATATGTTTATTTGTTGTTGAGTTATATGTTTTGACAATCTGTGGGTGTGACTCGGTTGTCTGATGTTTGGTCTAGATTGAAGAAGAATGCGGCTATTTTGTATGGGCAGAACCAGAGGAAGATCCTCCACAAGTTTCAAGGTTAAGAATGAAGGTCATAAATTTGAAGGGCAAATTGAATAAGGTTGAGTTCAGGTTCATGGTTGCAGTGGGAGTTGCTTTAGTTGGATGGACAGTTGTACTAATATTGGTTTGTGAAAAAACAACCACCACCAAATTTGGAAGACTTTTACTACAATGATATTGCTGGAGATGATGAGATTTAGGAGAAAATGATTAGATCCCTAACTTGTGCTCTGTATTTTGGCTTAGAAATAGCAGTGATGTTGAACTGATTGGTGTTTTATTGAACTCAATGAAATTGTAATGAAATGATATTTTGTTGAATTAAGTTTGATGAAAGGCTAGATTGTGCAGCTGCAATGTTGTTTTATTGAACTCATCTGAATTGTGAAAATGAATTGAATGAAATGCAGTGTTATATTTTGCATCCTATTTAAATCAAGCAAGTCATGAGCATAACAACAATCAGAACTCTAACATATTACTTAATCATTAACCATAACATTGTCATTGGCTACAACCACAACAGATTCACAGCAAAATAATAAAACAAGAGCTACACATTTTGCTCCACAATAACGGTCTGAGATAACAAACTATAGTCTTTAAACTAGTTTTCACACATTATAATGATACTAAAGAGAAGTCTTTTACTTCCAAATAACATAAAACGGCACACATCGTAATCATCACATCTTTTTCCATGCTTTGGGAGGTGTCCTAGCCATGAACTTGAGTTGGGATATGCTGACGTGCTTCGATGGGCTTGGCAGCACCCTGAGATTGTTGTGCTTGGCAGCACCCTTGAGTTGTTGTCCAGAATTATTGTTGTATGGGGTCAACTTAACCTTCTTTGAAGTAGCCTGCGATTGTTGGGAACTCACATCATTGGCAAATGATTTTCTCTTTGGCCTTGACGTTGTGGTCTTCTTTGAAGCAGCTTGTGATTGCTTAGAAGCCTGACTAGAGATAGTACTAGAGATAATGCTAGAGATAGTGCTAGAGATGATTCTTGAAGCTCTTCTTGTAGATCCAGGAACTTTGTTTGCCTAGTTAACAGCCACAATACCACATTATAATCTTTGAATGCAATTCATAAAAATGAAGCCCGAACCAGAAAAAAACCAAGCAAAGTACTCACTGACGCAGTTGCAGCTACTTTGCGCTTATTTGGACACGTCCGTTTGTTGTGACCTCTAGCAAAACAATAAGAGCACTTCTGATTCTGCCCTTCGCGAGATACTCCTCTCCTAGTTGGGTTCTCATCTGCAGCTTTATTCCGTTTCAGTTTAGGCCTTCCAATGAGTTTTCTGTAGATTGGTGGCAAAACGTCATCAAATTGTGTCTTCTCTCACCCTTTGTAAAATGCCGTTAACGAAATTTTAGTAATTTGGACGGTAGGACAACATTGACTCGATTTAAAAACGTTTGGGATACAAATAATACGTTTGAAACGTTAGGGGCAGGTTTGAGACTTACCCCAAACGTTGGGGACATAAATAATACTTTACTCTTTTATTTATTTTCCTATCATCACCGTATCTACTTCTACTATCTCCGACACAATAGTAAAACAACGATAACGAAACCTTATTCCATTGAACGGAGTTATGTATGATGCAATAACAACTAACTAAAACCAAATGTAGTAAAATCTTATGCAATAACTCCTAAATAATTTTGGCAAATACAATATTTGATAGGGTGACAATAGTATGTGGAGCGGTAGGTACCTCACCTACCTCTACCTGTTTAAGGTGGGTAATTAGTTGATCAGGTGCAAGCCATCCTCATAGATGACGCCTGACTAGTCTTTTTTTTAATATTTAGAGAAAACAAATCGATTCTTGACATTTTTATTTGTGGATATTTAAATTTTTAAGGATTTAAAAATATATTTAACTTTTTAACCTTTTTAAAATCTGGACATATCGATTTATGATTCTAATTTGTCTAATTAAAAACTCTCTATGTATCCGTATCAACCAAGTCAGTACAATAGGAGTCACGTTTGATTTTTCCGTTGAATCTGACAGAACCAAGTGAAAATGAGGAATCGATATGTCCAAATTTTAAAAAGGTCAAAGACTTAAATGTATTTTCAAATCCTCGAGTACTTAAATGTCAATGACCTATTTATCCTTTTCTCTTATTTTTATTAGTGTTTATTTTTATGCTTAAAATATGTACATTTTTATAGATTAATTGTTGTTTTTAACTAAAATATGTACATTTTAAAATTTAATTTTATTTGCGGTTATGAGGACATATAAGAGCTAAACGGATCTATACAAATCAAAATAAAATGTGATAAAATCGGATAGGATAAAAATATACATCTATTTTTTTTTTCGTAAAAAAATTTCGAGGACATCATCGATTTGATGGAGCACGTGTAGAATCTCACCCAGAGCCTTTACCAACAAGCTCAGTAGCTACAACAGTCTAAAGAGAGGTATAACGAGATCCTCATACACGTGTCAAACACAGATTTTATCAGGTTGGAGCTTAAACATGAGCTGGAGCAAATTCAGCAGATGCGCCCTGGTGGCAAAGGTGTTGCTGGAGGGGCACCAATATCACCGCCTAGACCGCCGCCTTAGTAGGACCAGTGGAATGGCGACGACGACTATCAGTATCCGTAGTGATTAAGGTTTTGTTCTGCTCTATTTGATTGTATCTTATTTATTTGACTTATTATTTTATATGTACACTTAATATTTAATAAAATTCTTATTTAATTTATATTATTTAGAATTTGACTATTAATTGTGTATTGAATTTAGGTTTAATTACTCTGTTGGTCCTTATAGTTTCACCAAATTTTTAATTAGGTCCCTATACTTTTTTTCCATTCAATTGGGTCCCTACACTACTTTTAATTTTGTAATTACGTCCTTTTCATGTTAAAAATGTTAAAATTAACATAATATTTTTACCACAATGCATGCGGTCAAAGATTTAATTAAGTTTTTAATTATAAATACCTTCAATTTGCGAATAAATATTCAGTTAACTCTAATATTTTTTACACTAGGAAGGACTTAATTACAAAATTATAGTAGTGTAGGGATCCAATTGAAAGGAAAAAAAGTATAGGGACCTAATTAAAAATTTGGTGAAACTATAAGGACCAACAGAGTAATTAAACCTTGAATTTATCATTGGATTTATCGGTGAAAAAATCCGACGATAAATGGCGCGAAATAATATAGTGTGGCACCAAAATTACTGGCAAAAAATTTTCCCCAGTAGCCAAATATATTTTGGGTCAAAGAATCCGTTGCAGAATCCACCAATAATTACCGTCAAATTCACGAGGATTATATCATCGGAATTTTTTTAACGGTAAATTTGAAAAATCTGACAATAATAGTTTATTGGGCAGATTATTTTTGTTATTCCGCCAATAAACTCGACGATATTCAGTGTTTTTCTTGTAGTGCATCATTTATTTTTTGAAAATAAAAAAGGTAAAATGCATTAGTAGAGAAATCTCACAATGGTTCTCATGAATAACGATAAACTCGATGATACTTACCTTGGATTTGCAAGTAGTTTGCAAAACTCAAGCTCATGTATTTGATTCTAACTCTGACAGAAGTTGGAGACTTCAACTAATAAGCAAAAATGGAGGCAGATGAAGCGTCGAAACAATGTTGTTGACTGTGGTTCTAGCTACAGTGGAGAAACCAAGTTTTTCCTCTCATCAGATCCACCAATATCCCTAACACCACTCTTGTTCTCACCTTCCAGAACCATGTCTTCTTCTCGTCCTCTGCCGCCACCTCTACAGAAACAAACGCAGAATGGACGTCTGATGACCTTTAGGTCTTGTAGTGACGTGTAGTGTTGGGTAGATTAATATCTTCAATGAGGGCTCTGATATGGCTGCTTTGTGGATGATCACTAATAGAGGTGCAGAATTGAATGGAGCTTGATGTTGATGGCGTCGGAGGACGAGGTGATAGAGGCATCCTAGGTGTGGACGGCGTGGATGGCGAGGGAGGAGAAGGAGTAGAGGGTGAGGAGGTGGGAAGAGGGAGAGGAGATGGTGGTTGCAATTAGATTAGGTATAATTTGGGGAGGGGGGTTTAAATGATGCCATATCATTACTCAGTATACCATCTACCCATTTTTCATTTGCAACCTTAGCCAATTTCGTTGATGGAGAGATCCTTCTTTACGTATGAGCACTTTTGTAATGTTTTTAAATTTATTAAGGATATTTTTATTAACAAAATTTGAGGATATTTTTGTTAGCGTAAAAAATTTTTGGAGGCGTTTTTGTGGTTAACCCTTTTGAGGTTTTCTACTTAACCAAACCAAATTACATACGAAAGAGCAAAATTTTTTATCCAACCGATAATCTGATTCAATTTTTAGAATTATGATTGGTTGTCAGTTGAAGTCGTACTTCAGAGATGAATTGTTTGCTCGTATTCGATTTTGAGGTTATTTAAGATTTTCTCAAGTTCTTATTTCACCTAATTTACTTATATTATTTATAAAAAAATTTCTTAGTACATTAAACACTTGAGTAAACATAGATAACAATTAATTAAATTATTAATTTATATAATGCTAGGTTACCAATATTTTTAAACCAGCATCAGCCAACTTTTTACAAATTAGAATTTATATTAAATTATAGATCCTAAATCATAAACCCATCATTTTAGACCTTAAATTATAAACTCTTAAATAAAGTTCGTCTAATGTTGACTTACTAAAAATTGATTATCTAAATTTTTCTATTAAATTGTATTTAAATTCCTTAATAATTAAAACTCAATTTAAGGTACTGTAGGATTAACCTTTTTACTTGTCTGAAATAAGTTGATGATGCATTTCCAATTTAGAAACAACTACATAAACTACAATTAGATCAATGACAAATAATTTAAATTCAAGTATAATGAAAATATAATATTGTTTACAAATCTATAACAAACAATATCAGAAAGAATGATGTAGCTATCATGAAAGTATCTTAAACAATTGCAAAACAATTGCAAAGTTTGAACAATTACATAAATTGAATTTTCCAAATAACAAAACAAATTAACAAACAACTATAACAAGAACAAATTCACAATAAGTTATATACCTGAACTCATGAGGAAGAGGTTGATGAAGTTAGTGTCTTGGACAGCAAAAGTTGGCCCAGAAGAACAAAATCATTTTAGAGAAAAGATGATGTGCACTGGTGGGCTCATCGACGATGAAAAGAATTTGATCGCTGGAGAAAAAAAAAGTTAGTATCATGATGATAATATGATTCAAGTTGGCTGACGAAAGACCAGGTTGAGTAGAAGGGAAAGGTACTGATAATATAAAGAAGGCAGAGCAGAAAAGAATAAGAGATGACAAAAAAGAAATGAGAATGACAGACGACAAGGCAAAAAAAAAAGTGAAGTAAAACTAGCAGGCAACGACGAAAAGAATCTAGATAGAAATAAAGGGAAAAACGGAGAGGCGAAGATAAAATGTATAGAATAGAAAAAAAATAGTCATAGATAGTATACCATACGAGAGAGCTAACAGGTATTTGTAAGGAACTAAGGATTAAAAATGATAGTTTATCATTATATATATGCTTGTGTGTTTGTGGGTGTCATGAATATCGAACATGGCAACTATTACGCATACCCACCCTATACTAGTAATATTGAAATTTTAAGTATATCTGTTTCAAATTTAGAGGCTAATTTTTTTTTTTTTGCAGAAAAGCTCTGCATACAAGCCTTAATGGCTTGTATGCTTTACAAGTTCATTAAGGAATAAACCCAAAAGACGCGCTGCTACACATACGTCCAATACACGCGCTATATAAGATCTCGCGTATATATAACTACCAAAATTTAAAAGATTTATTTCCTTCTTCGTTCTCCTTATTTTCAGATTTGCTCGTTCTTCTTCTCGCGCCTCTTTCCTGCTTCTTCTCAATCGTTCTTTTTCCCTCCTTTCTCACTGGTATATTCTTCGTCATTTACGTTAGTTCCTCTCTCTACAACTCCAGCTTCGTTTTCTATTTGATTTGTTATTTTCTGAAATCAAAGTTTGAACTCGTTTTGAAGATTATGGATGATTCAACCTCAGATTGTCAGCTGAATCAGGGCGAAGTGGATTATGAATTTGAATCTAACGAAGTTCCTGAGGTTTGATTTACATACGATTACTTTGAATTTTGTTGTAGTCATTTGAATAGCATTGTGTAGCTGAATAATTCGTGAACATTGACTGTGAAACTAACATGTTAACATGAATCTGTCGATTGAATGTAATGTATTAGTTTTGATTAATTATCTGGAATTTATAGCAGACGCTCGGGTGTAGATCAAAACTTTTTTGGGTGTATTTTTGCGAGAAGTGTGGGTGTATTTACAGTTTATGGCTTTTTGTGTTATGTTAGCTGAGTTGTTGTCGTTCGGGTGTATTATATCAGACATAATTGGGTGTGTTTTTAGTTTTTGACATGGTGTATTCTGCAGCCTGTGTATTTACAGTTTATGGTTTTTTTTTGTTATTTTAGTTGAGTTGTTTCGGTTCGGGTGTATTATATCAGTAATGATTGGGTGTATTTTTAGTTTTTGACATGGTGTATTCTGCAGCCTCTCTCTGTTGTTGATGACCAGTTTGTTCCGAAGGTTGGAATGACCTTTACCACCCTTGAAGATGCTGAAAAATTTTACAGGAACTACGCCAAGGCTGCACGTTTTTCTACAAGAGTTCGGAGCACAAATAGGAAGGGAAACGAGATTAAGAATCAATTGATTACATGTAGCAGAGAGGGAAAATGGAAATCTAAAATATCTCCGACCGAGAAGACTAATCCGACAGCCGGTTTAAACTGTCCTGCAAGAATTTATATACACACATTGAAGGATGTCGGTGCTTGGATCATTTCAAAGGTTGTGCTGGATCATTCACACCCCTACTGTCCAAGTAAAGCAGAGATGCTCAAACAGCACAGGGAACTAAGCATGTCCATTCGTCGTACAATAGAGAATAACGAGAAGGCCGGTATCAGACCAAGCAAAACCTACCAATCATTTGTTGCGGCTGCGGGGGGTCATCGCGAGTTAAATTTTATCGAAAAGGATGTGAGGAATTACATTACGAGAGAAGTGCGGAATGTTTCCGAACAAGAAGATGCAAAGGAATTCGGAAAATATTTGTTAAGAATGAAAGAGAAGAATCAGAATTTCTTTTTTGAGCTTGAACTCGAGGAGGATCAATCGATTAAGCTGGCTTTTTGGGCCGATGCAAGAAGCAGAGCTGCCTTTGAGTATTTCGGAGACGTTATTTCATTTGACACCACCTACAATACAAACAGGTAACAAACTGTCCCTGTTTATGATGCTAAATTAATGTATTTTTCTGAATCTGCCGCAGAGGTGTATATTGGCTGTTTTTTTGGGTGTATACGAAGCATTTGTTAGGTGTACCTAATGATTTTGCATTCTGCACTATGGTAATTTGTTTCAGGTATAATTTGGTTTGTGGTTCTTTTGTCGGGGCGAATCACCATGGTCAGTCAACACTTCTCGGATGCTCTTTGATGAAAAACAAAGAAATTGAATCATTCAAATGGTTATTTGAATGTTGGCTTCGTTGCATGGGAGGAAACGCTCCGAAAGGGTTTCTCACCGATCAATGCGCATCAATGAAAAGGGCTTTAGAGGCCTGTATGCCAACAACAATTTACCGTTGGTGTATTTGGCACATCATGAAGAAGATACCAAGCAAATTAAACGGGTACAAGGGACATGCAGATATCGAACAAGAAATGAGCCAAGTTGTTTGGAACTCTCATAGGAAAGACTCATTCGATAGGAATTGGAATGATTTTCTGCTGAATTTTGGTCTTGTGGATAACAAGTGGCTTTCAGGTAATGTTTGTTAAAAATCTGCAGCAGAGGTGTAAATTGCATGTTTTTTCGGGTGTATTTATAGTCTGTGTTTGGGTGTATTCTGTAGATCTGTATGAAGACCATCATATATGGGTTCCTATCTATCTGGATCACCACTTCTGGGCAGGGATGAGAAACACACAAATGAGCGAGAGCATACATTCATTTTTTAACAAGTTTATCACCCGGAACAGCTCGCTTATTCAGTTCGTCAAACAATACGATAATTGCCTCGGAAGCCGGGAGCAAGCAGAGAGAGAATCAGATGCTGCAGATTTTCATACGGTCATACCGTGTGCAACCAAATCCTCCATTGAAGCTTAGTTTCAAGATGTGTACACTCATCAAAAGTTTAGGGAAGTCCAAGCGCAATTCAGAGGAAAGGCGAATTGCATCACCAGATTAACGAATTCCGCTCTAGGCTATTCAGTATACGAACTCGGAGAACAAGTTTCCAGCTCAATATTCAACAAGTTTGTGGTTACTTACGACTCAGTTGCAGCCGAGGTAAAATGCCAATGCTTATTATTCGAGTCGAGAGGGATACTGTGTCGTCACGCACTAAGCGTGTTAAGCTTTGAACAAGTAAGCCAAGTGTTACCTAGATACATACTGGAACGATGGAGCAAGAAGGTAAAGAGGCGACCCGGACATCTTCTTTATCCCACGAAGACGCCAACTTGGAATCCGTTAACGAGCTTCAAAGCCCGCCAAGGATTCGAACAAGAGGACGTCCAGAAAATAGGCTAGGTTCAAAGTTGGAGAAACAGATTGCAAATGCCATAAAGAAGAAGAAAACGAAAGTTTTAAGCGAGGTAAAAGTAATGTTCTTTAAATTTGTGGTGATTGAGTTTATTTTTCTCGTTAGTAGTTTAGCTAATATGTGAGTTTCTTATATTCAGATAAACTTGTTTGATGCCGCATCAGTGGTGCATTCAAATTCCAGCCAATATCAAAGACATGTTATGAATTATCAGTTCAGGGTACCAGGAGCAGGGGATAACTCTTTGGGTGTATAGTTACAGAATATGGGTGTAAAAGCACTGTTCTTTTGGGTGTATTTTTGTGAATTTTCTTGTGATTCACATTCTACATATAGATACATATATATAATATTAGGGTTCAGGGTTTTAGGGTTTACAGGTTAGGGGTAAGGGTTTATGTTTTAAGTGTTTAGGGTTCAGGGTTTTAGGCTCAAAGCATCAGGGGGGATAGATCTCAGGGTGTATATTCAACTTTCTTTGGGTGTAAAAAATCGCAGGTTATGGGCGTATATTTGATTTGATGTTTCTCTTCATATTATAGTACCTATAATTCATACATTTTGAATACAGCACAGACAGTTTAACAACACAGACAGTTTGGGTGTATATTTAAGCAATCTTGGGTGTATATTAAACTTCCGTTCGATGTAAAAGTTTATAATTTGTGTTTCGAGCTGCCTTGATGTTTTCCTTCATATTTTACCACCTGTAATACAAAGCTTTTGAATACAGCACAGACAATTTAACTATGGAAAAAAATTTCATTGAACAGAAGTTGTTTATAAATGGCAAATTTTTACAACATTTGTTCAATTTACAAACTAGCTAGCAGTTAGATTACTCAGTTTCTATATCAGTAGAATTTATCTGACAAAATGGACTCAATAATACTAAGGATGGCTTGGACAGTCTTATTGCATTACTCGCTCTAATTGCTTGATCTCTCTCTTTATTCATTTCACTGAATAGTATCCGCGAAGCATATTCTACTCTATAGTGGTCCACCTCCTCCTACAATTAAAAAGTATATTCTGTTTAAACAATAATATTAATTCCAGTAAAGTAATACAGAGTTATATAGTTTTAAAGACAGTTACATGTGGCCAATTATCCCATTCATACTTCGCCCTTTTAATGTTTTCGGGCTCAATTAACTCAAGCCACTTCATAACGTAAATAGCACAGTCATAGCTGAAAACGAAGAAAATAAATTACAAATCTCATTTAGGAAAGTTTAATGTTCAGAGACACAAATTTATACCTTGATTTTTGGCCTGAGATTTTAACGTATGTTGCTTTAATTTCTAACTCATTCTCCTTTTTCTTCAGAGGTGCCCCGCCGGCATATGCTCTAATTCTTGAAATTATATATCCCTTAAAAAACAAAACAAATCAGTAATATACCCGAATGAAATACACCCAAAAGAGAACATACTTACACCCAAAGCAAAACATACATACACCTTATATTGAATTGAAATACACCTATCTATTAAAATAAAGAACACAGAGCCAACTTACAGTGAATTTATTAAGCTGCTTTCTCCTATCGCTTGGAGCTTTCTTGTGTAGCGGGTCAAGTATATAAAATCTCCCCTTTGTTGTATCAATCACCCATAACCACTAATGGCCTGAGTAGCAAACAGGTGCAAAAATCTGAAGGATTGCCACATTTCAACAGTGTGTTATTTTATTTGGCATATAAATAAAGAACGGTACTAACAAATTTTACAAATGAAAACTCACATATCGATGCAAAGCTAATTTTTTTCCATCTATGAAGGGAATAAACATTGGGTAGTCTTCCACCTTGAATTCTTTATTGGTTTTAGGTGATATGAATTTCCCGTTTGGGTGCTTCGAAACGGCCATGCTCTGCAACAATTGTGAAACAACAAATGAAATACTGAAAATACACCCAAGTGAATACTTTAAATAAACCCAAATGACTACACAACTTACATCCAATTGAACGTAAAAAATACACCCAAATGAATACAAAAATAGACCCGTTGATCAGAGAATATACACCCTAAGGAATACAGAAAATACAGCCAAAATTCGTAGAAGTAACACTTACCACAATATCAGGGGGGAGACAGTATACTTGTTCTTGAAACCTTTTATCATTTTTCTGGTTGAGGATGAGGCACATGGTAGATACAATCTAGAAATATATGCCGAAATCAATTTACATTAATAAACATTGCAGTTAACTTTGGTGTTAAAACATTAATGTTATTCTAATATTACCTCAGATTCTATATAACTTCCTGCCTGGAGCGATGCAAGGTGCATTCTATTCAAAATGTATTTGTCATGGGCAATCAGAGTGCACAGGTTGTCAAACTCGTTAGTACTGCTATCTGTGTATGTCTTCACTCGCGTCGCCCAGATGTAGCACTTCTCTTTCATATCACCCGTATTCTGATTTATTCCCGCAGGAGTTTCAAACTTCCCAGAACTTTCTCCGCCAGTCTCCTTTTGAATTTGTGGTCTTTTACTTTCTTCTTTCGCCGCACTGCTTGCTATTTTTTGTACCAAATCCTCTAATTGTTCTAGCAAATTTGCAGTTTCTGGAGTTTTTGCCCTGTCTGCCTCCTGCGTTGACGCTCCTTCCTGCGTTGCTGCTTCTTCTTGGCTTGAATCAGTGAAGTCCAGGCTGAATGATGGCATTGGATCTGTTTTAGGAACATACGATGCTGTCCGTGTCATCATCATCAGCGCAGCAGCGTCTTCTTCGGCTGGATAACTGCGTGATCATGTATAACGTATTATAAGAGTAAGAATATACGGATGATAAGTAAAGATTGATTTTAGTCTGATGAACTTACCTTTTAGACCCAATATACACCCAAACTCTAAACAAATATACACCCAATACTATTTCTTACGTTTTTGTAGTTCCTTCAATTTGTAGCAGAGGGGTTGGTTCAAAATCTGTCTCAGGTGTTTCTTCAAATTCCGGCACAGTGGTTGTTTGGGACACTGGCACAAAAACTTGAATTGGAACTCTAAACAAGAAGAAAAATGAAAGGTTAACAACGCCTTTGAAAATAATAAGGTTATAAGGTTGAAATATTCTTGAAAAACTCACATTGCAAGCGCTTCCGACGGTGTCTCTTCCCTCACAACCATTATATTCGAATCAGCCGGCTCACTGGCTGACTCTTGAACCAGACTCAACCTAAAATACACCCAAAGGAAGTAAAAAAATACACCCGAACAATTCAAAAGGAAGACAGGCTTTGTTTTTTGAGAACTTGCATACTTGCAGTTTTTGCTTTTTTTTCCTGCCTTTTTTTCTCGAATAAAATAATAAAGGGATTTTTTTCTAAAAAAAATATATACAGAATTAGAAGTAGAAGGTAATAAGAGAACAAAAGTAACGGTTAGTTGAAAGAGAAATTACATGCTCTCTGCCGGCCTGTTTATACTACTTTGTTCTGTGTGTCCTTGAGAGAAAGGATCATCACTTCCCAAGTTCACGTCCGGTATTCTAAACAGATTTCATGTTATTCAGACAAAATATGATACAGGTAAATCATGATAACAAGATTTTATTAAATAATTCTTCTTACGTTTCAGAGGAGACATAGCGACCTTCTGTCGATCGCAGGTCAGCTTCCTTCTCCCTGCGAAACAAGAAACAATTATTAGCAAAGAAAACACACTAAAATCTGAAATATACACCCCAACAAGACATACCCCTCTGCAGCAGATTTTTCATTGTTTTTCCTTAACAATTCGTCTAGATCTTCACTTCCTATTTCATATCTGCCATTACATTCATAAAAGAAGATGTTAACAAAAATAATTATGATGATAGACGGTAATATAGCTTACGAAGTACTATACCCATCATAGGATTGATCTTCTTCAGGAGATGAATGCTCAACAACAACCTTTTTCTTTTTGGATTGTGTTCTAGATGGAAAAAATAAGTATGAATCAGAAATAAAAAAAATAATTTTATCACAGAATATTATCCAAAGAAGTGCTTAATTTTTTGGTGTTCTTTGTGTCTTTTTCTTTTTTTTTTTTGCTTCTTCACTGGTGATGATTCTTCGCTTCTATAAGTTAATAAGAGACACTTCAGTTAATACACGAAATCTTGATAATTAAGCCAAGAGAAAGGAGTAATAATTTCAGAACATTACTCATCAGTTGATTCAGATTCTGAATCAGAATCCTCATCCTCTTGACTCTTCTTCCTTTTTTTGGAGTCCATTCTGGAAGGCAAACAATCATTATTTAGAACATACTAAAGATATAAAATACACCCAAATGAATGCACATGATACAACCAACTGAATGGACAATATACACCCAACACAACAAACGAAATACACCCAACTTAATAAACAACATACACCCAACTTCATAAACAAAATACACCCAAATGGTTCCACAAAATACACCCAACTCGATAAAGAAAATACACCCAAGTATGGTACTTACTTTTTTCCCTTTTTGCTAGGTTGTTTTCTTGGTGAATGCTCTGAGTCTTCTTGAGTCTCAGACTCAGAGGTAGAACTGTCACTATCAGTTGTTTCTTGCTCCGAAGACGATGTTGAACTTGCCTTCCTTTTTTTTTGTTTTTTTGATTTCTTGTTTTTTTTTTCTTTTTTTCTCTATTTTTTTCATTTTCTCTCTTGTTTGCGCCATCTTTACAATCCCCTGAAACATTAGAAATTTTAGTTAGCAGCATTCAGGTAAATAAAATACACCCAACATATTATGTTCACTTACCATATTTTTCTCTCTTTCCGCCGTCATTCTTTCGTCCAACTGCTCCTTACTCCAGTTGGCAATCCAGGGTTTTAGCGGTCTTTCAGCCCTCTTCTTGTCTTTATTTTTAGAAAGATAAAAATAAATTATCATCAGGGCAAAGAGGCAGCCATCAATTGCCTTTTTCTTTTTCTCCTTGTAGTCGGTTATACCCTTGACGATAAAACTCAAAACATGCCCTCCCCAGTTTCTCTCTGTTATGGTGTCCATCTCAAAAATTGGGGCCAGGTGCACAGGCGAGATTTTGTTTATTGTCGTTGGTAAAAGGAACGCCATCTGTATATAGAGGATGAAAATCCTCTTGAACATTAGGCGATCCTCTTCGTTACCAACGCCAATATCCATCATCTCATCTGTAAGACTTTTGAGGGTCTTACCCTGGAATCTTCTAAAAATTTCTTTGTCATCCTCAGAAAATTTCTTATAATCGACTTTCTGAGGAAATAGATCTCCTACAAAAAGGAAAACAACAAAGTATGAATATCAGTTCAAATACACCCAAGCATCAACTAAAATACACCCAAGCGTCAGTTAATATACACCTATAATTTTTAGCGAGTTACCTGTTGCGTTGATGCCAAGCACATCACCTATTTTTTTTGGTGTTATTTTAAAAGAACCGTATCCGATTTCCAGTCTGTTCTCCCCTAATTTGAAGTTGTTAGCCAGCTCCCTTAACACTTGGTGATGCACCCTTAGTGGTGGGATGTGCATCAAGCCACCGAATCCCAAATCCCTCACAATCGTTTTCTTCTCCTCACTCATGTTTCTGAATTTATCATTTAACAAATGTGTTGCACACTTAAGGTCTTTTGTTTGCTGTAAACAAAAATAAAATTATAGTCAGATATGTTTCTATTATATAAAACTGATTTCATCTAAGACATATATTTGTTCTTACATTTCTTCCAGGTTGGTTTCTCGCTGCCATTTTTTCTGAAATGAAAAATACACCCAAAGCTATCAGTAAGATACACCCATATATACGAGTCAGATACACCCATAGATATCAGTAAGATACACCCATAGATATGAGTCAGATACACCTATAGACATCAGTAAGATACACCCTTAGATATGATTCAGATACACCCATATATATCAGTCAGATATCACTCAAACATGCATCAATATACAAGGTCAAGCAATATACACCCATAGACAAGCAAATATAAGAACAGTTGCAACTGCTGACTATTACAGTATATCAGTTCAGAAATATACACTCAACAATTTGTGCCATATACACCCAACAAATTACCTCATATACATCCACCAAACTACGGAATATACCCCAAAAATCAGTTACCAGAAGAACTAGAACAACAAGAACAGTAACACCTAGAAGAACTAAGAAGAACAGTGTAACATAGAACCAAGAATAACAGTAAAACCTAGAACAAGTAGAACATCATAAACTGTAAAATGAGACGTAGAGCAAGAAGAACAGTAAAACGTAAAACAACGTAGAAGAACAGTAAAACCTAGTTCTTCAATTTCGAAATGTGGAAAATATACAGGAATGGTAATGTAACGTACCTTGAGTATGATAGCTTTGTTTTCTCTGGAGATTCTTGATCGAGAGTTCTTTGTTGTGTTGATGGAATTTTCCAATATTAGCGACGAGTTGTATATTTTCAGTATCGAATGATGCTCGAAAATGGAACGTTTGCTTTTTCTCTGAATGGCTTTGAGAAGTGGAAGAAGTGGAAGAGTCTGCCATTAAGGGGGCAGTTTATGCGAAGCGTAACCGTTTGAGTGGAGCGCGTGAATGTTACGCCCCATTCAATGCTCTTCTCTGCGCGTGTGGATTGTTTGTGGGCTGGGGGTTTGGATAACTTGTAAGGCCTTTTTGCTTGTATGTGTAGTAGGCCCGTTTTTTTTGTTATAGAAATAGAAGTGGTAATATACCTTAACATTGTAATTTTTGGCGTTTTTTTAAATTGTAGAAAGTACATAAATCGGAGGGTTTGATTTTTGTATCTCAAATTTTTTAATTTTCTTTTAATATAAATCGGATAGTTCGATTTGTGTACCTCTCACAAATCGGACGGTCTGATTTTTGTACCTCTACAAATCGGACGATTTGATTTGTGTACTTCTAGAAATCGGACGATCTGATTTCTGTATCTCTAATAAATCGGACGATCCGATTTCTGCTTCTATAATTAAACGATTCCACAATTGAGTATAACACACCAACAATTCATATTTTAAAAAAATACCACTATCACTCCAATATTAAAAATAAAAAGTTCAAATTTAGACAACAGTTAAAAAGTTTGTCATTATCTAAGTCGGAATAAATTGGATTGGAAGAAGTTGCTTCAAATTGGCATCCATAGCTTGGCTCACACCCAAAGCTTCAAGCAAGATTTATTTTATTTAGAAAATGTTTAGAGACTTTAAAGTTTCTAGTGAATAAAGAAAACAAAATTGGCTAGTTTTAAATCAAATATAAGAGAAAGGTAAGGAAATAATAATAATAATAATAATAATAATAATAATAATAATAATAATAGCAAATTCTTTTTCTTCTTTTTTCCGGGGTCGCTCTATTTGAACTCATCAGTCACCCCATCACAATCACCCCATTCTGCAATATCATTCATGTTTTGTGCTTGTTGGCGCTGGGTTTGCAGTTGCACTCTTCAATTGCATTCAGAGAGCCACTTGTATAATCAATCGTTGCCTCGCGACTTCAGAAATCCGAACGCAGTGCAAGACAACAACAAACCACTTCCTTTTAAAACCCACACGCTAACTAACCTATAACTAAAAAAGAAAGAGCAGAAGAAGCGAAACCCCCAACCGTCATCTTCAATTGTTCATCGTTTTTGTAGAACTTAGATGCGCGCCTCCACCATAAGAAAACTATGCACCCTCAGCACCCTATATCGCTCTCACTCAGCATGGAAAGCCATGGCACTTGCCTCTTCCTCTTCCGTTTCCATTTCTGAGCACAATGCTTCTGAGTTCAACCATTCTTCTATGAGCCACAACCGTGTCCCTTCTCGAGGTAACAAAAAAAAAAAATTTTCCATATTCGCAAACCGTATCCAATCTGTCTCAACTTTTTTTACCCCTAACCACCATTACCGTTGTTCCTCATTTCTCAGTAGCTTTTGAACTTCGTTGCATTAATGGGTTTTGTTTCTTGGAGTTGAGAGGGAGCGAAACAGAATGATAATAATAATAATAATAATAAATAGAGTAAAGTAGCTGGGTTTTTGTTTTTCCACCTGAAGAGGATAATAATAATAATAATAACTGAACTTTGTGTGTGATCAAATGCATTGTTTTTTTGTTGCTGTATGATCGGGTTCCCTCTGTTGTGTTCGTAGTAACGTTTTTTTCTTTTGAATGTTTAGGTGCAGAGGATTCTCCTGATGATGATAATACGGCTTCCGAGGTTTCTTCTATAGTGTACAGTAAGTGTTTGTGAAATTTACTGTGAGAAATGCGGAGTGCTAAAAGTTGACTTGGTTATGCTGCAATTTGGAATGTTTCCAGACATCTTAAAATGGTTGATGCTAATCTTTTGGGGTGTGCTGTGCACCCTTTTCGTTTTGCAGGTCCATCTCTGGCAGAGGAACCTGTTGTCGTGAAAGAGGAACCTGTTGTCGAAGAAGTTGACTATCGCAAAGCAAAAATGGAAAAAGTAGCAGATTTAACGTGGTGTCCTAATCTGTCTCCTGGCTACCTTTTGACTAAACGGAGGGGGTTAGCCCGTGAGAGGAAAAGCAAATGGATTTTTAAACTCAGCCATGATGTCCGTTTTGATAGGTTAGTTAAAATGTGTGCGAAAAGACTAGGAACAGGGACGACCCTTGATGTGTTTCGTCAGCTGGGTCGAGAGACTGGTGTGAAAGAGTTCAATGCATTAATAAAGATGAGTATACAGAAGGCAAGGACTACTGATAATGAATACATTGCCATAGAAGAATTGAGTAAGGCTTTTCACCTTTTAGAAAATATGAAGGAGTGCGGTTTTAAGCTAGAAGAGGAAACATATCAACCACTGCTTAGGTATGTCATAGACATGGGCATGGTTAAAGAGTTTCAACTTTTCTCTGATGTGGTCAGAGCTGAGTGTTCAGTTTCACGGTTAGGTTACTATGAAATGTTGCTGTGGATAAGAGTTGAAGATGAAGAAATGATTCGGGATATTTGTGAATATATTACCGTAGAAGATGGCCAAGACACTGCTGCTATGCGAGGTTGGTGAATCTATGTTTCACGTGCATGAACTTTTTATAGTTTATTTCAGATAACAGTAACATATTTTTGAATATACAGCACAGGTTTTTAGCAGTACCATGTGGGACATTCATGATTTGCTTTATTTTAATGTAGAGACTATGTTGATGCTTTTTACAAGAGATCCTTCTTCATTTGATTTGGGATTGTGTGCCATGCATTGTGAAATGGAAATACTAAATATTCTGGTTTAACTTGTTATCTTTGTTGGACATGGGTGTGCTTTGCCATTGTACTGCAATTAACAAGTTAGTCTTTGTTCACATCTTAGATATTAGAAACATGGTTTGAAAATTCATGCTAAATTGTATTCCCAGGACATAGCTACCATCTAGCTTCATAATAATAGAAGTGATTGTGCCTAGCCTAACCTGACACATATTGATGCAATTTCGCTTATTGTGTATGTTGACGTCCCATTGTAAAAGGAATTTTGTTACATATGGCACTAACATACGTTAATTGGAAACAAATCTTATTGCAGAAAATTACTTATTGGCTCTTTGTGAAAGTGATCTGAAGTTCCAGATTACAGATGTGTTGAAAAATATAGACATAACAATGTTTTCATCTGCAAAATCTATAGCAAGTGTATTTCAATCATTAGGAAGGCTACAGTTGGAATCTCTTGCCGAGAATTTATTTTTGGATTTGAGAGCACAAGGTATGACTATGACCTTATACTTAATTAAGCTCCTTTAAAATAGTACAAGAAGAAGATCATTGTTCTGTTTTAAAAAGAAGTCTTTATACATGTGTATGTTAGTATGTATGCATGCATGTTTTTGTTTCCTTTTTGTGTTTTGGATTCTCTTGTACTAATATATACACAGATTCACTGCTGATCAAGTATAATCCAACTATTGCACTTGCTTAAGTAGTTATTATGTTGATAGTGACAAAATATACAACACATTGAGGGTATAGATCATACTATGCTAACCACGTAGTCATCTTCTATCCACAACTTCTCAATCCAGAGTTTTTATCATGTTTAGGAATTCACCTACTCTTGGGTCTCTTTAACTTTGTCATCCTGTCTCCTTGTCTAGGTAATAGGTCTTTGTCTCTTGTGTCTGTGTTAGGTACTTGGGTATTATGGGGTGCCCAAAGCCCAATATTGGGTAGTATGGGATGCTTGATGTTGTATTTAAGGAGATTAGCTCTTCCCTCGTAACAGCTAGCTCTTAATGTTTGGTTTCCCTAAGGAGTAGGTACTTCACAGTCTGATAGAATATGTTCTTTCAAATCTTACTTTCAATTTCCTAGCCCATTCTTTGATCTAAATTCATTTTTGCCTTGATACATCCATTGGAAGTCCAAAGCTCCTTAAAGATTAAATCGCTTATTTGGGCAGTTTATATATATATATATTATGTACAGTGCTAGTTTAGAATCAGTTGGATATTTGTTTTATGGCTAATTCTATATATTTACGTGTTGGGTGTTCTAGATCTCTGGAGCAGTTCTTGTTGACTAGGTAAGTTGGTTTTGGGAGGAGGAAGGAAGCCAAATCTTTGCAGTAGTGTGCTATCTGTGCCACTAATTGGTGTATTTGGTTGGGGCGTAACTATATTAGATAGCAAACACATGGACAAGAAAGTTTGGGCAGAATTGGATATTTGTCCTCTATTTGGTGTAAAACTCACGATTTTTTAGAGGTTTTCCCCTGTCAGACATTTATAGAATCTGAAAACTCCACTTCATTAATAACCTGTTCTTTTCTCTGCTTTTGTTGTCTGTCTTAAAGATGTTCTGCTTATACATGTAATGCATAAAACAAATCTTTTGATATCTTCTTTTGTTCAAATCTCTTTGATCTGGTTGAAGCTTAATATTGGGTCTACAAGAGTGTCACCCACCATTCCCAATTTTGTCCAAAATATCAAGAAACATATTTCTTCGAGATATGACAACTTTGGTTTTTGATTGAGCTACTTCAATCCTGTGAAAAATATTGCACCTAATCCTGTTGTATGATTCTAATACATACTCTGAGAAGGGTGCGAGCAAGAAAGAAGATTCTATTGAGGCAGCAACAGGGGGCCAATAGAATTCCTCCTTTACTAGCATGAATAGGAGACATAAAAGTGCAAATGGTGGGGAACCACTTGTGTAACTAATTAGGCCATGTGCAAGAGTTAGTGGATGGGTGTGTGATCCTGGGCCGATTCTGTTAGGGATGAGAGAGAGATTCTTGCTCTATAGAGGAAAAAGGGATAATGAGAAGGTAGAACTAAGACAGAATGGGGAACAGAGCATGGGAGTCTATCTAACACTACCATAGTGTTTTTCTGCTCTATAATTTCCTGCATTTCCAGTATAATTCTATAACTGGGGAAGGGGTGATTTCACACTAGTTCATTCCTACCCCATCTCTTCTAGTTTTATTGTTTACTTTCTATCTCTTTTGGCCTTTACAATCATTACATGTAATGGCAATATTATCCATGTAGGCAACTAGATTGATGGATTGACCAAAGGAAGCATGTTTTTAGAGCACCAACTCCAAACATTAGAAAGGCACACCATCTCTAATAGGCATTTCAAGTATTTGGATTCAGAAGCTCAATTCCAATTATGAGTTAAATTCTAAACACCAAATAGGGTTTGAGCCAAAATAAATTAAGACATTAGAAATCTGTTTCCAAGCAGAAAGAATGAGTTGATGTTGAATCTGTTGAGTTCTGGTTCTGTACTTTTGTTTAGCTAGGGAGTTGTGTTTTGCTCTACAAAGTTGTCCTTAATGGTGGTCTTTTGTAAGTAGTTAGAGTTATTCATTTTTTCTGTAATGCAGATTTTGATGAAGATGATATTTCAGGCTTCATTGCTGATTTTGCTGTTAGCACTCCAAATTTAGCGGTGAGGAACTTCTCATGAATGCTTCTTGTAATGTCCTTGATGCTGTGTGATGTCAGGAGGCTTGTCGGCATATCTATAACTTTCTGCCTCCTCTTTTCCCTCTTTTTTTTTTTTTTTAAAAATTTCATCAAGAGGAGGAAAGGGAAAGACAAGATTGGGTGATAAGAGATCCCTTTCCAAAAGCAAAGCAAAAGAAAGAATTATCTATAAAGCATAGTTTTCCAATCTTTCAACATGTCCGAAACGGAAGTCCTTGACCTATGTTTTTACTTTTACGTTTTCAAGATAATTGAGACTTGAGTCACTGTGAATGTTATATAAATCTAGTTGGTCCGTGACCGTGAGTTTGCGTATATTTTACCTGGGACAAACAAACTTTTCCATTTTCCATATCTATAAAATGACCGATGTGCATGCAAAATGATTTAAAACCGTTTTTGCCCACTTTTACTGATTTTGGCAAAAGAAGTGGTACACATGCTAGTTGAACAGTGGACGGATATGTACCTTAATAAGTGTCTGAGCAGATATAAATCCCCCGAAGTGATCATATCTTATTAAATCCAGTTATATAGTATATGCATTATTCAATTTATATATTATGCAGAATTGTTTGCTGAAAGTTGGTAGATACTTCTGAGGGCATGAGGGGAACTGTTGGGTGCTGCTGGAAATGGGCTTCTCCCATGCCCCTAATCACAAAATGTTAATAAATTGTGATCTTATTTCAGAGATCTGGGCAGAAGTTTCAGTTTCAAAGGTGGTGTTTGGCATAACATTTCCTAAAATAATTTCTTTTTAAGAAAATTTTCTTTCTTTCTTTTTTCTTAGGTTGAAGATATCATCTCAAAATTCAAGAGTTTGCATGATCTATTGGAAGTTTTACATTCATCGTCATCATATGAAAAGCTGATTATGTATTGCTGTGATATAGGCAAGGTACAGCTACTTCTTTCATTTTAGTATTATGAGTATCATTTGGTTACAAGAGGCTTGTCCATCAGATTGAAAAAGGATGGTAGAGTGAAAATGATAACAAGACCTTTAGAACCCTTGGAGTGCACTAAAGCACTTCTCTTGGCATCATCCTTTGCCTGACCATAATATGAAGAACAAACTTTGGACAAGATGATGAAATAGTAATATGTTTATTCATATATTTAAAAAGAACGAGTCACTCAATAATGTAATTTTTTCATATAATTTATTCTTCAGTCTTGTCATAACTCCACTAGTTCCACAACCGGTTCTTCCTTTGTTCTATCTATTGACATTTGAGGGCTTGTCTTGTCAAAAGGATATAAATTCATAAGGAAAGAGTAGAAAGAAAAAAATTAAAGTGATATTGACCAAGATCTCTCTAGTGATGCTTTACCACCAAGAAAAAAAATCATTTATGCTTAAATCTCTCTTGACCACCTTATTCAAAGTCTTTTTAGGTCTTTCTCTACCCCTAATTTTTTATTGAATGTCGGTAAGACTTAATTGCAATTTCAAAATTGGATTTATGCTGATAATGTTCCACCATCCCACTGGCTACCAAAAGTTAACTCATTCTTCTTTTTGCTTGATTTGAACCAGTTGCTTCCGATTTTGAAGAATTTGCAAGTGTAATTATTAGTGCTCTGCTTTGAAGTCAAAGTACCAACTGCTAATTTCTACCATCCCTAGTAAAATATAGCGTTTTAAAGATGTTTGTTAGATGGTAGAACTTGTGCCAGATATGACAAGAATTAGGCAAAGGCAGTGCATTTGGAAATCCTTAGTGAATAGTGTGTTAATGAACCATAGAATTTGGGCCAGACCCCTTAGTTCAATATCTGGAAGGTTGAGAGCTCCACTCTCCTCTTCAGCTTGGCCCCAAAATAGAAATATCTCAAAACATTTTCTATCATGGACCCAAATTGTGTTCTCCATTGGTGTTGAATCAAGTCCAGTGACCCAAGACCAATATGACTGAAAGCTTCATTCTTCTCTAGCTGCTATATTTACATGGGTTTGGACTCTCTTGCCAGAAGCTGAACTCTCTAGGGGTCTTTGCAATTTTTGGTCGATTTCCCCTCTTAGAACTGGTACTAGAGAAGACAAGAATTAGGAAAATTTAATTATGTGCTAAGGAACATTACTCCTAGGAAAACCCCTTAGTACAATATGTAGAAGAATGAGAGCTCCACATTCTCTCCAAAGGCTCACCGAGTGATTAAAATTACTTCTGTGTTCCTTATTTTCTTTATTCATACTGATCCCCTACTAATCATATCTAACTAACTAACTAACTCTCTCTTAAGTAACTCTTTACTCTTACTAATGGTAACTAAATCATGTACTAAATGGGATCCTAAAATAATGGTACTTTTCTGTTACCTATTTTATTTACATTTCTTACTTCAAAGATCATAATGTGTTTTAGGGATATTCTAACTTGATGTTTGTATGTTTGATAGAGTTATCCTTACTTCTCTGGAGCATGCATTTAAATTGAATTCCCTTGGTGATAATTTTAACTTTCAATGCAGGTTGATGTTGCACTTGATCTTGTTGATAATATGTGTGAAGCAGGCTTTACATTGTCAACTAGGATGTTACAGTCCATATTACACATTTGTGAGGAAACCTATGAACATATTTTGGTAGGACAGATTAATTGCAACAGCTCTGCCTTTTTTCTCCCTTCGCAATTCGTCCATACTGTTTCAATTGCTGTAGTAAGTGATTGAGTGTATAACTATCAAATTGTGCCCCACTCCTCTTTTATAAAAGGGGAGAAAGATTAAAGACAAGTGAACTTTTGCTTTTAATTAAGCCCATTTCATTTAAAAAACATTTTATAATAAAAAGGATAGTATGGTTTATAGGATTTGATTACTTTCAGCCACCATTATCAAATATGATGAGGAGTGTTACAAACCAAATGAACTTTTTGTATTTCGTCAAAATCTCAAGACTTGCAACTTAAACATCCTTTCGTTATACTTGCATTTTCCATTTCTGTATTACGCATACAGAACTATTATAACATAAAAAGTCTGAATGTTTCACCAGAGCTTAATTATTTGATGTTAAAATTTTCTCTGTAACGACTTTCACTTGTCTTAAGCCTTCTTGACAGTTATCCTTTTCTCTTTTAACCCTCTCTCTCTCTCTCTCAACATTCAAGGTTTACCGGATCTATTCTATCATACAGCGGTTCCATTTGAAGTTGAATGGTGAAATATGTAGGTGTTTGGTAAATTTTTGCGTGAGGGTGAAAGATGTAAGTTGTACAACCCCGCCCCCCCTTTCTTTTTTTTGCATGGTTACATTGATATTACTAGATTGGTATTATATTAGATAAATCCTTATTAATAGAATAGGGAGATCTCATATATATTCTATATAATTTATAGAAAAAAGCACACACACACACACACATATACTCATATATATTTTCAATTATGTGGTCTCTTTGGTTGGTCAATCGCTAGCCATAAATGTTGACTTCTATTAAAATTTATTGCAATTACTTTCTATGATGCAGTTTAAAGGTGCATACAAGATGGTTGATGACTTGGAGAAAATGAATTTCAAACCTACTACCGCCATGTACAATGCTATAATGGCAGGATATTTTCGAGAGGTGACATTCTTTTGAGGATATCTCTATTCTCACTTTGAGACTTCTCCTATTGATTATTATACATGTTAAGGGTGTTTGGGGGATAAAATGGAGACATGGAGTGGATGTTTTCATGGATGACCTTAATGTGTAAAATTACATATTGAGCTCATTCATGAAAAGTTTTGCATTAATTTTACCTTGCAACCAAACATATCCTTTGTATTACACATTATATTTCCTTATATTTCATGATTTATGTCTTCGTTTGATAAGATTTAGGATTAGGATTTTGTTATCAATGTTATAATCAGTGTAGTGCTTTGTATTTTGCATTACACCACTGTTACACAATATCACAACATATCAACGTATCTTATTATTCAGATTCTTATTATCAAAGTGGTACTATCTTCCATGACCTGTGGCCACTGTGTTACTGCGGAGCTCCTACTATTTGGAGCTCTTTGATTTCTGTGGTACCTCACTTGTGGTTTGTATTCTATGGCCTATGGCTGTCCTTCTCATTTTGTCTGGCATTTTTTCTGCGTATTTGGAGCTCCTACTATTTGTTTTTGGCACTTTTGAACATCCTGAATTTATTTTTTGGCACTCCCATGCAGTGCTTATTAGTTTCAGTCTTATACAACCTCAGTGTTTACTGTAATATGGTCCTGATTCGTTTTAATTTAGTTCTTTATTCTACACAGTCCTGATTTATTCATTAGCAATTCTTTACTGTCTCGATTTCTTTTTTTGGCAGTCCTGTTATTTTCCAACAGGTTGATACAGCTCTAAAGTGCTTCTCCAGTCATGTGTGGCCACAAGTTATTTCTAGCAATTGAATGTTGCACTGATTATTCAGCTAACAGTATCATCACTTTAGTTTTGGTCATTGTTGGTGCCATATAATCATTTTGGCAACCTCTTATTAGTGATAATTATTACCCATTTTGTCAACTATTGCTACCACTGGACACAATTTTCTGGCAGATTTACAACCAATTCCATTTAGTTCTTTTTCGTTTCTGGCAATTCTAGTCTGACTTTGTTGGTAGCATTTCTAGTCTGGCCTATTTTGTTCGAAGCAATCCTGGCTTACTTATGCCTTTTTTTTTTCCTTTTAGGATTTGATTGGAGCAAACATAAGCTTAGTATGCTTTAGTTTCAGGAGAAATTTTACTAATAAAAAACAAAATTTGGTAATATCCATTATATGTTATAATAAGGTAGAATATTTCATAAGATATCCTAGAATATTAAAGAGTGCCTCAGGTGATCTCTCAGTATTGATTTCTATATATTCAGGAGAAATATTAGAAATAAAAAACCAAATTTTTTAATTTCTCCATTATATGTTATAAAAACATAGAATATTTCGCAATATATCTTAGAATATTAAAGAGTACCTCAGATGATCTCTTAGTATTGATTTCCCCCTGCATTTTTGGATGTTGTTCTTCTGAGTAGTTCCCTCTAATCCATTTCCTATTTTCTTCAAATTACTTGCTCCCTTTTTCACCATACTTTGATTTGTTTTATTTTCACTTTTTTTTGTAGAAAAATATCAGTGGTGCTTTGAGGGTCCTCAAGCACATGCAGGATGCCAATGTTAATCCTGATGTACAGACTTTCAGCTATTTGATTAGTAATTGTGAAACAGAAGAGGATATAATCAAGGTAAAAGATTATTTTTGTATGATGGCATTGCCTCTGTATCTCTCAAGTTTTGATCATTTTTGTGTGTTTGTGTGTATTAACATCCCCATCTTAGTTAAGGAAGTTAAAATAGTGTCTATTGTTGAAAAGATGATAGAATCTTGTCTTAGGTGGTTTAGATATGTGAGAAAATTGGCAGAGTATCTGGTTAGGAGGGTGGAGCAGATGGAACATAGACAAGTGGCGAAAGGTAGAAGTAGACTTAAAAAGACTATGCACGGGGTAGTCAAAAAAGATCTATGCGTCCACTATAAACATGATATATAGGATAGAATACAATGACGTTGTTTAATCCATATAGTCAACCTCACCTTGTGGGATAAAGTGGTGTTGTTGTTGTTGCTTTATGGAAATAGAAAAACACGATCAATTTTCCTTTAGGCATGAGGTAATCTATTTGCACTTCCTTTGTGAATGCTTGAGGCTTGTTGTTTTTGAAATTTCATCACTCAAGTTGCTTGATGTCCTGAATTGTACAATGATGTTAAAAAAATGTTGAGATTGTGGGTCTAGGTGGAGAAAAGGAAAAGAGAAAAGTAATAGGTTAATAATATGAAGTGAAGTTCTGTTTTGATTATTTTGTGATTTTTTATAAGAGAGGATCACTAACCTCTACTTATAATAACGGTAAAACCCTATTCCTAGTTAAATAAGGAAATAATCATATAATCAAAACTATTTCTAGATGATATTTGATACTCTTTTATATTCTAAAGATACTGACACTCTTTTATATTCAAAAGATACTGTGAAGATGTTATGTGATATATTCTTTATTTCAAACAAAAAAATATTTTAATTTTAAAATCAATTTTGCAATAATATGTAAGTGAAAATCCTAAGTTTACTAGGAATTTTGTATCTCAGTGTTATAACATGCATTCTAAAATTCACAACTATAACTTGACAGCTTCTACTTACTTTTTTGTTTGTTTTAATGGAACCTGACTCCTTATTCTTGGAACTTCTGCTTCTTTAAGAAACTTCAATTATATAGTCTTCAGATTTGGTAATCCTCTTAGGTCTCCTTGATTCTTTCATACTGTATTGTCCAACAAAAGGTCTTAGCCAATCTGTATATTATCTTTTTTATAGGTTGCTAACTTGAATAATTTTTGCAGTATCGTGAAGAAATGGAGCAATATAAAATCCCACTTGCAAAACCGATTTTTATGGCCCTTATTAATTCATATGCAGCTTGTGGCAAATTGGATATGGCAAAACAGGTATGGGTGAAGGAGAGATGTATATCCATTGTGCAACAACAGTTATCTAATATCTGATTGATCTTCCATGTTGCATTTTCCTGAAAGTAAATTCTATCTAACCAAAATGAAGTTATTTTCTGAGGCACGAGACCTTGGAGTCCTTTTAAGAGAGAAGAAAAAAAGAAAAAGGAAAAGGGGGG
>NC_029787.2:26188587-26191556 GCF_000816755.2 Arachis ipaensis
GCAACTGCAGTCTCAAATATAAAAAAAAGTGTCAGGAACCTAGACATTAATTTTACAACTTGGAATAATTCCACTAAAATCATGGAATAAAACCCAAGAACAAGAAAACGACAGATATAATGTGGCCATTCAAGTCTGCTTCCTCACTGCCCCCATGAACCATATCCTCCTCATTCAGTTAGCTGATTGAAGTTGTTTGTCTTCCAAATATTCCAAATAACTATATGGTTCTTGCTTTCCATTCACAGGCAATATTTTTCTTACATTGGCAATATAACATCAGGCATGCAATTTTACTTATTGTAAAATGATGTTTGCTTATAAAATACTGTAGAATTAGCTCTTGCAGATGAACTTTGAATAAGTGCTTCAGCAGGTTCTATATACAAAATATTTGCTTACCCAGTAATACTAAAAATAGCAAAACTTGATTTCTTCATCAAATGTAAATATGCAACAATTTTTCTCACCTTTCCTTTTTATTCTTTATAATACTTCCATGTTGGAATAATTGTCTACTTTTGAAATTTTAATTTTCTACAAATAAACTGCTGGTTTTAGAAATCTAGATAATATTAATTATGTCTTTCCAATTATACCCCAAATAAATGGGAGTAGGTGGAAAGAAGAAAAAAAGAATGAGAGCATTAGTAAGGGTAACTTTGTAAAATAAACCTAGATTTCTCTACACCGAATTTATTTTTCAAACGTTTCCTTAATTCATGTTTGCATATAGAAGTAGACAGATATTGATACAGTAGTTATTAATATCATTTATGCATCATCTTATAGAATCTTTATTATAGATAAAATATCTGATATAATTTCAAATATCCAACTAAACAAAATTTGTTTTACATTGCAGGTCATTTTGGATCCGAACATACCAGCAAAAAGCTTAAATGAAATCAAGAGCGTCCTTGTCTCAGCTCTTGCATCACATGGGCAGTTGTCCGAGGCACTTTTAGTATATGAGGAGATTAATAAAGCTGGATACAATTTGGAACCAAAAGCTGTTATAAGTCTTATCGTAAGGTTCTGAATACACAATATTGCTTTATCTTTCTTCAGCTCTTTAACTAATTTAGGGACATATTAGGAAGAGTTCACCAAATTCAAAGGAGAGTTGGATGGGATGCTTATGCTACTTACAGAATTGAGTGATCTAGACTATTGGGTCGATGGCTGCTTCAGAGTTATCATATATTGTGTTCACAACAAGCATCTAAGGTTTAATTTATTTCCCCTTCGGTATCTATTTGATTTCTCATTCATTTTGTAATTAAATTGCAATGTGTAATGCGCTTATATTTATACGTGACCGCATTTTGAATCAGTTCTGCTATTGACTTGTTCAAGAAACTCAAGGATAAGTTTGAAAGTGATGAACTAGTATTGGAAGTTCTCTTTGATGAAGTGAGTTCTTGTTCCCTCCCAACATAATTTGTATAAGGTTGCTTTCAATATTGGAAAAATGGATCCATTGGCTATTAATTCAATTCTGAAAAAGTTGAAACTCTTTTTGGCTACCCTGTGATGGATCATGAAAGTATTGTAAAATGAGGGGTTTGGTCCTAAACCTCGTCTTGACAATTGCTCTTTTTGGAGCCAGTCACATCAAATTTGTTCATGTATATATAGGTGTTTGCTGCAATTGCAACATCCGAGTCCTCAAATTTGCAGATTGGTTTAGACTTGCTTTGGGCAGTCAAGAACGAGCTTGGTCTCGTGCCTTCACGGCAATGTCTTGATTTTCTTCTAAGTGCCTGCACCAATGCTGGAGATTTGAGTAATGCTCGTTTGATTTGGAGAGAATATGAGGTTGCTGGATTTCCATACAATGTGCTAAGTTATTTGAGGTACGTTTTTTAAAAGTTTCCAGTGCTATAACTCCATCTGCTTCATTGCTGGGGCTATTAACGACTAACGACTTCTGTGGTTGTAGGATGTATCAAGCACTTTTGGCATCGGGAGATTATAGATCTGCTAACTTTATGCTAAGTAAAATTCCGAAAGATGACAGCGAGGTATCTGCTATCATCAAAGCCTGTCAAGAAACATACTCTGGTCTTTCCTCTGTGGCAAAGAAGAAAACGAAAGTAACAAAAAAGAAAGAAAAACGAGAGGCTTGAGTTCTCTTTCTAAGATAATTTTTATGTATTGGTTAAGAAATGCTCGTCAGAAGGGTGGTGCATTTCTTGTTAATTTAGTTACATCAAATCATGCTGATATTGTCCATGCTTAGCTTGCATCAGATTCAGAATGGTTTGATTGGGTTCTCATGTATCCCAAGTTTCCATGGTTAAACCAACCCCATATGATTACCTTTTCAGTTTCAGCTTGAAAAGGTGGTTACTGCGCTACAAAGGATGAAAGCTTAACATCCATGACCATGTCTTGCACAGAATTGGAACTCTGATCCCCCATCATAGTTGAAGTTCTGTTTTTCATCTAAAGAAAGAATATGAAAGCTGAAGGCACCTTATTTTCCCAAGTATCACCAGTTTAGACTTTAGATCACTTGTAATTCTTTAATACCTTCTGGTGACGGAATGTTCAAGAAGTCACTATTATTCTAACCATTTATTATTATTCTGCTTATATTTTACTAACGAAACATTTCTAGTAATATTCCAGAAATATAACTGATCAAATAGACTATGACCCTTGGTATAAAAGTTACACCACTTAAGCGTAGAATCATAACTATTTTGATGTTCTGTTTGAATAATATGGAAACTTTCCAGTTTTCAATACATGATACAATTTGACAACGAGACTGACTACACATTTTTGGATCTATGAATCTATCATAATTATTTGATGACAAAAAGTTATACTAGGTACGTAAGCATGTTTACAAACGCGATAAACTCTTCGTTGTAATTTGTTTATCCTCCAATCTCTTGGTAATATCATGTCTATCTATTTATTGATCTATTTATAGTATATTAAAACACAGTTTAAGA
>NC_029787.2:26191576-26197460 GCF_000816755.2 Arachis ipaensis
CACTCTTTCTTATAATTATTATATAAAATTATAACTTAGGATTTTTTTTCATTTTCTTTCTCACTTTTTTGGTATTTTTTTTTAAGTTACTCTATGCTTTTTATATTCTTACTCTTGACTTTTATGTAGGATATTATATGATTTCAATGTTAATGTTATTTCTTTTTAATAGGTATAAATTGGGTAACAAAACATAATTCATTCTCTTCTTTCATACACACTCCTTATATTTATTATATAAATTAACATTCACTTCACATGTCACATGTCTTCTTTATCTCTTCTTTTCATACAATCTCATACCTCTTATTCTTCTTCCTCTATTTTTACTAATATTTTGCAGAAGTATTTAAAAAATTTGGTTAATGACTACAACTTTTTTTTTTAATTTGCTAAACATATCTATTAGGGAATAAATTTCTAACACACTAGACCTTTTCAGTTTTTTAGTTTTTTTTTTCTTTTTTAATTTTTAGTCTAATTGTATTTATTAGTTATATCATTCTTTTTTTCTATCAACAATTTATAGTTTTAATATTATTTAGTTGTAATATATTGAAAATACATGGTATTATGTGAGTTATGAAAAATAAAATTAGAAAATTGAATGTTAATTTTAATTATATATCATGTGGTTTACAAATTCTTTTTAAGTTTTTTCATTTAGTCTAATTGTATTCATTAATTGTATTCATTTTATGGATCTAATTCTAGTTAAAACGGTTTGAAACTAAGAATTTAATATTATAATTAAACAAAGATTTTTCCTATAAAATTTCGTATGTTTTGGTTACACAGCAGATATTGCTTGAAAATTAATTTTACAATAGCCATATTTATATAGCAAAAAAAAAGGACTCAGTCCATTAGTACATTATATACACAATTTCTGTATAATAACCGATTATATCATAAATAATTTATTCATAGAATTCTAACAGTCCACCTCAAGCTTGAGCTAAGACTGAATGCACCAAGCTTGTTACATAAATAAGTTATTCTAAGACCTCATAAGACTTTAGTTAAGAGATCTACCAAGTGATCATTTAATTTGACAAAGCTAGTAGCAAAGTTATTAGAGAGTATCTTTTGTCTAGTGAAATGTCAATGTGTAATTGTATTGATTAGTTATATCATCCATATATCACTTTTTTTCTTTCCAACCATTTACATTTTTTAATATAATTTAATTGTAATATTATTGAAAATACATGATATTATTGTGAGCTATGAAAAATAAAATTAGAAATTGAATGTTAATTTCAACTATTGAAACATTATATTCAAAATTACATTTTATCTAATAGTTTTATATTTGTACTATAGTATTTAAATATAATCTAAAAAGAATAAATAAAAGTGACTACTTAAAAGAATAAAAATAAAGATAATAATATAAAATCAAGTAAATAAATTCGAATCGAGTAATTTCATAATTCTACTTAAAGTCCAACTTATGTATAAATTTTTAGTTTTATAATTATTAAATTTTAAATTAATTTATACATTTTGTACAATGTATATCTATTTTATTCCTGCGCAACATGCAAGTAATATATTAAAATAGGGTCCAAGGTAGTCTCCTAATGCATTCTTAGTTTTTTAGCTTTTTAATATTTTGTCATGTCAGTTTAAGTAGTTAATTGGTACAATTTGTTTATTACTTATCTAATTGAATTACCTTTTAATTCATTTGTTTTTAATTGAATTACTTTTTAATCTTTTTGCTTTTACTTCTTATGTGTGTCATTATTATAAGTTATATTTTTTTTTCATTTTTTTTCTCAATTTTATGCCATTTATTTTCTTTAAATTACTCTAAGTCTCTATCCTTATCATATTCTCTTATTATTTACTTTTATATAGGATATTATATGATTTTAATGTTAATTTTATTTCTCTTAATAGGTATAAATTGAGTAATAAAACACAATTCATTATCTTCTTTCATACTCACTCCTTATATTTACTATATAAATCAACATTCACTTCACATTAAGTACGATTTTGGTTCCTAAGATATAGGTCAAAATTTTTTTCGTCTTAAACCATTTTTTCCATACAAAATTGTCCCTAAAATTTAACTTGGTTTTAAAATCGTCATTTTTACTTAAATCTTAAATTTTATTACCAAATTACCCTTAACCGAAAAAATTATAAAAAAAAAAGAAAAAAAAAAGAAAGAGAGTACTAGAGCTGAGAGAGAGAGAAGCAAACCACGGGGAAGGAAAAATGGTGGTGAAGGAAGCAGCGGCATGGATAAGGCAGTGGCTGTGGTGGTCGCTGATGCTGGTAGCTACAGGAACAGAAACAGAGATTGCGACATTTGTCACGGTGGAAGTGAGGAGAGAGGGGAAGAAGAAGAAGAATGGGTAGCTCGCTGGTGGTTGGGACAATGGGGCCGGCGGTGGCGGATCGACGGCGACAACGAGCTTGTGGAGAAAAGAGGCCAAGCCTTGATGATCTTTGTTCAGTGAGGGAACTGATGGCGAGCACGAGTGAACGACTAGGTTGGGGAGGGACGAAGGAGAGAGACGTTGCAGCGGCTTGGGTTTCGACGGCGGCGCTAGGGTTCGGAGGTTTTGGGTTCGCGGAAAGGGGAAGAGAGAGGTGGAACCGCGGAGATGGAGGTTACCTCGGCGATGGGTGATGTAGAGAGAGAGAGATGTGACGGTAGTATGACGTGTTCTGGCTTTTGACGGATGGCGATGGTTGGCAGTTGGGGGGAAGAGGAAGAAGAAAAGAAGGGGAGGAAGAAGGAGGTAGAACCAGCACAGTGGGGGGTGGTGGCGACCGGAGGTTGGGTTGATGGCTTCTGTTTCTCCTGCTTCTGATTTTAATTATGTTTTCATTGTTGTTGTATTTCTGATTCTGATTCTATTTCTTTGAATTCATTGTTATTGCGCTTCTGATTTTATTGTTCTTCTTATTTCATTGTTTTTTAATTTTTTGTGCTCTTCTGATTTCTTCTGATTGCGCTACGGATGATGATGAAGAAGAAAAAGAAAAAGAGATGTTGCTGTGATGGAGAAGAAGAACGAGGTATTTTGGTGAAGAAGGAGAAGAGTATTTCGGTTCGAAGGACGGTTTTAAAACCAAGTTAAACCTTAGGGACGATTTTGTATGCAAAAAAAAGGTTAAGGATAAAAAATTTTTTGGCCTATCTCTTAGGGACCAAAATCGTACTTAATCATTTCGTTTTCATTTTTTTTATATAATCTCTTGTCTCTTATTCTTTTTTCATCATTCGTCTCTTATTCTTTTTCCATCATTCTTAGTATTTCAATGTTTTGCACAAATATTTGAAGAATTTGATTCATAACCACAATTCTTTTTTTTTAGTTTGTTAAACATGTATATCAGGTGATAAATTCCTAAAATACTATACGTTTACAATTTTTTTTAGTTTTTTTATTTTTAGTCTAATTGTATTCATTAATTATATCATTCATATATCACTTCTTTTTTCTTTTAACAATTTATATTTTATAATATTATTGAAAATACTACCAACAGTGAGGCGTTACTAACCTATTTTTCTTATTTACTATTTAATATTGAGTATTTAGTTCGATTTCACGTTTAAATTTTAAGAACATGCCGGAAACTTGTGTTTTTTTATTAATCAAACCCAATCATCAAAAAACACCAAGTAATAATAATTACATAATTATTAATAATAATAAATATTGTACAAAATAAATCAAAAGGAACTCAAATACAATTCCTATTCCTCTGTATAACAATAAAACCTTAATAATAAAGACGAGGGAATTTTATGAAAACAACTCAACACATAACTTAACTCAAACAAAACTAATAACCGTCCGCAGTGAGTCTTTGAACCTATGTCACTAAAAGGGTGGAAGATTTTTGGGGTGAGAACAAACTACACGTTCTCAGTAGAAAATGGGAATGCCGTAAAAGTAATGAATAAAGTGCGAATAATTAACATACTCAAGAAAACTATAGTTTTATCAAACCTTTTGAAAATACTCTTGGTTTTACTTTAACTAATTAATTACCTCTTTCAAAATCTCTAAACCCAAAACGAATTTTAAATCTAAGACTAGTTATATTAACCATTTCTCAGCCACATAATTAATTCTCAATCAAAGTGTCAATTTCTAATCACATTAATACATTCACAAACTAATAGTACACGCAAGAGATTCAGTTGAACATACAGGCAAGTCGCAATAAGACAAACAACACAATCACAAATAAATAATACAAGCAAACACAATCTAATGCAAATGTGTAAACAACATGATGCATGTCTATTCCTAATGCAGGCCATGAGCTCATGTGTCGGTTGCCTACCTGCTCCCGACATTATCTGGGCACGAGTCCCAGATATGGCTTTCCAGATGCATCCAGTGTACTTATAAGTCTTACGGCTAGGCCACATACAGTGTGAGTTTCAATGTGTTTACATCTGAAAAATAGTTCTCAGTGTGTGGGTGTCCCCACTATACATACATTTGGCATTAAAACCCAAAAAAGTCGCATCTACTCTCCTGTGGCAGACATTTCTTTAATCAATATATTCCTTTAATCTTTGTTCTCTACTCTCTTGTGGCAGAGACTCTTTTAATTATCTCTCATTCCTTTACTTTTCGTTCTTATTCTTTTTTTCCTTATCAAACCAAACTCAAAACACAACTTAAAGAAAAATTCCTTCTAAAAAAATTGAGTTTAAAACATTATACTTTTCTTAATAAATTGAATTGAAACAAAACTCTTTTCGTAATAAATTGAAATCAAATAATATTCTTAAATCAGATTTGCTTTTAAATAACACTTTAAATAGTCTTAGAGTTTTATAAAAATTTGGCAGCATTTTCTTTAAAATTCGGGTTATGCCACCCTTTTAGGGTCCCAACCAAACAATTTCTCAACCATTTCGAATATTAAATCCTTTACTCTTAAATCAAACCAATATTTTTCTCAAATCAACAATCCAACCAAGATATTGACATAACCAGAGTTTTCAGCATCAATTACAGCCTCAATTCACACTCAATTTATATTTTTCATTCAACAAGCAATACCAAATCTACAAATATTCATTATAACCAGCCATTAATTAGAATTTTCAGCATTCATAAACAACAAGAAATCAAACACTTATTCATCAAATTCAGTCACAAATACAATTCAAACTTATCATTCAGTTATTCCAAACAATCATAGATTATTTGCAAATATCCACTAGACTTCCATGGCATTCATAAATTAAAATAGTTAATTTTAAAATAAAATTTCCTACTTTCGTACGAAATCAGAATCAACGAAAATTTTGAAAAAGCTTTCTGACCGAACTGTTGAAGAAAGAAACGTCAGAAATCGTCTGTGTTTCTTAGAACTCCAATTGACCAAACTCAAGAGAAAAGAGAGTTACATCACCGTCAGCTTTCACCAAACAAAAATAACACCAACGTGTAGAAGAGAAGGATATAAACACTTTTACCGAATTAAATTTTTTTATTAGAGTTACGAATCACGCAAAAAATTAGAGTCGAAAACTTGGTTTCCATAAAAGTATCACATTCTCTCTCGGCCTTTCTTTTTCTTTTCTTTGGGTTCAAGTGTTAAATAAAAGAAAATGAAGACAATTAAGGCTAATGGTAATTCGTAGATATAAAAGATTCATTAGGTGTCAAGTTACGTGTGTATATATATATATATTTTTTTTTTCATGCACCTAAGCCACGTTTCTTTCTTTTTCTTTTGCCTTTTGGTTTTCGGTAAAGTAAAGAAAAGAAAATGGAATTATATGATGATTGAGGTGCATGTGTCCTTATATATATACATACATGCATATAAATATCTACGTTTAACTTTTTTTTTTCTTTTGTTTCATTTAATGGCTTCGGCCATT
>NC_029787.2:26197651-26203575 GCF_000816755.2 Arachis ipaensis
TGGCTCTAATTGATTGGACTCCTTTTTTTTCAATGCACTCTCTCGCTCTCTCACACAAAAATAGGAATTTGGATCCTCTAAATTTTAAATTTGTACTTTAGAAGATAAATTGTGATTTTCTACTCTTAGATGGTTTCTCTTTCATATTTATTTTTGGCCCCATCTATAAAATAAATAGTGAGAGATCACACTTTAATCTCTAAAGTGAAATTCAAACTTTAGAGAATTCAAATAGCGCCTCGCCTCAACCTCCACTACTGTCGTATGCTCCACCACCTTCATTAGTTCCGCCATCACTTCCATAGCCACCTCCATGTGCTCCTCCAATACCACCGCCACCACCATTTCCACCATCTCCTCCATAATCAATGCTCATGTGTTTTACAGGCACTACCATATTTTCCATCGAACCGGCTCAATAATCATTGTCATTCTCTCAACCAGCATTACTACCATAACATCTCTCTAATCCTCTTTCTTTACCATCCCCATAATAACCAGCTACACCATGGTCTCTATGCAGCACCATGTCCACCACCATAACCATTTTTCATTTTGTAAAGAAGAATTTAAAATTGACTGAAAAATAGATGTGGATGATGGCGCAATAAAAAAAAAGAAGTATCATTTTGTTAGTAATATCTTTCAAGTATCATTTTGCTAAGATTAGAATCTTTCAGGTATCAATTTTAGTATTTATCTCAATAAAAAATAAAAAAAAATATTTTAGGGGCTAATAATTTGATTTGTTTTCTTTAATTTCAGTAGCTAAAATGGGTCGTAAGTAAAAATTTAGAGGCTAATTTAAATCACTTAAAGTGATAGTATACCGGTGACAAGTGGACAAATCATATGGTGACACATGCTATATAACTGACACATGGCACTATCATTCATGTTAGTATGTCACGTGGCATGTATCACTAATAGACACATCATCTTTTAATTCCACATGAACGAGACATTTGGCACCGATTGTTTTTATCAGCATGTCACGCATCACATTGTTAACAGAAATCATTTTAGGGGTTAACATGAGTTACAAAGTAAAATTTTACTATCTAAATTGAGGTAATTAAAATTTTAAGAGTCAATTTGAGTATTAATTCTATCAAAAATTGTAGACAATTAAGCCTTTTTTTTAAACTAAGTTCAATCAAGTTAAGGCACTTTTTACGTTTTTGTTCTTCTTCTTTTTCTTCTTCTTTCTCCTCCGCTGTCATCGTCATCGTCGTCATCATCATCGTCTTCCTCACCAACATCTCCTCCTCCTCCTCCTCCTCCTCTTTTTTCATCTTTTTTTTCTTTTCTCGTTTGATAACTGTAACACATCCAAAGATTACATTTCACAAAGCCGCACAACAACTCAGCCAAACCAACATCCATAAACATTTGAGTCAATCAAATAATACATAAGGCCGATACAATCACCAAATACACATTTTCTCACATCAGTATCCATATGTAATAATTCCAACATATAGAAATATAGTTTTTGGAAAGCGTCCCTACCTCAAAACGCAATTTCATAACCCAAACGTCTCATGGAGTCCTTTTCGCCTCAGTCCGAAATCAATAACCAAAACCTCAGCTCCCAGCCACTTTCGCAATAACCATAGCAACACTATTCGCAACATATAATAATCAGGACTCGATCCCACGTTACCAAAACTCATTCATTAATCAAACACATACGAATATTAACGCGAGGCTTTTTGAAACATAAACACTCACTGAATTAACAAAACGAAGCAGCCGCATTTCCATATCAACCCAGCAGCGGCTCCATCAGTGACCCCAAGTGACAATCGCGAGTAAAAGTCCCGGTGACGGCAACTGTTACAATCACAAGGCATTAATAACCTTTCTGGAATTCCGAAAGAGCAGAAACCAAACTCAAAACTCTTACCGGCGGTGGAACACAGTAGCAGCAGGGTCTCAAGTGGCAGAAGCTCAGCCCGGAGCTCCGGCGGTGATCCCGGAAGCCACATAACCACTCCCGATGGCCCAAAGCACGGTAACTCAGCCTGTTCCTCTTCCTGTAGCAATTTCCGCAACAACATCACAAGCCCAAAGAGCAGGGAGTGACAGAGCTCAGTCACGGTGAAGCAGGGCGGTACAACGGCGGCTAAGCACAGCCCCTCAAACGGCAGTGACGCAGACACAGCTCCTCTTCTCCGTGCTCGTCGGCGACGCGTGAAGTACAAAGGCAGCATCTTTCCTTTCTCAGCAGACCAGAACAACAGAGGCAGAAAGATTCATCTTGCTCCTCTCTCGCTGTTGGCAAGGATGATGACTACACGGGCTTCAGTGGTGGTTCCCGGCGACCCATCATCTGCGGCGGCGCTGGGCAGAGACGGCAACGATGCGAGTGGCGGTGACGGGCTTGGACGACGACGGTGACTTCGCAGAAGAGACTAGGCGCGGCAGATCCAGGCCGTCACCCCTTTCTCACTCGCGAACCCTCTCTCCCCGTGCTTCAACTTCGACGGCGGCGCCAGGTGAACCAGCGGCGGCGGCGATAGCACAGACAGCCGAGGCAGCGCGACGAAGCTGGCTCCATGGTGCTGCAGCTCAGGGACGGTGACTCGCAATGATGACAGGCGACAACCTTCCCAGTGCCACTGACGCATATTCCTTTCTCTTCCTCTCTTTCTGCTCCTGTGTCTTTCTTTCATGGAAGGGAAAGGGGAAACCGTATGTTTGGCTGCTGGGACATGGGGGGAGCAACAGGTAATCGGGTAGGGTTTTAGGGTTAGGGTTTTTGAGTAAAATTAGGATTAGGGGTAATTTGGCAATTTCACATAAAATTGGGAATAATATAGTACTTGAAACCCAATTTTAAATCCAACACTAATTGCATATAGAAAATACTATTTGAAATTAAGGCTATAAATAACTATATGATATGATTTGAGACTTGATCATAATAAGAATTTTCAAAAGTTCTGGGTCTTACATTCTACCCACCTTATAAAAATTTTCGCCCTCGAAAATTGATACAAAATCAAAGAAATTTCATAACAGTTCATCCTTGAACACATTTAAGGATGAAGCAAAAATATCTCAAAATATAATCATATATACACGATTTTCAAATACTTTGATCGTCATATGCATAAGGGTGTAAAGGTAGGAATGTGATTGCAAAGCAAACATTACAAGGTAGGCTCGATGCAAAAGATAACATGGGTCAATCATGTGATAGTAGGGCAAAGCATCAAAGGCTATAAAACAGGATGGGGTTAAAACAACGTGCTTAACATCCGGACACTAATCTCATATCAGCCTCAGGGCTTCAACTTTCCAACCTCATCAGGCACTTAACAATCCCCATATCTGATCATAAGCCTAACGACTGCAAACTCGTTCGCAAGGAACAAGACACCCACAACTCTTAACGTTGCACACCTACCGCTTCAACTTTCGTATGCACACATCACGTCTTAAAGAACTAACGCATCGCGTTACTACGTCTACAAGTCGCACGTGATATCAAAATAATTCTCGAGTCTACTCAGAAGGACACAAGATTTAAAAAGGAGAGTCAAATGTCAAGGATAGTACTCAAAGATTTGAGAGAATGTATCCAATTCCAAACAAACAAGGACACTCGAGCAATGAAGTTTGCTAGACTCAATTCAATTGACAACTTCAAAGATAATCCCTTGGATAAAAGAAATTCAATAGGTCCAATAAGAAGAATCAGCACATTAATTTGAACCAAATTCAAATTGGGTCGAGAAGTATGAGGTTTACAGAAGAGAATATTTCAGACCCAAGACAAAGCTCACAGAACTCAAGAGCACGATTAAAATACTTCCGAATACTTTGTTCATAAAAGAATCGAAAACTTGCGGAAAAATCATTTCGCAGTCTGGAAGAAAGTCAAGTAATAAACATTCTTCAAGAGAGTAACAAAAGCATAAACGTGACTTTGCTATAATACAACTTTATGTTGAAACAGATCATGTAGAATTCTAAAAACAAGGTGCTCACAAGTTTGGCTAAAAGCTAAAATATTTCCTCAAATATTTTAGAAAGATAATTAGGTGCACAGCTTAACCAAAGGCAATCATAAAACTCAGAAAAGAAATCAAATGCTTGATCGAAAATTCCCAAAGCTCATATTCAAACAAGCGTGTATAAAATCATGGCAAAGACGAAAGAGAAAATTAAACTCTCTTTAGAAAGGAAATTCCAAGGTAAAAATTTGCTTACAATCCGGTAAGGAAATAGGTGGTGCGTTACAAACAAACCAATTTCCACTAAACAATGGAGCTTTCCCAAAACCTCATTTAAAATGGCGCATGCCAACTTTAAATCAATTTCGTCAAAATTGGGCAATGGTTTCAATCTCAATCAAGCAACAGAAAATAAATTCCGTTTAATATTTCTTCAAAGAAAATTCAAAATTCCTTTAAAAGGTTCAAAACAAGACTCCAAAAGTATTCTTGAAATCACCATCTCAGAAGAACATTCAAGAAGTTTAAGATGCACTAAAAAGGAGTCAAGCCTTGCAAGAAAGGATCTTAATTTAAAGTAGTTCAAACAAGATCCACTAGACATGAAACATTAAACAAGTTTTAAATTGATCCAAAAGAATACAAAAGTCATAGAAAAGACAACTCAATCATTTGTAATTTCTCAATGATAAATTTTTGACTAAAACTCTTGTAGAGATAATGAGGGAATAAACAATGCACAAATTTTTGAAACGAATCAAACTGACACACATAAGGATGAGATTCACAAGAGAGGACGAACCAAGATCAATGGTAATGTTCACAAGACGTAAAAGATTAGTTAATAATAGAATCACGTATGACATTCATAGAGGTGAAAAGCTTAAGAAGGAACGAGTCCGTTCATAAGAAGAGAGCTATGAGTCCAACATTTTCAAAAGAACAACAATGGCATAACCCATTAGTATGCTAAATCAAACTCAAATCAAAATGAATTAAGTAAAGTTTGTCAAACGAAACCCAACCGGGATAAAAGTGAAAAATTCTTTCTTTCCAAAATTTTGAAAAATACCCAAATACATAATCAAATGAAGTTGTGCAGTGGAACTATAGTAAAATTACTAGAAAGTCAATTTACCTTTGAAGTAAGGTGCAATTCCGCACACCAGTAAAAATACAGTCAAGGTATTAGGAGTAAATAGTTGTTAAACTATATAAGAAATCTTCAAAGTTCCACATATAGATAAGTGTATATCTAGTCAACAGCAATTTTTTTTATAAAAATCTCAAAATTAGCTGTAATCACTGTTAAATAAGAGGAAAACTGAATCAACAAGTTCTCTAAGAATGAACACGGAACCCAGAGTTAAAAGTCACAGCACATTAAGACAAGTTCAAGACTATATCAAAGAATACTTGAATAAAAAAGAACTCAAACAGAGGAAGATAGATGCAACAAGGATCTCAAACAAGCATATGCACTTAAGATCAAACAAGAATGCCTGTGGATAGAGGAATAAAGTTTAAAAATCAAACTACTCCTCAAAAGGATCAGCAATCAAGAACTTCAAGTTAGGACATGAAAGAACAGGTCGACTCAAATGAAATTCAAGACACACAACTGAATAGCCTCGAGAAATAGTTTCTAGCGTTCTCAAAACCCGCGACTCGCTCTACTCAAAACTCGTCTATCATCTATGATAACCCATTAGCGCTTTCATATACAAAATTCACTAGTATTAAGCCGGCCAAACTTAATACCAAGAATTATGCAATGCAAGACTAACAGCGTTAAATCAATAGATCGTCCTGTGTATAAAGCTCTAATCCTCGTCATTCGACAAGACCTAATACATGACAAACACTCAGAGTATGCAATTGAAGCATAGTCAGTCCATTCCTCAGGCTCTACAGGAAGAACTGCTCTGATACCATAATGTAACACCCTAACTACCAAAG
>NC_029787.2:26203851-26206147 GCF_000816755.2 Arachis ipaensis
ATATATATATATATAAATAACTTTACAAGCATTAACCAATACAATTTCTATCCCTCTTACAGAATATATCAAGATAATGGCGAGGGTTCAACAAACCATAACTAAAACAATACAGAGCATCTCAACAACTAATTAAACTCTTCGTAACTTCTGCGCCCATATCCTGAAAGGGGGAAAATGTAGGGGGGTGAGAACATCATCCTCGAAAGGGTTCTCAGTAGAGGGTTTTTGGGAATTACTGTAATAGGATACGTGAAGATAACCGTATCAGTGATTAATAACCGTCTTATGCCTCTTTTCAAAAACAACAGTTTCCAATAAAAGTAAAGTCGGAAATCTTTTCAAAAAGAGGAACCGTTCAATTTTCAAAATATCAAAAGCCTTTCAAAAAGGTTTATCTAAACTGAACCAAAATAGCCTTTCACGTTTTATTCCAAACCAAAAACACAAAACTGAAATCAACCATCGGTTCATCTCATTCCAACCACGGCCCTAGGCCCAAACAATCCAACCAACAACCAATCACCACAATCCAACAGAGTCCCAGATGCAAACACAGATAGGAAGTTCAAGCACAAGCAAACAGTTATTACAAGTAGAACAGTTAGAATTAATCACATAGGCAAACCAAGTATAATATGCACACCCAACCAATGTCACACAAATGCATATGATGCATGCCTGTCCCTAGTGGCTGATGATATCATCTGTCGGTTACCAAGCCAACCCGACGTGTCTGGTAGCTAACCCGGACACAGTCTCTCTGTTGCACTTTATTATCATTAGAGGGTATCTGCGCCCTGTCGCCATTAGAGGGTATTCCAACATCCATAAACATTCGAGTCAATCAAATAATACATAAGGCCGATACAATCACCAAATACACATTTTCTCACATCAGTATCCATATGTAATAATTCCAACATATAGAAATATAGTTTTTGGAAAGCGCCCCTACCTCAAAACGCAATTTCATAACCCAAACGTCTCACAGAGTCCTTTTCGCCTCAGTCCGAAATCAATAACCAAAACCTCAGCTCCCAGCCACTTTCGCAATAACCATAGCAACACTATTCGCAACATATAATAATCAGGACTCGATCCCACGTTACCAAAACTCATTCATTAATCAAACACATACAAATACTAACGCGAGGCTTTTTGAAACATAAACACTCACTGAATTAACAAAACGAAGCAGCCGCATTTCCATATCAACCTTATATAGAAATCCTTATTATTTCACAACTACCAACTTTATAATTTGAATATAGAAAATGATTCAATAATTATGAAATTGGATAATAAATCATAACTTGTCTCAAATTCAATAAATCACAACTTGCCTTAATTATCTTTAATAAAATAATCTCTGAAATTAAGGCTATAAATAACTATATGATATGATTTGAGACTTGATCATAATAAGAATTTTCAAAAGTTCTGGGTCTTACAATATCTCCTCTTCTTTTTTTTTCTTCTTCATTGTTATCATTATTACCATAATCATAATTATCATTATCATCTTCTTCTTCTTCTTACATAAAAATTTTTGATAAATAACATAAAAAAATCTTTAAAAAAGTTTTGTTGCCAAAATTATAAAACTTCTTGGGTAAAGTTTTTAATGATATTTTTCTAATAAATTCTACGTAATTAAAAACACTTCCTCTTCCTCTTCTTCTTGTTCCTTTTGTTTCACATTCTTATAACTTGTATCATCGTTAAAAAATTTCGGTGTCAAAATTAAGATTTTTGTGTCACGATTGAAATATTTCGGTGCTATTTTTTTAATAAATTCTGCACCATTCAAATCTCCCTCCTCCTCCTCCTCCCTACTACTACTATTTCACATTCTCATAATTTTTTGGTTTCACCCTCTTAATAAGAACATGTAGCACGGTTAAAAAATGTCAGTGTCAAAATTTAAAAAAAAATTGTATCACGGTTAAAATGTTTTGATGCTATCTTTTTAATAAATTATGCACAATTTAAAAATCATCCTCCTCCTCCTCCATCATCATGTCCATGTTCTCATAATTTTTCTTGTTTTATCCTTTTAACAAGAGTTTGTTTTATGCTTAAAAAATTTTGGTGTCAAAATTAAGAAATTTTCTTTGTCATAGTTAAAAAATTCAATGCTATTTCTTTGATAAATTTTACAAAATTCAAAACTTTTCTCTTTCTTGTTTCACTTTTTTATAATTGTTCTTGTTTTATCTTTTTATAATTCTTCTTATTTTACCCTCTTAATAAAAATAATAATTAAAAATAATAAATTAAAAAGTGTGTGATT
>NC_029787.2:26206699-26212249 GCF_000816755.2 Arachis ipaensis
ATAGTATATTATATTTTTTCTATTAAAAACTTCTTTTAAAAGATTTTGTTTATTAAAATTTTCATTTGATTTGAGATTTAATTCTGTTTTTAGAACAGCCTGTTTTTCATTATCTAATAAAGCAGTTAATCTGTAATAATCAGATTCTTCTGTTAATTCTAAACTTTCTAAATAATTCATAATTAAAAGACTAGGATGAAGATGTACCTTTCTGGAGAAAAACTTCCTTTATTTAGCATATTTTACATAAGGTATTTTTATCTCCAGATGGGAGATTGTAGATACTAACTCCAGAGGGGAGTTTAGAACTATTTTTCCCTAAGGGGATTCTTCTTCAGACTATAGAATCGCCTTGGCAGCTTCCTCCTTGCTCTCCTAGCATATGAGTACTCTTAGCCTCCTGCTTTCTATTGTCTGATGATTCTACAATTGCCTAAGCAACCTATTTATAATAGTTAGGTTTGATGGACAATTCCCATCCTTACCCTTCTTATGACGTCATTGCTTACGTCATTGTTTGTTCTTTTGCACCAGCTACATTGTTGGTGCTCTATGACCTAAGTGCTTACGTCACTATGCAATAATGTTGAGAGATGCTTCAGATGCACTGTCCTCTTCTTTTATCATGTGACCCTCAGATGCATTGTCTCCTTCCTTCATCATGTGAGTTGATTCCGTTTCATTATTGCTTTCTTCAGATATCTCTGAGGCACATAGCTGGCACTTGTAGTCTTCTCTGTCTTTTATTAAATAGCAGAGATTCCTCTTTATCCCTTCAGGGAGCTTTTCTAAAAGTCCAGATAAGTTGTAGAATGCTGATTCAAATTCCACCAAGAGTCTCATCTCTCTTTCTTCAATTTCATTTCTTTTACTGGACACAAGCAGAGTATTTCTACTTTTATAATTAATCTTTGTGTGAGATTCCTTCGTTATTTTTTGAGTTCTTTCAAAGACCCTTGCTAATGTGCTGGCTAGCCTTCCTTCATGACTGTAAATTGTTAAGTCTTGAATCTGATCAATTGGTTGAAAATTTTCTGGGAAGACGGACATGAATATTACTTGGTGTGCTGGAACCAAGCATTCTTCTTCTTCATTAAAAATAGGTTGACTGTTTGTAAATTTTAGGGATATATCCCTTGGATTTACATTGTCAATCATATTTTTAAATCTCTTTACTGCATCAACGAATCCTGCAGGAAACTCACTAATAATTTTTAGATCATTAAATATTAAAATTGTATCAATTAATCCATATTGGAAAAACTGATAGGTGTCTGATGGGGAAGCATCTGGGAATATAACCAGCTTTGTTAGCTGTTCTTTGGGAATAGGATAATATCCCAAAATTGCCCTTTTTTCTTCAGTCCAATTCAGGACTATGTTAAGGGTTTCTCTGAGATTTGATCTACAGACCCTTTTTCTTTTTCTTGATTTCAGCCCTTGTAGGAATGTTTCTTATTATCCCTGTTCTCTGGGTTTGAACTGGAGCTTTATCTGCTCTTTTTAAGGTTTGCTCTGGATGGAGAGCTTCATATTCCCTGAAGGATTCCTTTGCCTCTTCCAGTGTTAGAAAACCTCCTTTATGAATTATCCTTGATTGATGTGTGAATGGTGCTGCTTTTTCCCAGGCATCATATACTCCTTTCATGGGGCCATTATAAATTACATAATATTTTTTATCTTGGGTGGATTTTTTAATGATTTCAGCAATTGTTTTATTTTCTGAAATTTTTTCTTCACCTGATTTGTCCACCATGCTTAGCTGGCTGAACTCTGATGGCTTTGCTTGTTGTGTTGATTTTATTGTTTCAATGGCCTTCTTGAGGGATTGGATTTGTGTCCTTATTTGCTGACAATGCTTGCATTTTTCGAGTTCTTGCTCATACTTTTGAATTTCTTGATCTAATGTGTTGTAGACGAACTCCATTCTCTTGTTAATGTATCTGCAATAACATTTTTGTCACCCTTAATATATTCAATTTTTATTGGATATTGTAACAAAAATAATTGCCATCTTACCAATCGTCCATGGTTATAATCAACTTTTAAATTATATCGTATGAAACCTGTTAGGTAACTTGAATCTGTCCTTAATGTAAATTCTCTGGGTAGTAAATCAATTTTCCATTTCTTAAGAGATTTAATTGCTGCTAGAGTTTCCTTTTCGTGAGTGGTATATCTCTGTTCTGTTGGAGTAAAAGTCCCTGAAATATACCTGCAAAGTAATCCCTTTGGGGAATCTTTAGAATCTAGTGATTCTTTTTCTTGTTCCAAACTTTTTATAGCTTTCTTAGCTTTTAGACATCCTGACCAGGTTATGTCTGAAGCATCTGTTTCTACTATTAAGTAGTCATTTTCTTCTGGAATATAAAGTTCTGGAAGTTTTTCACATAATTCTTTAATCTTTTGAATTTGCATACTATCTTTTTCATCCCATTTCCATTCTTTTTTAGTACTTATTTTTGGAAATAGGCTTTTAGTGTATTCTATTATATTTTTTAAAAATCCTTGATCAGAAATATAATTTATACACCCTAAAAATCTTTGTAATTATTTTCTATCTTCTATTTTATTAGAAAATAAATTTACCTTTTCTAGGACATTTGGCTGAAGTTTTAGCTTTCCCTGAGTGGATAGAATTAATCCAAGAAACTCCATTTCTTGTTTTGCTATTCTTGCTTTCTTTTTGCTAAGAACTAATCATTTTTCTTTACATCTTTCTAAAACTATTAATAATTTTTGAAGATGATCTTCTCTATCATGTTTTGTAAAAATTAGTATATCATCAATGTACACTAAAACAAATTCATTTAACTCTTTTAGATTTTCTTCCATAAATCTTTGATAAATACCTGGGGCTTGTTTTAATCCGAATGGTAATACATTCCATTCATAGAGCAACACACTTGTTGATTCTTTTGTTGGGCAAGTAAAAGCAGTTAATTTCTTTGTTTCTTCGTCTAAACGAAGTTGCCAATATCCTGATTTTGCATCAAGAGATGAAAACCAAGTTGCTCCTTTGATTTTTTCTAAAATAGAATCTTTTCTTGGAAGTTTATGAGCATCACCAATAGTTGCTTCATTTATCTTCTTATAGTTAATAACCATTCTTCGTTTTCCCCTTTTAATTTCATTATTGTTTTCGACATAAAAGGCTGGAGCCGCATGAGGACTTTTACTTAATCTTGTAATTCCTTTTTCCAAAAGATCTCTACATTCTAGTGAAAACTCTTCTCTATCTTTTGCGGAATAAGGAATTTTATTTGGAACATTTATCTCTTTTGTAGGATCTTTTAATTTAATACTTACTAATTCGTTATTTGTATTTTTAATATCTAAAGGATTTTCAGCACAAATTTCATCCAAAAGTTCTTCTATCTTTATTCCAAGATTATTTTTTGGGATATTTATCTAAAAGTATAAATTTAAATAACATGTCTCTAATATAGAAAATATTTTAAATTTTAAGATCTTATCTATAGTAGTAGTCGGTATTTTTATACGTTTTGATTTTTGATTTATTGAAGAATCGTGTGGAGTTTTTAAAACTATATATGTTAATTCTTGAATGAATGGATGATATAGCTTTAAAAAATTATTTCCTATGATTTTGAATAAAAATTTCAACCATCTCTGCTTTTTGGTTAATTTTATGTATTGATTTGTCAGCTATTCTAACTCTTAATGGTTTCTTTAATTTTTTCCAATCAAGTTTTATATTTGAACTAGCAAAGCATTGTGTTACTTCAGAATCTATGAAGGTATTTATAAACTTTTCTGTTATTTTTATGGTAATAAATGTAGCATTATTACTCAGTCTCTGAGTCTGTTTCCGAGACATATTCAAAAATATAGTCTAAGTTATCATCAGATTCTTCTAAAGGTTCCATGAAACAAGACTTAGCAATTTCTATTTGTTTAGTAAGATCCTTTTTATCCTTCTGTTTCGGACATTCATTTGCATAGTGTCCTTCTTCTTGGCAATACCAACATTTACAATTTTCTTTTTTATTCAGGCAATAGTTATTTCTTTGTCTCTTGTTTTTATTATTATTTTCCTTTCTAAAATATCTCTTTTTTCTCCAGTTTGGATAGTATTTTCTTTTTCTAAATTGATATTTTCTTTTTCTTTGAAAATTTTTATTAAGACCATATTTTTGAGGTATCTCTTCATTATCTTGACAGCAAATTCTAATTATGTTTGCAAATCTTTTTTGAGTTGCTTCTTGCATACAACGTTCTTTTATTTCCTCTCTTATTGCAGAGGTTGCTCCACCAAAGTTATTTTCAATTGTTCCTCTATTTATTTCTCTTATAAATCTTCCCATTATAAATTCATTAGCAGGATATGGAAGTTTTGTTATATACATACTAAGATAATGATTTTTATCTTCTTCTTTTAATTTGTAATAATGTATTCTATATTCACATATATAAGACTCCACATTACATAGATCATATATCTGAATATTAGCTAAATGGTTTTTTGTTTCTTGATATTATTTATTATAAACTTCTTGTCTATGATCTATAATATTTTTTCCAAAAAATTCTTTATATAGAATCATCATTATATATAATATCTTATCATAAGCTTTTGTTGCTAATTCTTCTATTATTTGGTTTTCTATTTATGTCAATTAATCTCTGTTTGATTTCGTTTATATTAGGATTCTCTTTTTTCTTATTTCTTTGAAATTTTATGGATACTAGTATTTCTTCAAGCATATCTACTATAGACTTTAATTGTGGGTTAAAAGTATGATAAAGATGTGGGGAATCATTTCCATGGTAGCATTTTTTAGCAATTCCGTGTGAAAAATAAGTTTTTTCAGGTTTTTGAAGTCCTTCAATAAAACTTATAGTAAAATAAAGATTTTGAGAAAAATCATTTTGTATTGATTTTAAGAATTCGGTGTCGTTACAGTTAACATTAGTTAAAATCATTAATTTTTGATCTATTAATTTTGATAACTTAATTATTTCTTCTCTTAAATCTTCTAATTTACTTTTTTCCATTAGGTGACGCTTTTCTTTGTGAAGAGCTACGGTTTTAAGTGAAAAGTGTGGCTTTAGAAAGTGTGGTTTAAGTAAGCAAATCTTTAAATCTGTACAGATTTAGATCTGTACCATATAATTTTCTTATTAACATAATAACAGATACTATTATGTGAATGAAGACTATATACTATTATAATATTAAATAGTATAAGAATTATGAGAACGAAGAACATATACCATTATAAATTTTTTAAGTAACTATTCTAATAAAAATGTCGAAAAATTTTTTTATGATGATTTTTGTTTAAAAAGTGTAATTTATATGTTTAGTCACACTTTAAATAAAAATAATATTTTTATAACATATAAAAGTTAAGTCCTATAATTTATCATCCAATAATCAAAATGAAATATCTTAATATGATAATAATCATAAAATCTTTATTAGAATAGCCAACCATCTTTTAAATGTTCATATGTTCATAATAAAGATAAGTATTATGTACAATTATTATTTATAATTCTTTTATTTAAGATAATTTTATAATT
>NC_029787.2:26212310-26223271 GCF_000816755.2 Arachis ipaensis
CAACTGCTGTTTTTTTTTTTCGCAAAACAATCATTTTATTAAATGAAAAATTTGACTTGGTCTTCAAAGGACAACAAAAACTGAAGAGGTGACACTCGCCAATACAAACAATTCATTGATTAAAGAATACTGAGAAATACTTAAAAAAGGAATTAGAGTTGAGAACTAGCAAAAGGTAGTTCTGCAAAACTCGTCTTTGGCTCTAATGGTAGCTTGAGCAATCTCCAAGTTTGAGGAGTTTTTGCCTTTAAACACCTTTAAGTTTCGAGCTATCCATATTTGCCAGAGGATTATTGCAGCGAGACATTTTCTTCGAATACCATTGTTGCATGAACCCATGTTCTTCATATTCAAGACCCACCATGTCCACAACTCGTCATAATAATCTCCAGGTATGTTAGCAATTCTAATTTCTGACCATACTTGAGCTGAGTGTTGGCATATAATTAAACAATGCAGAACAGTTTCTTTTTCAATTTGACATTTGGAAAAATTTGATGGAGCTGTGGGGATTCTAACTTGCAGTTTCTTTCTTACAGGTATGCCATCATGAACTGCTTTCTAGAGAAAGAGCCTGACCTTAGCTGGACACCTAAGCCCCCAAATTGAGCGCCATAGCTCCTTCTGGTAAAAAATTTCTGGAAGGTACTCCTGAGCTGGATGGAAGAATTGGAAGCTAATCTGATAACCGGTATTACCGAGTAAGAGCCCTTTTTTTCCTCCCCCATATAAGCTTGTCTTGTTCACTAGTTTTAGGAGTTTGCAAGATGTTTTGAGCTACTGTATTTGTGGAGAATGATAAATAAATTTGATGCATCCACAGTTGATTTTGTACTTCTGGAGCTTGTACTTATTCTCCAGATTATCGACTTTATTCTTGTACTACTGTCATGTAGGATATTTCGTTAATTGTTTAACTTTCACTACAAGAAAAAAGGCCTGTCGGCACCCTTTTTTTTGCACGCTTTTAAAGCATGCCCAAAAGTGGTCTATGGGCACGCTTTTGTGAGGGTGGCCACTGATTTGGGATTTGGCCACGCTTTTTTTTGCTACGCTTGAAAAGCGTGGCCATAGAGAGAAATTGGCACGCTTTTATGAGGGTGGCTACTGGTTTGTGATTTGGCCACGCTTTTTTTTGCCACACTTGAAAAGCGTGGCCATAGAGAGAAACCGGCACGCTTAAAAAATGTGGCTAGTTAGTTTTTCAATGGTCACCTTTTTAAAGCGTGCCCATATCTTATATTTACTTGGGCACCTTACAAAAACGTACCGATAGAGTTCCCTCCTTCCAAAATTTAGTTTCCCACCCATTTTTTTAACACTTCACTTTTTTTTCTAAGTTTTATGTTTTAACCCTAGACTAGAAGTGTTGGTTTCGAAAATCACTTCTAACCCTATCTGGCCGTCACTCACCCTTCTCATCTCTGCAACCCTAACTCCCTCTCCCAACAACGCCGCTGTCTCCCTCTCTCAACCCGTCACAACCCCTCCCTCCAACCCGTCGCAGCTCCTACATCCATCCCTACCCCACGCCGCCATCTCCTTCTCTCACCCGTGGTGCCAACCATCAGCACCACTCGTCAGCGCAACTCATCAGCGCCACTCGTCAGCGGCAACCCGTCAGCGCCAACCGTCATTCTGCTAGTGCCGACGTCTCTGGTGATTATAGGAAACGATCGGTGGTGTCTCCGTCGAGCTTGGCGTCGGATGCATCGCTGGCCTCAGCGGCAAAGATTCGATTCATGGTTTAGGGTTTCTCTGAAGTCGCTGCTTGAAAGGTTCGATTCCTTACCCCTTGTCTTGCTTGAAACCATCGTGAAGAATTGCGAGAAGGCTTTCTCTGAAGTCGCTGCTAAGAGGTTTCTTGATGATATGGTTAGGTTAATTGACGATCCTCAAACCGTTTTAATAACCGCAACAAGGCTTTGATCATGATTGAGGCTTGAGGCGAATCCACCATCGAGCTTCACTATCTCCCTGTTTATGAAGAAACTTACAAGGTACTACTACCTTTTTTTTCTTATTTCATGCATATTTGCTTCATTGTTAAGTTAAAGTCAAGGGACAATTTCTGATAATCATATCATGCCTAGAAACTAGAAACTCAAAATCCTAGGCTAAATTGATTGGGTTAGTTACTAGCTCTAGCTGTTGAATTTGCTAGTGTGGGTTATTGTTAGTGTTATTGTTGATTGCTTGTTTCCATTTTGTGGTTCAGAGTCTCAAATCAAGGGGTATTCGGTTCCCTGGCCGTCACAACGAGAGCTTGGTGCCTATTTTCACTCCTCCGCGTTCGGTGTCTGAGGTTGAACTTAATCTTCCACGCCAGACTCAGCATGATGATACTTTAAACCTTAAGGATCAAAACAGGATTACGCCCAATCGTAAGGGATCAATTTAGTACTTTACCCTTAAAAGAAATGTGTTTGACAATAAATTTCCACTACATATATATATCAGCCCAAGTCTTTTGAGCTTATCTGATGCACCATATAATTTGAAGCGTTAGATTAGATTGATAATAGATCTAATAGTTTGTATTTAATTTATAAATAAAGAAGTAAATACCAAATCAGTACTCGAAAGATTCTGTCGCTGACAAAATGGTACCTGATCTTTGTTATTAACAAAATGATCCCCAAAAAATTTTAAAATTTGACAAAAGTAACCAACTGCCAATTGAGTTACTTGGAGTTAAGGTTTAGTGGTGACGTGTCGATTAACAATTATCATATACAAAATTTACCCACTTTTAATTTTTATAATTAAAAAAAACTCCAATTTCAATTTTTTTAAAAAAAATCCTAATCCACTTTTTTTCCCCTAAAACTCTTTTCTTTTTTTTCTAAATCATAATCATTTTCTAAAACCCTAATCTCCTTTTTAGCTTCTTTTTTTTCCTCTCAACGATGCTATTTTTGGGAATCAGGTAGTGATTAACGAGACTCTGGTTGTAGTGGTGGTAGTGGTGATAGCGGCAGAGGGGGTGAGATCTTCTGTAGAGGCATCGCATGGAAGACCCTGTGTTCTTAAGACAATGGTTCAGTTTGCAATTGGGAAGGCGTGTGAAGAGGAAAAATGGGAAGTGGAGATTCGCGATCCAAGGAAAAGTGTTCGCCTTTGGCTTGGAACCTTCAACACCACCAAAGAAGCCACCAGGGCTTATGACAGAGAAGCTCGTAAGATTTGCGAAAAGAAAGCTAAAGTGAAATTCCCTAACGAGGATGACGAACCTTCCTCCTCCTCCCATTTGAAGATCGAGTAATCATCCTCCTCTGTATCAATATGGTGATGCCAACAACAACAACAACAACATGAATAACCAGGAAAGGATTCTAAACCTCTACGATCTAAATTATGGAGGAGTTATTGGTGCTGGTGGTGCCATCAACGCAGACCCATTTGTGAGTTGTGTTGATGATAATTCTGAGTATGGGTCTGGTTCTGATTTGGCATCGGAGGTGGCAGGTGGGTCAAGTGGTGATCAACAACATCAAGAGGAGAATAAGAGCTACGAGGTGGAGAAGCTTTTGGAGGAATTAATGGCATATGAGAAAAAATGAGAAATGAAAAAGGGGTTGAGTCTTGAGAAGAAGGGGTTGAGTATCAGAGAAGCATCTTTGGTTAGAAAAATAGGAAGAAGGAGGAATGTAGAGGCAGCAACGAATGAAAATAAAGAGGATTTAATTGGGAAAGAAAATTGATGGATGATGATGAGGAAGGAGAAGAGATGAGAATTTCAAAAGAAAGGGGATTAGGGTTTTTAAAAAATTGAAATTGGGAGTGTTTTTAAAATTATAAAAATTAAAAGTGATTAAATTTTGTAATTATTGTAATTGTTAACTGACACGTCACCTTTAAACCTTAACTCTAGATAACTCAATTGACGGTTGGTCATTTTTGTCAAATTTTAAAATCTTTCGGGGATCATTTTATCAATAACAAAGATCAAGTACCATTTTGTCAGCGCCAGAATCTTTCGAGTACCGATTTGGTATTTACCTCATAAATAAATTATTAAAAATTACAGTAAAAAATAACAAGTATTTGATATTTTAAAATTAGCCCCATATAAAATTTGAGTAACAAGCTCTCATTTCAGATGCTTGCTACTGCTTTTTCCCCTTCGTGAGGATCTCTTCCTCACTAGGTACTTTATGCTTGTTGCCGCTTCTTCCTCTTCGTGAGGACCCTGCCGCTTCTTCCTCTACCGTTTTTTTCACCAGGTACCTTCCTATTTCAACGCAATTTCTCGATTTCATTGAAATTCCCATGAAATTGTGTCGGACGCAGTGCCTCTTCAGTTCTACCGGGATCCTCCTTGGTGCCATTATCAAGAAGATTCTCATTGGCACATGTTAATCTTCAAGGTTTTATACTTTGGCAATTTTAATTCTGTGCATTTTATAATTAACGTATGTTGATGATGATGATTGTTTTGTTTTGATGTGTGATTTAGTGAATTTTATTTAATCTGCCACCAGCTTCATGGTGCTCATGTTCCTCAATTTGTTCTATTGTATTGCACTCCTCTTCGCGTAAGGATTGGGGTTTAGGGTTTGACTTGTGCACCCATCTTCTACTACTGTGCCCCTTTTCAACTCAATTGAAGTTGTAAATTTATTTCTTTTAATTTTCTCTTTTCTCATCATTCAAAGTTTCATCATATGTTTCTGTTATTTAGATTTTAAAGGGTTGAATTTTCTGGGTGCTTTTTATTGTGAGATTTTTATATCTTAATTTAAAAATGCTAAAGATGAGTGGATAGATATTTACTTTTGTATATTATAATCTGTTGTCCAATATTAACTATATTTTGTTAATTTGTATTAGATTGTTAAACAGAAGCAATCCATGAAAATACATGATAAGCTATTTTCTTGTCTTCTTTCTTTTCTTTTCTTTTTTTACCTTTTTCTCTCTTTTTTAACATCTTGTATATGAATATTTGCTAAAGCTTTAATTATATCTTAGCTCCCTTATTGGTGAATCTATGTGCCAATTAATGATGTTCGTGTAAGGTTTTTATTGTTGCTGATGAGCATTTTGAATCATCTTTGTTCTTGTCAACACGTCTTGAAGTATGCTTCAGCTAGATGTTGGATCAATGGTGTTTATGGAATTACTTTTCAAGTTGGAAGTCTTCATTTTTCTCACTTTCAACATTTCTTTGTTTTTGGTATACTGATTTCTTGTTAGGCGCTATTCACATTGTCCTAAATCCTTTAAACTTCACCCTATTCTTGATGTGTAGTATGTGATGATTGTACTAAAAGGGTCAATGTCCATAGCCTTTGGTGGGAATGAACAGCCTGCAGCTTATGCTGAATTGGTGTCCATTGGTGGTCTTAAACCCGACATGAACAAGAAGTTTACCGCTGGAATCGCTTCAATTCTTGAAAACAAGCTGTTTGTGCCGAAGTCAAGATTTTTTCTTTTTAGCATTTTAATTGCCTGGATTAATTTTTAGTTGATTTAGTTCTTTATTCCTGTTTTGGTTTTTCTGTTACTTTTTACACCACTACTGTTTAGTTGGTTGGTTCATAATTTCAAACCTTTACTGATAAATTAATTAAAGAAGTACAAGTTATTAAAGAACACTTTACAAATTGGATAGCTTGTTTGCACACTTATTGATATATAGACATGTTTAATTGCATGATGCGTCTGATGAACTATTGTTAAGCTTTATGCATGTTTCTTACTACGAGTTGTCATTAATTATTCCGTGATTTACAAAAACTTGTATTATTTTTAATACCTTGGCTTTCTTAAAATGCAGGCACATTTTTGTCATTGGGAAAGAAGAGAGGTGAATTCAAACTATTATGGATAATAGAGGAACCAAAAATGTCTTGCCCTCATAATCAAGAGTCTCAACATTGAACGAAGTGATAATAGGGATAGTAGTATAGTGTACCATAGATGTTAGTTTAATAGGAGACTGATAGAAACTATAGAAGACTATGTAAACATTTGGCACTGTCATAACCAAATTTCAACCAAATAAACATTTGTCACTTGTGAATCCCAAACACAATGAAATTAATTTGGATATTGTCATATTGTCCTCCCTCTCATATATATACGAATGTGAGCACGCCATGTCACAAGCAACCAGCAATACACGATTCAAGAAATACAATTTGTTGAAAGAAAGTGGTCATCAATCATTCTGATGTTATGTCCTCTCCATATGCTAGAATAAAGTTAATAATGGTAGTGATATGCCAATGCAACTATTCTAAATACCAAATTGAACAGAGACATAAACCCATAAATTGAAATCAGAATCATAAAAATAAATACCAAATCTGAGTAGAAACATAAATTCAGAAATTGAAATCATGAACAAAAATTAAACAACAATAACAAATAAAAAATGGAATATCATGAACAGAAGCATAAAGCTAGAAATTAAAATAAGAATCATAAAAATAAATACCAAATTTGAATAGAAACATAAACTCAAAAATTAAAATCATGAAAAAAAATCAAACAGCAATAGCAAATAAAAATAGAACATCGTAGACAGAAACATAAACCCAAAATTAAAATCAGAATCATAAAAACAAATACCTTAACCCTCATAAATAGAACTAAAAAATTTTAAACAATCAAATAAATGGAACAAAACTACTAATTGAATGAAATGAATGAAATAAATTCATACAAAAAATCTTAACAAAAAATAAGTAGAACAAAAAAAAAAACAATTGAATGACTTCAACGAAACAGATTCATACAGCAGAATATAAAGGGATAAAAACATGAGCTAAATGAAACAAATTCATACCTAAGGCTAAGACTCCATTGGAACTCTGGAAGTGTAGCGATGAAGGGGGAGACGAAACACCACGGCGTTGACGATGCTGGCTCTCTGAGACCTACGCCACCACTGCCTGCTGAGGACGATGGCGCTGAGCAATGAGAACGACGACACTGAACAGCTACGGAATGACGCGGTGCACGATGATGGCAGAGAGAATGACGGAACTCTGATGCTGAAGACAAATAGCGAGAAGAGAGATACTGAGAATGAACCTGAGAATAGCGCCAGGAGAGGCTGAGAATGGCAACGATGAAAAAGAGAGGAGTAGATGTGGATTGTTTATTATTACTGTTTAGTTCTTAGTTCTTTTGTTACTCTACCTTGTTGTGTTGAGCTCCTTTACTTCAAAAAAAAAAAAAAAGAGGAGTAGACGTGGATTCTGTGAAAAGGGAAGAAAAAGAAAGTAGAGTGTGTTAGTCACTAAGTGAAGGTAGAAAACCTACGGTTACCCAAATGAATTTTAAAAATATTTGTGGTAAAGATAAAAAATTAATAATTATTATTAAACTCCCATATGAGTTGTATTTATAAATTATTTATTGTGTTCATCAAAAAGACTCAAAATACTTGAGCTTACTAAAGACAAAATCCAATTTATTGTATAGTAACACACTTTCCTTTATTATTTTTAAATTTTGTTGAATTGTAATTATATTTAAAATCAAATTTAAATGATGGTATATGTGAAAGTAACTTAGAAACATCTCCATTACAATATATTAATTGTAGGGGTGAGCACGGGTCGGTTTGGTTTAGGTTTATGGTAAAATTAGAACTGAACCGATCAAAATGTAATTGGTTTGGTTTGGTTCGAATTTGTATTTTTTTGTATATGTACCCGAACTAAACCAAACCGATTAAGAACGGATTGGTTCGGTTCGAGTAATTGAGTACCCAATGACTTTGAAATTCATAAAAAAAAAAAACCAAATTTTTATCTTAAAAATTCAACAAGTACAATAAACATGTAACATCAATAGAAATAATCCAAACATGTTAAACACCAAATACATTAAAAGCTAAACTCATTAAAATCCAAACATATTAATAATGAATAATCATTGTCTAATGAAAAAGTCATATATATTTTTTTTATTTTTTATTTAATTAATATATGATCGGGTTCGCGAGTTGGTTCGGGTTTCGCACCCCCCAAAACCGATACCCGAACCAATCACTAACAAAAGCCATTGGTTTGGTTCGGATTAGACCCGATTACTCGTTGATTTCAGAACCAATTTAATTGATTCGGTTCGAATTCAGACGGGTAATCTGATACCCGCCACCTGTGCTCATCCCTAATTAACTGACGAAGATCCAGTAAAAATGGCAAATTTAGCTTTTTACATAATCGTTTTTAATAATAAAATAGATCAAATAATTATGTTTGTGTTAAATTAAATCAGAACAAATCAAGTCTAATAATATAAATTTATAATTAATAAATCAAATATTTAATGTTATCATTGTTCACAATAAACAATTGGACTTTGGTGCAGTGTAATGCTACATTGGTTTTTATTTTTGGAACTATTTTTTATCTTAATTGACTCTAGTTGACCGGACTATTAGTTGGTCTCCTAAACTTTTCCTAAATGAATACAACATCCATGTGCAAAGCAAAATCTTAGTTGACTCAAATATTTTCAACGTTCATTTAGTTGGTCTCCTAGACTTTCTCTCAAGTCATTTATATTTACGCGCGCACGTTTTTCTTCGCGCGGTAACTGTGTAACATCCTATCACACAAAACTTTACGCTTAAGTTGTAAAACAGAGGTGGTGTGGTATTACGACCTCTAAAATAAAATGAGTACATGTAATAGTAAAAGAATTATAATATGCTAGGAGTCTTGAAGAATAGAGGAAATAAAAGTCGCAAAATAAAAGCGCAACGCTCAAGGAACGAGTTAACTTGAGTGCTAAGAAAATTATAACTACTAAACATAAGATGACAAAAGTAGGAATAGAGTGCCAAAGATATAAAATAACAAGCTCTTAACTCAGCCTGCGAAGTCAAGACTGGCCAGAGAATATTTACACATATATACATACATATCCAAAACCCAAAAGTACATATACACAATCCTGCCTCTCCATAAACCTCTAAGAGGATAAAAAAGAACAAGTTATGCGGAGAGAAAGCTAAATATATATATATATATATATATACATCATAGTATAACAAAATAACCCAGTAACCACTCCGCTTCAAGAGTCCAGACGCCTAACGAGATGCCTCTCGACCTGCATCTGAAAAATAACAACATAGTATGGAATGAGAACCGGAGGTTTCCAGTATGATAAAGGTGCCACACACATAATATATAAAGTCCTGGGAATGCCAGAGGCAATCGTAGAACGCCGACAATCAGATTATAGAGCTTAAAGTATTAAACAGAAGTCATAGAAAGGTGGTTTTCTAAGAATATTTAAACCTAACTTAACTTAACCCTAAATCTAAGTCCCATAATGCCATTTCTCCATACCTCCAACTCCATCATGCGTTTTCACAGATAAATAGACAGATAAAGGCAAGCACAAAAAGGTTACAAATACTGTAGATAACAAATACACATTTAACATGGCAAGTACATGTAGGCACACCCAATTAAAGCACAAGCAAGTAATTCAAGTAATATGCATATGATACATGCCTGTCCTATAGCTGATGAGGCTCATCTGTCGGTTATCCAACCAACCCGACAAGTCTGAATTGAACTTAGACTATCTCCCGACGTGCATCCCCAAGAGTCTATGCATAGTTTTATCTCAAATAATCAATATTTCTCAATGGGGGTAACATTCCCGGGAATTTATATAGTGCCCGGTCACACTTATGTCGTAAGGTCAACAGAGTATTGAGTTTCAACCTGGTACATGTGGTGGCAAGCCACGGCACTTTATCCAGGGAATCTCGTATCTCAAATCATTAAATCATTCAAGCCAAATTTCATACATAATCTTTCATCTGAACATCCAATCAAGTATCATATATGACTCATCCATAACATCTCATAATCAATTCGTCACTTTTCAGCTTTACTTCACCTTCAAGTTATCCACATTTCCTAGCTTCATCTGACTGTCGAGTTTAACACTAATATTCATGACTAAAGGAAAGAAAATAGAGGTTTAGAGGTTTGAAATTTAGTTTAAAACATTAAAATCATGTTTGCTGAAAAATGTGCCATGCGTACGCGTGGGATTGCAAAAACGCAGCATGCGCACGCGTCTTTCGTCATGCGTACGCGTAAGTGAAACCGTCATATCACGCGTACGCGTGGACATGCCTGTTTACCCCTTATGCACACGCATGGACTCGTTGCTTACGCGTTGCCGAAAATCTACTACATGCGTACGCGTGGGCGTATGTTCTTTGAAAAAACCAAAAGCAGATGCAGTAGCAGAGTTGAGGAAACAAAGCTGCAAAAATCCTGTTAAAGGACAGTTTATAAACTTAATCTTCCAACCAACATAACTTATTCGATTTGCAACATTTTTCAACCGTTCTTTGAGTGGTACAAACATCACGAACCCAATTTTTATTTTAAAACAAGTTAGAAACAAATTGAGGGTCCGAAGGCCAAGTTATACCTCGCCGAAGTTCGGCCAAAAACCAACTTTACAAAAATTTTCAAAACTCAATTTTCAATCAATCTCCATTCCATTCCTTGTCAAATATGCCAAATCTAACACCATATATCAATAAAACAACTCAACACAACATTACTCCATTTTTCAACCACCAACCATCAGTAATATATTTATCAACAAAACCATAAAGCCTTCAATATATAAGCATATAACCTATAAAATCATCAACTAGCCATATTTCATTGGAATGTCCATATAACAACCATCTCTACCACACAATCAAGCCACATCATAGATATCGAGTATCCTAAGCATTGTACCATTCCGTGCAATTCAACTCATCCTATGGTCATCTAGCCTAAGTTTTCACAGAACATTATATATTAAATGCAAGAAACCTAAACCATACCTTGGCCGATTTTCACGTAACAACCAAAGCAAATTATTAAAACCAAGACAGCCCTTCAAAATTCAACTAATCAGCTTCCTCCAAGTTCCAATATTCACAATTTCAAGTTCCAACATATATATAT
>NC_029787.2:26223420-26257009 GCF_000816755.2 Arachis ipaensis
TATATATATATATATCCAATTTAATACTTAAAGCTCAAATTCAATGAAATTAAAATAAAATTATCATATCTTCACCTTACCCAAGCTTCGCATAAGCAAGAGTGAACATTTTCCTCAAGTTAATTGGATCCTAAAACATCAGAAATCAAAGAAATTCAACATTCCCACTCAAAATTCGAAAATTGGGAAAAAGAAGAGGCTGAGGTGAAATAGCAAGTTACCTATGAAATTGTTCCGGTAGAGTCATAGAGCTCGACACTGTGAACGCGTGGTCGGAAACGGTGCGGCGATTGGAGCTCAGACGGAGAAGTTACGGGAGTTGGAAATTTACCGTAAGGTTACAGGGTGTTTCGCTCTTCTTTTCCCTGGGAAGCTTTCAGATTTGTGTTGCTGAAATGAGGGAGAAGGCAATGCTGGGTTCATTTAATAGGTCGGTCCGGTTGGACCGACGGCCCGGTTTGGGCCCGGTTCAACCGATTCGGCCCATGCAGTCCAGTCTTGGACCGTTTTCTTCGAAATTAGTGTCAAAATTCTCGTTTTGATGAGCTCTATTCTAATTTGATATAATATTCACATTTCTAATCTTCTTTATTAAAAACTGACTAATTATTTACTAATTTATCGGGGTTTACATCCTACCCACCTAACAAAGAACTTTGCTCTCAAAATTCAAATTCAATTACCTGAAAAGAGATGTGGGTAATCCTTCCGCATATCTGACTCGAGTTCTCAAGTATGTTCCTCGATACCTGCTCGACTCCAAGCTGCTTTTACCAATGATACCTCCTTTCCGCATAATCGTTTAACACTGGTGTCATCAATTCTCACTGGAGTTACTGGAAGTGTTAGATCTTCTCTTATTTGGATTGGTTCCGGTTCTAGAACATGACTTGCATCAGAGTATACTTCCAAAGCTGTGACACATGAAGCACGTCGTGCAAATTCAAAAGATACGGCGGTAAGGCAATTCTATAAGCCACTGGCCCAATTCTTTTCAGGATCTCAAACGGTCCAATATAACGGGGATTCAGTTTCTTAGTCTTAATAGCTCTTCCCACTCCAGTGGTTGGTGTAACTTTCAGAAAAACATGCTCCCCTTCCTCAAATTCTAAAGGCTTTCGCCTTTGATCAGCATAACTCTTCTGGCGGCTCTGGGTTATAAGCATTCGACTACGAATCTTCTTTATCTGTTCAGTAGTTTCAGCTATCATCTCAGGCTCTAACAAACTTCTTTCTCCAGTTTCATACCAACATAGTGGAGATTGACATTTCCTGCCATACAGAGCTTCATATGGAGCCATTCCGATGCTCACATGGTAACTATTATTATAAGCAAATTCTACTAATGGCATATACTGATCCCAGCTCGCTGGCTGGTCCAAAACACAAGCCCTTAGCATATCCTCCAAGGTCTGAATAGTTCTCTTTGACTGGCCATCTATCTGAGGGTGATACGCAGTACTCAAACTTAACTGAGTCCCAAATGCCCGCTGAAAAGCTCCTCAGAACCTTGATGTGAAACGAGGATCTCCGTCAGATATAATGGTAGATGGCACGCCGTGTAACCTGGCAATCTCTTTAATATACATTCGAGCCAATTCTTCCATTGTGCAACTTATTCGGATAGGAAGAAAGTGAGCTGATTTTGTTAGTCGATCCACAACCACCCAAATAGCGTCACAACCAGACCGGGTTATAGGCAAACCTATCACAAAATCCATTGTGATACTCTCTCCGGCTACTGCACCCTACCAGTCTCATACTTCTTTTTCTCTGGGCAATTAGTGGCTATATGCCCGGGATGTCCACAGGAATAGCATACTCCAAGTCCTAATCTGCACGAAACTCCAGGATGATACTTTCTGCACTTCTGACAATTCAGATCCTGCTGTGGCTGCTTCACAAACCTCTTTCCTTGACTAACATTAGTATTCGGCCTTCTGTAATTACCTTGACCCTGAGTCTGCTGCGGAACAAAGCCTCCACGCTTGAAATTACTACCTCTCCGAGCAAAGTTCCTCCCTGAAGGTCTCTGAAAAGGCACCCTCAAACTTCCTTTCTCTGCTGCCGCCTTCCTCACACAATCCTCAGCCATCATGCTCTTATTCACCAATTTAGAAAACACTCTAATCTCCATTGGGGCAACAAAGCTCAGAATATCGCTCCGAAGACCTCCTTTATATTTATACACTTCCATTCAGCAAAATCTTCAGGCGCACCTTGACAAATACGAGAAAAGCGACATAACTCTTCAAATTTACTAGTATACTCAGCAACAATCATCTGTCCCTGCTTTAATTGCATCAGTTCAAGTTTCTTGGTATTTCTGACTGAATTAGGAAAATATTTCTTATAAAATTCTGTCCAGAAAACCTCCCAAGGAATCGCAGCACCATCAGGCTGCAGGATACGTCGTGTTCCCTGCCACCAATACTGAGCTTCACCTTGCAACTGATAAGTTCCAAATTTAACCCATTGCTCTTCAGGAACCTGTTGTGCCTGTAACGCCCTTTCCATAGCCTGAATCCAATTATCTGCATCAGTAAGATTTGAGGTTCTCCTAAAAGTCGGAGGGTGAACTTTCAGAAATGTAGCAACTGTCATAGGACCGTCCTCATGATTATTGTTCCCGTGATTACCCTGGTTTATCTGATTACCCAATGCCTCAGCTGTTGCCTGCATAGCTATAGCCATATTTCTGAGGGCAGCCATAAAGTCTACTGGATCAGTCCCTATGGGAGCAGGAGTAACGGTGCCTGTCCTACCTCTACCTCACCCGCGACCGCGTCCGCGAGTCGACATTTGGTCACTATAGACACCAAACAAGTGATATTAAGTTGATCAGTCTCAACATCGCAAGTCTAATGCTTTAAGTTCCAAATGCATGCTCACAAACGTTTATGCCATATATATCAATTAGATATCCTAATAGCACATAAACACATACACAGAGAATGCACAGAAGCACAATCAGTCCGTCTTTCAGGCTCTATAGGAACAAACTGCTCTGATACCATAATGTAACACCCTATCACACAAAGCTTTACGCTTAAGTCGTAAAACAGAGGTGGTGTGGTATTACGACCTCTAAAATAAAATGAGTATATATAATAGCAAAAGAATTATAATATGCTAGGAGCCTTGAAGAATAGAGGAAATAAAAGTCGCAAAATAAAAGCGCAACGCTCAAGGAACGAGTTAACTTGCGTGCTAAGAAAACTATAACTACTAAATATAAGATGACAAAAGTAGGTATAGAGTGCCAAAGATACAAAATAACAAGCTCCTAACTCAGCCTGCAAAGTCAAGACTGGCCAGAGAATATTTATACATATATACATACATATCAAAAACCCAAAAGTACATATACACAATCCTGCCTCTCCATAAACCTCTAAGAGGATCAAAAAGAACAAGTTATGCGGAGAGAAAGCCAAGTACATATATATATATATATATATATATATATATATATATATATATATACATCATAGTATAACAAAATAACCCAGTAACCACTCCACTTCAAGAGTCCAGACGCCTAACGAGATGCCTCTTGACCTGCATCTGAAAAATAACAACATAGTATGGAATCAGAACCGGAGGTTCTCAGGATGGTAAAGGTGCCACACACATAATATATAAGGTCTTGGGAATGCTAGAAGCAATCCTAGAACGCCGACACTCAGATTATAGAGCTTAAAGTATTAAACAGAAGCCATAAAAGGTGGTTTTTTAAGAATATTTAAACCTAACTTAACTTAACCCTAAATCTAAGTCCCATACTGCCATTCCTCCATACCTCCAACTCCATCATGCGTTTTCACAGACAAATAGACAGATAAAGGCAAGCACAAGAAGGTTACAAATACTGCAGATAACAAATACACATTTAACATGGCAAGTACATGTAGGCACACACAATTAAAGCACAAGCAAGTAATTCAAGTAATATGCATATGATGCATGCCTGTCCTATGGCTGATGAGGCTCATCTGTCGATTATCCAGCCAACCCGACAAGTCTGAATTGAACTTAGACTGTCCCCCGACGTGCATCCCCAAGAGTCTATGCATAGTTTTATCTCAAATAATCAATATTGCTCAATGGGGGTAACATTCTCGGGAATTTATATAGTACCCGGTCACACTTACGTCGTAGGGTCAACAGAGTATCGAGTTTTCAACCTGGTACACGTGATGGAAGGCCACGACACTTTATCCAGGGAATCTCGTATCTCAGATCATTAAATCATTCAAGCCAAATTTCATACATAATCTTTCATCTGAACATCCAATCAAGTATCATATATGACTCATCCATAACATCTCATAACCAATTCGTCACTTTTCAACTTTACTTCACCTTCAAGTTATCCTCATTTCCTAGCTTCATCTGACTGTCGAGTTTAACACTAATATTCATGACTAAAGGAATAAAAATAGAGGTTTAGATGTTTGAAATTTATTTTAAAACATTAACAATCATGTTTGCTAAAAAATGTGCCACGCGTACGCGTAGGTGAAACCGTCATGTCATGCGTACGCGTGGACATGCCTGTTTACCCCTTACGCGCACGCATGGACTCTTTGCTTACGCGTCGCCGAAAATCTACTCCACACGTACGCGTGGCCATACGTTCTTTGAAAAAACCAGAAGCAGATGCAGTAGCAGAGTTGAGGAAACAAAGCTGCAAAAATCCTGTTAAAGGATAGTTTATAAACTTAATCTTCCAGCCAACATAACTTATTCGATTTGCAACATTTTTCAACCGTTCTTCAAGTGGCACAAACATCACGAACCCAATTTTCAATTTAAACAAGTTAGAAACAAATTGAGGGTCCGAAGGCCAAGTTATACCTCGCCGAAGTTCGGCCAAAAATCAACTTTACAAAAATGTTCAAACCTCAATTTTTAATCAATCTCCATTCCATTCCTTATCAAATATGCCAAATCTAACACCATATATCAATAACACAACTCAACACAACATTAATCCATTTTTCAACCACCAACCATCAATAATATATTTATCAACAAAACCATCAAGCCTTCAATCTATAAGCATATAACCTATAAAATCATCAACTAGCCATATTTCATTGGAATGTCCATATAACAACCAACTCTACCACACAATCAAGCCACATCATAGATATCAAGTATATACTAAGCATTGTACCATTCCGTGCAATTCAGCTCATCATATGGTCATCTAGCCTAAGTTTTCACAAAACATTATATATTAAATGCAAGAAACCTAAACCATACCTTGGCTGATTTCCACGTAACGACCAAAGCAAATTATTTAAAAACAAGACAGCCCTTCAAAATTCAACTAATCAGCTTCCTCCAAGTTCCAGTATTCACAATTTCAAGCTCCAATTATTTATTCACAACCTAATACGCATTCATAACACATATACATCTAATTTAATACTCAAAGCTCAAATTCAATAAAATTAAAATAAAATTATCGTATCCTCACCTTACCCAAGCTTCAAATAAGCAAGACTGAACGTTTTCTTCAAGCTAATTAGATCCTAAAACATCAGAAATTAAAGAAATTCAACATTCTCACTCAAAATTCAAAAATTGGGAAAAAGAAGAGGCTGAGGTGAAATAGCTAGTTACCTATGAAATTGTTTTGGTGGAGACGTAGACCTCGACGCGGTGAACGCGTGGCCACAAACGGTGCGGCGATTGGAGCTCAGACGGAGAAGTTACGGGAGTTAGAAATTTACCGTAAGGTTACGGGGTGTTTCGCTCTTCTTCTCCCTGGGAAGCTTTCAGCTTCGTGTTGCTGAAATAAGGGAGAGGGCAATGCTGGGTTCATTTAATAGGTCTGTCCGGTTGGACCGACGGCCCAATTTGGACCGGTTCAAGCGGTTCGGCCCATGCGGTCCAATCTTAGACCGTTTTCTTCGAAATTAGTGTCAAAATTCTCGTTTCGATGAGCTCTATTCTAATTTGATATAATATTCATATTTCTAATCTTTTTTTATTAAAAACTAATTTATTGACTAATTATCTACTAATTTATCGGGGTTTACATACTGCACGTTCTTCTTCTTCTTCGTTATTTTTCTCTTTCGTTAACGTCGTCACCAACACCACCTCCTCCTCCTCCTATTCCTCCTTCTTTTTTCATTGGAATTTCTTCTCCTCCTTCCTTTTCCTCCTTTCCTCCATCATCAGTTATCTCGTTGTTGAATAATTCAAGTTCAGATTGTCAATTGAACTAGAACGAAATTGATTATTATTTTGAATCCAATCAAGTGGCTAAGGTGTGGTTCGATTCAAGTTAATATTTTCGTTAGTAGTTTATGATTCTGTAGGAAAATAATATTTTTGTTTGTGAAAATTGTTGTTCATCGTTGATGGTTTGAATTGAATGTAATGTAAAAGTTCTGCATTAGAAGAAATATTTTTCTGTATTTGCAGCAAATTTGGGTGTAACACGAAGATATTTAGGTGTAACACAAAGATATTTGAGTGTATTATTTAAGAATTTTTGTGTATGTGTGCTGATAAGTTCTGCATAATTCAAAACTCTTCTTCTCCCTCCTCCTTATCTTCTGCTGCTTCTTCTTCTTTTTTTTCATCATCATCATCATCTTTTTTTTTTCTTATTCATATTTTTTTCTTGTTTTATCTTCTCAAGTTTTTTCTTATTTTACTCTCTTAAAAAGAATGAAAACAAAAAAAAATCAAACAGAGAAGAAGAAACACATAATGGTACAAAATTACTTGGAAGATGATGAACTTACATCCATTCAACTAAAAGAAAGAAAGAAATAAGGAAAAAAAGAAGAAAAAAATGCAGCATTAGAGGAAATATTTTTCTGTATTTGCAGCAAATTTGGGTGCAACACGATGATATTTAGGTATAACACGAAGATTTTTGAGTGTATCGTTTAAAAATTTTCGGTGTATATGTGCTGATAAGTTCTGCATAATTCAAAACCTTTCGTCTTCCTCTTTCTCCTCCTCATCTTCTGTTACTGCTTCTTCTTTTTTCATCATTATCACCATCTTCTTCTTCTTTTTTTCTTATTCATCTTTTTCTTTTTGTTTTACCTTCTCAAGTTTCTTCTTGTTTTACTCTCTTAACAAGATAAAAATAAAAAAATCAAGCAAAGAAGAACAAGAAACACATAATGCTGCAAAATTACTTGAAAGATGATGAACTTACATCCATTCAACTAAAAAAAGAAGAAAATGTAGCATTAGAGAAAATATTTTTCTGTATTTGCAGAAAATTTGGGTGTAACACAAAAATATTTGGGTGTAATACAAAAATATTTGAGTGTATTGTTTAAGAATTTTTGGTGTATGTGTACTAATAAGTTCTGCATAATTCAAAACTCTCTCTTCCTCCTTTTCATCTTTTGTTGCTTCTTCTTTTTCATCTTCTTATTTCCTATTCTCATAATTCTTTTTGGGAGGAAAAAATAAAACAAAAAAAAAAATACATAATGTTGCAAAATCAATAGAAAGAAGAGGAGGAAAAAAATGCAACAACAACATAATAAAAAAATAACGATGAAGATGAAACACGCGAAGAAAAAGGAAGAGAAATGCAAAGAAGAAGAAGAAGAAGAAGGAGGAGGAGGAGGAAGAGGAGGAGGAGCAACGCGGGATACAAAGAGAAACAACGTGATTTCAAACGTGTGTTATGTAAGTAAATTTTGTTGGGTTAAGATTAACTTATATAATTTGTATGCCAAAAAGATTTGTATATATAGTAATACTCTAAATTAAATCAAAACAAATCAAGTTTGTAATTAATAAATCTAAATTCTTAATGTTGTCATTGTTCACATTAAACAATTGGACATTGATGCAGTGTAATATACATTACATTGATTTTTATTTTTAGAACTATTTTTATCCTAATTGACTCTAGTTAAATGGACCACTAATTAATCTTCTAGACTTTCTCTAAATAAATAGTTAATAGCAAAATCCTAGACAACTAGTAAACAGCACCTAAAGAAATCATACCTAAAGAAACCATAGCAACACAAAATCAGAAACTTAAATACATCATTAAATAACGTAGAAACTTAATACTCTTCCCATGGACCCTTTCTTACTCATACCCCTATCCACCCAAGCCTCAAAACATTTCTTAAAGGAACTCCGTCAAAGAAAAGGTAGTGTACCGTTTCCAATTCACTCATACAAGCACACACTTTGCATTCAAACTCCACAAAAACATATTTTCACAATAGTTTTTTTTTTTTTTTTATCAAAGATAGGAGACTCGAACCCGTAACTTTTTAATTGAGTATGGGGAGACTATGCCATTTGAGCTATTACTCATTGGCACACAATAGCTTTTAATAATAGAATCAATCAAATAAATATATTTGTGTTAAATTAAATCAGGACAAATCAAATCAAATAAATGTAAAATCTAAAAAACAATTTGCAATTAATAAATCTAAATCTTTAATTCTATAGTTGTTCACATTAAACAAGTGCTTAGTTTATAAAACCTTAGTGCATATATTATACAATACATTGGTCTTTTCTTCTTCTATTTTTCTTACGTGATCAACAATCATACCTTTGAACTATCTTTTTTTTCAACTTCTAAGAATTTAACAGAGTTGCTTTCCAAGGTTAAGTTAGAAATAGCACGACCATATATACAAGAATGACGAGGGTCGATGACGAACAAGAATGACTATAAAAATGACCGAGAGTTTTTTCTGATGACACCGTCCATGGTTGTTGGTTTTCCGCCATTTTATCGCGCGCTGCTCAACCAAGGTTTGTGTAACAGCTGCGCTTCTAGAGCCTAGTCCCAACAGCTCGGTTGTGATCAGGCAAGTGTGGGCTGCCTCCGAGTTCCGAATCATAAGCAGCCTGATTGACAAATATCTATTTGTCTCCATTGACACTGAATCTCCAGCGTAGTCATCCATCCCCCACCAAGATTGTCCGAGAGGAAACTTACCAAGTCATGAAGGCCAACGTGGACGCGCTCAAAATTATTCAGCTTGAACTCACTCGCTCAGAAGAGCACGGCAACCTCCCTCACATAGGAACCAACAACAAAACTCACTACATCTGGAGTTCAATTTCAGAGACTTCAACCTCATACGTGACATTCACGCAAAGGACTCTGTGGCACTCTTATGCAGCCAGGGCATCGACTTTGCACGCAATGCAGTGGCCAGAGTTTCTTCAGTGCATTTTGCGAAGTTGGCAGCAGCATCCGGGCTGCTGTTCAACAAAGCACTGACAATGGTCACATTCCATGGTGCTTATGATATTGGATATTTGGTGAAGATTCTGACATGGGGGTGTTCTTCGACGCGCTTGGAGGAGTTCTTGGAGATTGTGAAGGAGCTGTTTGGGGGAAATGCTTATGATGTGAAGCATGTGATGAGGTTCTGCAATGGCCTTTATGGTGGTTTGGAAAAGGTGGCTGACACACTTCAACTGGACCGAGTTGCTGGGAAGTGTCATCAGGCTGCTGCCACACCTTTCACAAGATTAGAGAAACTTATTTTTTGGTTAATGATGATGGGTTTAGGGAATATGTTAATGTATTTTTTGGGTTAGAAATTGCAGAAGCTTAATACTTTCTATGAATTACAACGTAGCATCAAGTGGTTATTTTTTGGATATGACCGTTATTTTATAACACTTGAATTGGTTGTTTTATTATTCTGTCTATGACTCTCACAGTGATCAAGTTTGTATTTGAGTTTAGACACAACTTTCAATAGACTTTCATTATTATTTTCTTTTGAAGATTTAGCAAACATATTAAGATCTTATTATTGGGTTCATCATCTTACTGAGAGTCACTAAGGAGGCGCAGTATTACAGCAAATTCTTTATGGTGAAAACATTTTTCTGTATTGTTGTAGGGCATATATTCACACAATATAAATGAACACAATAAACATACTATCTATTATCTAAAGCAATTTTAACTTAATAAATATTAATTAAATATTTTCTGAATACAGTATTACACATGAACAAATTAAAACATCCAAAAGAAAATTTCATGAGATGACGGCAAGCTACCAAAATTGTTATTTAGCACTACAGGCTCAACCAAACAAAATTTTTCTTACAATAATGAAGAGTCCTAATTTCTAACTATTTTATACAACACTGAGCAATATGATCTTCTTTGCTATATACAAAATGAATTGTGACTTATGTAAAATATATCAATAAAGAAAAAGGACAATCATAAATTCTAGTTACATACAAATATGAATAGGTCTTAAGTTTTATTCCGTAATTGCTTCAATAAACCCTCCATTGATTCAATCTTTTGACTGAGTTCTTTAGCAATGGTAAGTTGCTGCCCAGAGGACTCTGAAATACCAAAATCACTGATTAAGGCATTGATCTTTTCCTGTGAATCTGCAACTGCTTCCTCGAGCAAAGTTAATGTCGGTTCCATCGTTGATTTGTGCAAGCTTTTGCTTACCAGCTTCGGTGATGGACAAAATCCTCTATTGTGGACACTATCATCTCTGCTATGCTTAGGAGAGAAAATCTTGTCAATGCCTTCACTTCCTGCATGCCATCACAAAGTTACTAAAGAAAGATAATGGAAAACGTACGAGTTTCATAAAAAGACTGTAATATTAAAAGATAGCCCATGTTCTATAATGTGCTCAAAGTTACAGTTTACTAGGCCCACAATTAGTGTTTGTTTCAAATTCTGAAAAAAAAAAATGATTTTACAACTTAAATTTGTTATCCAACTGAAAAAGCTAAAATATGATTTTCTTAGACATACATTATCAGGTTTCTGCCAAAAATCTGGAACTGAGATTGTTTTGAGATTTAGATTATTTTTTAAAAAAAAACTATACAGATATATCAAAAGTGAATTATATTGCTTTAAAAATTCAAATCCAAACACACCAAAGTTTCCGATCTAGGAGAAACCTGCCGAGTAGCTAGCACAAATATAGTTCAAATTTCACCATGTGCACAAGTTCAATAAAAACAATCTCTTTCTAGTAAATCAAATATGATTGCCAGCAGAAGTTAGATCACTTTAACAACCACATAATCGAGATACCTTGGTTTTGACTTTTGAGTCAATTTTCGGTTGTTTTCCTAAAGAATAAAGAATTTTAAGCTACTCTTCTTAAAACATTATTTTCTTTTATTAGAAAAACGAATATATCATATAATATCTTCATTTCTCTAGAATATCAAATATCTTGGTATTAGTTTTGGTATTATCTTTTATTGCGAGATCATTTCCTTATGTATGATTAGGGTTTTGCTACTATTATATAGAATTACTGTACCGTTGTAACACAACACAACATAATCATATTAGTGTATTTAATATTATTTCGTAGTCTTTATTCTCTTCCTCTCTCCTTCTCTGTTTGAAACCCTCAATGTCAACATCTTTGATCCATACACTAAGCCTCACTAAAATCCATTGTCAATCAAGAATGCTACAGTCAACATCTTAAATGCATCTTTTTCCCTTCATAGCTTTCCTAAAGATGAAACATTTATGTAGCAACGAATGATCGCCACTATAACTTAATAAGGATTTATTATTAAATAAAAGCATATATAAGTGAGAAAATTTGGCACCTACCTAAGTTGCCTAGTTGATCCATTACAGAATGGCCGACCGAACCTTCGAGCTTAAGCACTCTTAGAATTCCAGCTGCTATCCGGCCCATGGAATCAACTTCAGATTTGCACAGAAAAGTAAGGTGTTGAGCCTCATCACTGGTTAAAACCACCTCTATCTGCATAGTAAAATCTTAATCACACAATGATAATAAAGAGAGAGACAATGAGGTTATGATTAAATATGGAATTCCCATTACCGGTTGCTTAACAGTGAACTTTAGATTTTCCACTTCCCAATTAGCCATTTCAACTTCAACATTATCCTCACTTGATACCAAATCCAGCTGAAGACAAATTCCTGTAGCAGTGCCGTTAACTTCTTTAGCACCATTTGCAATTGATTTTGACAAATGAATCTCTTTCGGTCTCTGCGGCTTCATGATCTGCAGCCCTTGGATTCCAACCTGTAAGAGGTACGACAGAACACACCTTAATAACAGGAAAGACAACGACAAATTGCACAGCGATATCATCAATTAGTATCTGAGTTTCAGTTTATTTTTAAGACTTCCAGTGCAAGTAAACAATTGTTGACAACCCTATCAACACAGCCACCACTAAACCTTATCTCAGTGTGTTAAGCTCGATTGCATGGACTACGCTAGTGTCTTCTTATGGACCATGTCTCATCGTAAAAATCTAAATTCATCTAAATGCTTTTTCATGTAGGTGTGCTTGGTCTCCCCTATCTTTCACTATTAAGCTACCCTCAGCCTAATCTAATCTACTTACTAGAACTTCCACTAACCCAACTTTTTCTCATGTCTAGCGGTGCCATAAATTTTTTCTCTTTAAACTTGAGTGGTAGATTTTTATCACAAATAACACTCATAGCATCACTCAGCTTCTTCCATTTCACTTTAATTTCCCATGTTGTGCTTTATTGCAAACCTCTACACTGCTAATTCCAGGACAGAAGACTTAGGAAATCAATAACTAGTGTCAAAATGTTATTGAATCTTATTGACATGGATTGATGATTTAAGTCATAGTTAAAATAATAATTTCCAAATTGATTTTTGACAAGAGTATGTCACACAGAATAAACAAAAATTGCAGCCACTGACTCGACATCCAAGCAGCCATAGATTGAATTTAGTACTCCGTTATATTATAATTTTAGTATACCAAGGGCACAAATTCAATTTAGAAATAAACTAGCCAAGTTTCTCAATGTTATTTATGCAAGACTAATTAAATCATTAACTGCAGCGTGGAAAATCTATCTGGATATGCTGTCGGATAAGATGAATTGAAAAAAAAAATACTATATTCTTCAAAGCATCAAGAAATCCTTAATTCCAAAGAGTGGTGCTGCGACTTATAGATAAATAGCACTAAATATTGAAGAAGAAATAATTGTGTCCTTACTGTAACCCGTTCCACAGGATACTGTTGTTTTCTACGTGCTGGCGCTTTTTCACCCAGAACATTCTTTGGGCTGCTTCTTGTAATTACTTGCAAACTTTGGAAAGTTGTGTGCCAACACCTCTCTTCTCTACTTACATTTTCTGGGCTAGATATCCACCACCTTTCAGCCATCTCTTGTGCCCCTTCAAGAGCAAATAACCAGTCTCTCAATTCTATGGTTATATCCACATTATCTGGCTTCTTCAATTTTGGAAAACTGGTTTCTTTCCCTTTGCTCAAACTTCCTGGCATATAATTGACTAATAAGCAAACAATTTATAAAAACAAACACAGAACATGAACAAAGAAGAAATCACAACATATAGCAAATATATTGGCTATGAAAAATAAGGTAACACTGTTCATACCATCTTCTGAATTATCAACATCGGGAGGCGTTGTCTTGAAAATTGTTGCCAATGGTCCTGCCTGTAACTTTTCTAAGCCTTTACAAAGACCCTTCCCAGGACCACCATCAGGACCAAGTATTCCAAATTGATGTAGGAGGACTTCAGCATAGTTCATTCCCCCACCAAGACGAATACCAGATACAGAAGCTGAGCCATTCAAACAATGAGACTCTCTATCTTGTTCCCCCAATGGTATGACATGCACCATGTTTACATCCAGAAAAGGGATTGAAGGAGCATTTCTGTTCAATAGATGGTTCCTCTTGTTATGTATCCAGAATACAGTTCTCAGTTGACAGTCTCCACTGCTTGAAGGAATATTTTCTCCAGAACTTAAGAATGAGCCATTCTCTCCTGCTATGTGCTTCTCAGCATCCACGCAATCTATCTGAACACTCTCCCAGCGTGAGGTGGACGAAATAACAATAACACCACCAAAGGTTCTATGAGTGGCACTAATTAACAAATCATTTCCAACAAACTGCACTAGAGGCATTCCCTCGACATTCAATGGTGAAGACTCAAGAAATCGAAGTTGAAGGTCTTTAACTGCTAAACTTACAGCACTGTCACTAGGAGTTATGTCCATTAACTTTTCGCTAGAAGATTTGTTCTTAACCCCCTCCAATTGTTTCCTTTTTCCAGCCACTGCTATTTTCTCACTAACTCTCCCAAAATACACGTAAAGATCCAAGATAAAAAATAATTGTTCAACAGAACTATTGGACAGAAACTGTTCACAAGCAACACCAACTCTCACAATACCTCCTGGAGGAGGAACCTTTAACAATGGACTGCCATCGGCAGTTGTCATAGCTACTTCAATCCAAGCACCTTTCAGAACAACACATCTCCATAGTCCTGTGGTCCATCCAAGAGAATTTTGACGTGCAGGTGGGCCAGTACATGCTTCCAGAGATAAAGTAATCTGGGCTGCTCTGGCACTCCACTTTCTCTGGCTAGCATCAATTGGTTGACCTTCCCAAAGACAGAAACAAGCAGGATCCTTATCCAGTTTAAGCATTCTTAGTTTCATTGATGGTGAATCTATATATGAAAAGTCTTCAATATGAAGCCTTGCACCAGCAAAGGAGGTTTGGACTACATTATCTGTGTTGCTTTTAGAAATATCCAACTGGGCCTTGTCCAGAGGAACCATAATATCCAGTCCACTGAGAGTGAAGAAAAGAGAGTTTATTGAGGAATCTGGTAAAATATCACCAGAATTGACAACAATTCTATCAGCTAAGAAAGAAGATATTCTAAGGCAAGCTTCTTCCTGAAGATGAATCTGGAAAATAAAGAAAGATCAATAAAGAACATAATCTACGACCGTAGCAAATATATAGGCATAGCAGGCAAGTTACTTGTTGAAATAAATTACACATACCATAAGAGGCTGACAGTCAATAACTGTTTGAGAAGCAAAAACTGGTGGAAGTGGAGAAGGCACAATCTGAAGGGAATGAAGGCAGATTAGAGGAGTTCCCTCAATCAATTGCCACTGCTGTTCTCCAAGTGGATATATTGGAGGGCAAAAGCTTCTAGCTGCAGGAGGGAGAAAATGGGATTGAATAAATTTAATCAAGCAAGGAATGGCTGAGTTCAGGCATCATTTGTAACAGGCACAATGGTGTCACTTGATCCTTGTAGTAATCCTCATTTAGTAGGACAAGACTTTGTTGTTGTTGTTGTTATCATTAATGTGAAGCTATGTAATATTAAATAAATGTAATGCTATCATTGTCTAACTTTTTCATTAAATTCACAACACATTACTGGACAACACCGAAACAAAATTATCCTTATCAGCATTGCAAAATTAAGTTAATAAAGCATTACCGAATTCTGGCACATGAAAAGACTCTCTTTTAACAGAATGCATAGATGGCTGCACTAACGTACATGGCGGGTGTGAAAACTTGTCACTGCATTTCAAGAAACATATACAATTTAGTAACAGTGAAAACTATTTCAACAGTCAGCATGGAAAAATGAAACCATCATTATGACTATAGCAGACTAAAACAACCAAGTAGGGCACATTGCTAATAGTTTGATTTCTTGTTTCCCATTCTGAATGAAATTATTTGCTCAAGAGCCAACCAAATATATCTAACAACAAAAGTTATAGGTGCCACACAGGCCACCACCCATTCCCAATATTTTTCACATTCACTAAAATGTTTTTCCTTTTCTTTTTCATTTCTTTCCTTGTTAAAGGAAGAAATATTAATGTTAGGGGAGAAGGATAATGCAAACAAGGTGGAGGACAAGAGATCCTCAATACAAAGATTAGCTTGACAATATTCATTAGAACAATAAAAACTTTCCAACCTCTCCAAGATGCACCAAGTAGAAGCAAGACACCAACCCTGTCCCAGATGGCTTAAAGATATTTTTAATATCTATAAGTCATTGTGATCTTTGTCCCTCAACCTTTTCTTTCTTTGGGTCTGAGTTTTGTTCCAGCATTATGTTTTTGGTCTCTATTATTAGGCCAGCACTATTAAGTGGTGATGTTATAAAATCCAAAAGAAGGTTTACAAGGACCGAAGAAAAAACTTCCAATATATGTAAGGACTAATATTGGACTTGCAATGATCAAAGTTTAGAACAGCAGGACTAAGAACCAAATATTGGAAAAACGTGGTAACAAACACCAAGAAATTTATTTTGAGGGACTAAAACCAAAACACCCTATTTTAATTTAAACCCTTTTAGATTAGTTTGTATATAGTTTCCACTTGACTTAAAGTCCTATTAACACTGATAAACAATGTGAAAGACCCTTGAGCAAAACAAGTTTAGTTAATTACTTAATCCTTTCAATAGTTATTCGGGCAGAGCATATAACACAAACCTTAAAAATAGACCTGCAATGGTAATCCTGGTCAAACTACTGTCATTTTCTCCCTCCGAAAGACTTGCCTGCAAGGAAAATATATAAACAATTAATTGTTCCCCAAGGGATGCCAGAAAAACTATGGCACATCAAAGGACCAATAGACATGGCAACTTGCCAATGCATAGAGAACTAGATAAACATTTTTTCATTAATGTATTTCTAATCAGCAAATGCTGAATAAGATCATCCAAGATAAACATGCAAGACAACTATGCCCTAAGGTATTAACCATGGTTACCTCCTATCTTGTTGTCAAAGGCCTCATGAACATCACTATACCTCTTGTAAAGAAGGCATTCTTCTAGAGTCAGCTTGCTTTTCAAATATGAAGGCAACGGTTTATGTTTATGTACCACTAGATCAACAAAAGTATTGTAATCATAACTCACAAAATGATTCAACGGTGGATACACCCTTACATTCTCCTTTTAGAGGAACTTTTTCTAGTTGATTATATTGTACCTACTAGATATAAGAGTAATGTAGCATCGATTATGAAGAATAATGTCAGAATATCTCAGAATAAATTCAATATATCCTGCATATTTAATGTACCTTAAAATGATCTTCAGAATATAATATGGAATGTCATTAAGGAAGGATTTTGTTATTTGTCATTTGCCAATTGTACTATGTTTATTACTTTAATTAGGGTTAGGAATTTTATTTTGCATGCAGATTTTAGCTTGCACTCATATTTTCGGTTTATTTTTGTTTTTACTTTTAAACACTTACATCATTCCATGCATGTTATAAATCCTCCTTTCCCTATACATATTCTATGGCATCAACAAGTGACGCAAACGATACCAGGAAGGGAAGAATGATTCGTAAATAAAGACACAAAAACGAATATAATCAAGGAAATTACCCGAGACAGAAAAAGGGACTGCATTAATAGTTCAAGCTGGAACTCTGCAAATTAATGGCAATTGTATGATCATTTTGTATGCCATGTATATGCATAAACTATTAGCTCTAGGATATTTGATCCTGAGTAAAGGAGATTAAAATCAAATAATGTAAAAGGTTGCAGATATACCAGAATCTTTGATGCAAATAAATATGTGGTCCACAACAACTGAGACAAGAGAGCGCCCAGCAGCTTCAGTAGATCTCTGTCATGATTCAAATTCAAAGACGACTCAAAAAGCTAGAATAATAGAAGAGCTTTGTCCAACAACAAGCTTCTGAAAACTGATTTTCTCAAAGGTAGGAAAAGTTAAGGCAATTGAAACCTTCTGGGCCTTCAAATTTACATCTCCCCTGTTTAGACAGACAGATAATCCTGTCATAAAGCGGAGAAGTGCACGAAGTCCTGCACACATAATATATTAACTTCATACATCATCTGTGCCACTTGTATCGATTCAATGTGGACACATGTAAAAAGTGTCCTTTTAATTACCTGGCTCACTTAATGCAGGGCAAAGGGCTTCTGTAATGTGCAACTGAACCTCAAGCCCAAGTGGACTGTTGGAGACTGTTCTCTGAATTGTGATCTGGGAAATAGCAAGCACAGTCACATTTCATGAGTCAGGAATCTTAAACTTTTAGAAGAAAGTAGATTATAATAAAGTTGATTAGAGGAACTATACATATGCTTCTCCTGATATTCCTTCTAAAAAACGCTCCCCTCCAAAGAATACTCGTTTTGCACCATCATCATCTCTCATGTTTGCTCGCTCTTGAGAGCGGCCTAAAGTATCATCCGTGAACATGTCAGGATGAGGCAAAAGATCAATAGACAAAGATTCCCACTCCAGTTTCTGAAGATAGGGAGGGGGGCGGATAAGAATTATTATACATAGTGAGAAATACCAATGAATGTATAGAGATGATATAGAATATCAATATTTAGAAGGTAATGTATCCCAATATCGGTCATACACACATAAGATATAAAATGAAAGGCGTAATGCAGTACTTTGAATACATATATATACTTCGTATTACTTGAGAACTCCCTTGCCGCCTTAAGATTTACAACCTGATAATGCAAACGGACAAAAAAATCTTCAATAATATTTATACCAAGGGTCCCAAATTAATTGTAAGCACGAGCCGAAGCATAATTACCTCCCAGCTTTCATTTGTTGTATACAGCAACAAATTGCGTATGGTGACAGATGCCATAGGAGGTGCCCTACAGCCAGAGATATAGGGATACTTATGGATAAGTTTCGGATAAATTTATAACATAGTTTTTCGGTCAAAGAGGACGAACAGTCCATCAGGTTTATCTGTAAAGCTACCCTATAAAAACATGCACTATCATTAAACTCTATTGCAATGAATGCAGACCAAATACTGCACTAATGACCAAACCCAGCAAAGAAGATATAAATATTGATTTCAATTCAATTTATCGATACATGACAATGACTGCAGAGCATAAATAAACTAAAGTAGATAAACAATTCAGAATACTGGTAAGAAGAACTTACCATGCTGCTCCCCCTTGGGGACGGGCACCCCCATGAGTTTCAAGTAATAAATTAACTGTTTGAATTTGTATAGTCATTCCATCTGAAATCTGATGGAAGTCCACAGTCAGCGGCAATGAGGAACATTCAAATTGAACATGCACATCAGACAAATTATTTCTATTTGCAGCAAACTATTAATCCATATCCTAAACTAGTATCTCTTCATAGATCTTTATATTCATGCTGCATAAGAATCTCTCAACAATCAATAGCAACAACGTTAAAGTTGAAAGGATGGAGAAAGATAGAAAAATGTGGAGTCCAGCTAAGGCATGAAGTGAATCAATTCAAATCTCCCAACTCTGTTAAACAATAGTTTTCTGTCTTCATTTCCATTTTCAATTGTGTACATCCATTGTAAAGTTTAACAACTACAAGCATCAGATAACTAGTAAAATACACATGGTAGATGTTACTCAGCCACACATAACAACATAATCTTAGTAGTAATAGTGTCAAACCTTATCAGCAAAACCATAACCACTACCCTTTGAAGAGGCACTTGATGGCGTGATGCTGCATACAATAGTATAAAAGACTTACTAGCTAAAGAGAACAACAAGATTTCTCAGACACTTTCAGCAAGATAAGAATTTTCACTACCTAGCATGATTCTCGGGCGGCCTTTCATAATCAGAATTCTCCTTTAGAACCAAATCCAACCGATCAATTTGCACAAAAATTGGCTCTATCTGCACACTGCTCACTGACGGTAGCTAGAAAACTCGCACATTGAATTTAATCAAAACCATAAATTATATTACAACTACTTCTAATGAAGAAGCAAAATGTCAAAAAAGCTATATAAAATAAGCATAGAGGGTTAAAGAAGACATTGATATAAAAATTAGAAAGAGCTAATGATTGCTGAACTAAACAATCATAAAACATTGAGTTCCAAAATCTTCATTTTTCCAGTTTCCACCTATTTTACTAGTAACTCTCACGAACCAAAACAGCATAGCCTTAAAAAGAAAAAAAATATAGTGAGAGAGTGATAACACAAACCATAATCTCCAATTTGCCAACTTTGGCGGTGGTTACATTGAGTGCAGGTGGCAATCCAACGCTAGCATGCAATGCATCACCATTTATATCTGAACCATCATCATCATCATCATCATCATCATCATCATGGTTACTATTATTGTAATTAACACAAATTATACAAAATAAATTACAAAGTGGAAATACCTAAATTGGAGAGCTGAACAGTGCGACCCTGCAACTTGAACTGCTCTCTGGAGAAGGATTTGAGCCAATACTTGAGAGTGTACTCCAGAGCTCTCGCTAGGATCGACTCCATGCCTAGCTCCTCCCTTCGGATCCAGCTTCGGAATCACCCCCCGAACAAGAAGAAAAAATCTCGTGGAACGGTGGAAGAACCGAACCGTTATGTATATTAGATTAGATTTGCATTGGATTTTGGATTTACATTAAATCATGCAAATGGAGATTCATGTATTGAAATTATTATTATAATTATGGGAAAAGAAAAAAAAGGGGGAAAATATACTGGCTAACCGGGTTTCGATGTACATATTCGGGTCGGTGCTTTTTTTAATCTGGCTGTTTATTTTTAGAGAAAAGGACAAATAGATCCCTGACCTTTTGCTCTGTGGATATTTTTGTTCTTGATCATTGAAAAATATTTTTAAATTTTTGACCTTCACAGAATTTGGATAGATCAGTCCGACTGAGGCATTTTGACGAATCAGTCTCTGACGAAGGCATATGGACGGACGGACTGATCCGTCCAAATTTTATGAAGGTCAGAGACTTAAAAATATTTGTCAATGGTTAGAGACAAAAATGTCTGCGAGACAATAAATCAAAGACCTATTTATCTTTTTCTCTTATTTTTATTTTATTTTATTTAGTATTTTTTATTTTTTAATTTTAAGGTACAAAACTTGGAATTGTGAAAGATGGAATCGTGAAAAGGAAAAGGAGGAGGGTGGTGTGAACTGTGAGTCCGTGAAGCAAGCAAGATGTTACCGCAAAAACCACGTGCCGGAGAGTGTGCTGTCGGGGGCAAGAGATGGAGGCACGTGCGAACTGGGAGGTTGGGTTTAGTGGGAAACAAGAGGAGCCAGGTTTGTAGCTTTAATTTGGATCAGGAGCCGAGAGAACTGGGGTTTATCATGTAGGGGTGTGCGCGGATCGGATCGGATTGAATATGGGCGAAAATTCGATCTGATTCGTACACTTTCCATCGGATCGGATCGGATATGATATCCGCCGGATTCGATCCGATCCGATCTGTACATTTGCGAATCGGATCGGATCAGATATCGATATATCTGCATAATTAAACCTTCTCTTTTTAATCATATTTTTATGTAAAAGAATTCGATAAAAATATTTCTTTCATACTTTTAAACTTATTTATTCCTAAAATATTTTTAATCAAACTCTCTCTAAATAACAAAAATAAAATATATTACCTTTTTAATTTAAATATTTTTTTTGTTAATTTCATACGAGTCATATATAGAGCTTGAAGCACCACAATATTGTTTTCCTACCGAAGAAGCTCCTCGTAATGAAAATTGACCTAAATTCATTGAATTTTACTTATACAAATCCTTGGTAATAGTTCAAATGTGAGACTCCTGTTCTACCTTCAAGTGATGGATCCTAGCAATTAGGGGTGTTCATGGATCGGATTCGATCCGTATATCCGTGGTATTTATCCGAATCCGATCCGAAAATTGCGAATATGGATTCAATCCGCACGCTAATCGGATCGGATTGCGGATTTTGTGTTGGTATCCGCGTATTCGCAAAAATAAAAAAATAAATAGGTAAATATTCATTTTATGTTTTATTTCAACTAATAATTATCATATATGTTGTTTTATTTTAATTTATTATTTAGGAAAAATATATTTAATATTATTTTAAGAATAAACATATTTAAAAGAATAGAAAAAATAAATTTTATTGATATTTTTTTACGGTTTATCAGTGGCTAAGAGAATGGGGGGTTGAATCTTAGCCCCTTTTTCGCTTAATAACTCTTGTTGTCCTTTTATCACACTTGAGGAGATATTTCTTGTTTTTGTCTCATGCCTAGTCAAGAGACTTTTTCTTTTTGTCTCGTAACCAGCCAAGAGATATTTTTTTAGTTTTGTCTCCTATGCAGCAGAAACAGAAATGGAGTAGAAGAGAGAGAAAATCACACCAAAATGTATCCTGGTTCAGCTGCTAAGTGCAATGCAGTCTACATCCAGTCTCCATCACAACAATGATGAAATTTTCACTATAATCATCATTACATACACCAATTCTCCCTAGGAACTACCCTTCATATCCAGGACAAGTCCAGAATCTAACTCTAATCCTGAACTTGACTTGGTAACCCACCAAGCTTTCAACGGCTAAGTGCTAACCCAACTTGCAAAGGGATTCCCACAGAATCATGAAACACAACACAGATGTACAAAGGACCTCTAGGACATCTATGACTTTTTCTTTTAATTTTGTATACTCTGCCTTTTTTCGCTCTTTTTCTTACAAACCTCACTGTTTGCCTTTTTCCATGAGACTCAAGACAGACAAAACTAAACTGAAAAATTACAAAATGAAACACATTGAAGGAGAAGAACTTCTGTTCGCTTAGGTAACTATGAGAACATTGTGCTTTCACTCTTTTCCTTGCTTTCAAGCCCTGGCCGTTCTCCCTTATTTATAGAAGGGGAAGCCTCCAAGGTTGAAACTCTTGAACCGAGCTAATCATCTTCTTCTTCAAGCAAAAACCGGTTCGGCCAGAGAGAGAGGAGAGATAACCGTATGTAAAACCCAACATGCAATTACCTCTGTGTCTTCCCTTGTCACCAATCTTCATCAATCCGGGCCTTCCATCTTAACTTGCACTCCAAGAAGGATTTCTAGCCCTTGATGAGTTTTTGATGATGATAGCTCTATCTGCTCTAGCTTCTGCCTCTTCCTCCACGTAGCTACAGTAGCTACCTCCTGTGGTGGTTGATCAAAAGTAGAGACGAGTCATGCTTCCAAGGATCTTCTTCCTCTGACCGAAGTGGATCTCCACCATTTTTGGTATAGAGAGCTTCAGATCACTTCACCACATCTTATCTTTTTTGGTAAAAATCTCAACCACACCATACTTCAGATTTTCTTTTTCTTAATGCCATCATCACAATGGCCTTGCCACTAGCTTCTTCTTCTTTCTGATAGCTTGTCTTAGCTTCAATATTTCCTGTGAAGTGACCGAAACAGAGATGAGAGAAAGGAGAGAGAAGAGAGAGAATTTGAAACACTTTTAATGTAACTAGGAAAGATAATGAAATGAATTTAGTTTCCTTCTTCCCTTTTGCTTAGTAGCGTGTGTCATTAATGAGAGCAATCAAATCAATTGTTATTTCTCTCTTATGTTTCCAATGTCTGCATTAACTCCACTTAACAAAAATTTGAATTCCATCAAATGAAGGATGTGGTATCCGTGGAAGCATGCAAAGTTCCGTGGTATTGCATCAAAATGTTATTTTGGGCTTGTTTGTATTTATTCTGGCCCAATTATCATAACCATAATTCAGCCACTTAATATAACAATTAATGCACAAGACTGAATATGTTTTCTTAGCACAATTGGGCTTTGATTTGCTTTTATGCCCAATATCCATAATCTGCATAATAACAAAATTATTAATCAATACATATGAATTAAATCAAATTAATAACTTTGCAATTAGTTACATTGATAATGTTTGATCATCACTAATTTAATTTGGAGTTTTATCAAGGGAAGCATTACCTGTAACATTTTTATCAAGCCTAAAGCTACCATGTATTCAACATAGTATTTTGAAATGTTGAAAAGCTTGATTTATGAGCAGAAGTAAAGTGATAAACAAAACTAATTTGTTATCATATAAATAATTTTTTGCTCAATAACAAACAAAATGCTTGAGTACATAGTACATAGCATAGCAAACAAAGACACAATTGATAATTCTCAAACAATTTTCCGCCAAATATTTTGATTAAATGAACAATATTTTTCAGCCATCATATCAGAGCAAAAAATTTTTAGTTTAAGGAAAACATTTTCAATCAAACAAATTAAACAGAATCATATCAGAGCAAAAATTTTCTAACATATTAGAGCACAAGAGAATTATCATAACATAACTAAGTTCCAAATACAGCAATCATTTCAACAAAACAGACCATAATCATTGGAACATAGAGTTTATGCACAGGGGTGATCATGAATAAAAAAAGTGATTTCAGCCCCCGTTTTTTTTTTCAATTTTTTCAACTTTTTCTCCCCCTTTTGTCATCAATGGGGAACCTGCAAGAACAAACAGCAAAGATATGCATTTAAATAGAACTAGAATAAGAATATTCAAGAGTTTAACAAAATAACAAAGGTTCAAAGTATCCACCATCCTACTAAATACCAAAATAATCTAAACAGAACCAGAGTTTAACAAGAGACAAATAGATCAATCATCAGACAGGTTATACTCAGAGCCGGATGCATCAGCCTCATCGGCAGCCCTCATTTCCTCTTCAAGATTTTGAAGCATCAGATTCACTCTTTCTTCGCATTTGGTCCAGGCTTTTTCATTCTCATACGCCTGTTTTCGAGCAGCCTTATAGGATTGCACCATTAATTTTGACATATTGGAGAATTTAGTGAAGACTTCTTTGATGGATTCTCCAACCTTTGCTGGCTCGGTAGGGCAGCTTTCTAGATCACTATCAGAATATGCAGTTGGCACAGAGCGTTTCCCTTTGCCTTTCCTAGAGCCCGAAACTCCTCCTCCCTTTATTGTGGAAACTTTATTTTCTACATCCTCATTTGTTAGATCAACATTAAAATATTCAAAGATGCATGTAAGAAAGATTCCATAAGGAAGATTAGCCTTTTTGTTACTTCTAGCACACTCCCACATGTGTCTCACCATGAGATATGCAAAAGAGATAGGAGATGAAGTAATAATAGCAAAAAGCACTAAAGTATCAGAAACGGTTACTCTGTGGTATGAACCACTCTGAGACATCAGAATGTGGGTGATGATTCTGTGAAAAAGTGCTCTCTCAGGGCCGAGTGCCTTGTGGGTCAGAATCGTGCCATCCAAAGCAGAGAAGTATTCGCAAGTTTTGTTTAGAGCTATCTGATATGTGATCCCAACTTGTGAATCTCATTTTTCTGTCATATAAGTGGCTGCTCCTTCATCAACATATCCTAAGGCAGCACTTATTGTTTCTCTGTTCAGAGACATGTGAACCTGCTTGACATAGGAATGAATTGCACCATCAATAAATCTCATGTTCACATAGAACTCGCGAACTAAGGCAGGATACACAGGTTTCTGAATGCTGAACAAGGGAGTCCATTTCAGATTTTCAAAGAGAGTGACCAAGTTGATTCCTTCTGCAGCAAGAGATTCCAAGTTCACTATGTAGGATGCACATGAGTTAAATCTACTGGGATCAAAGTGTGAGTGACCTTTATTGTACTTATTTTTGAAATCAAGTGATTCCAAATTTGGTGGTTCCCTGGTGTTACGTAGAACGTAACCTTTTGCACGCTATGAAATATGACTAGCAGAAGGATGAGGAGTTGATTTCCTTGGTGGAGAATGGGGTAGAGAAGTTTGAGACTCTTCTTCTTCTTCGACAACTAGTTCTTTATCCTTTCCTATCTTCTTTCTGGATGAAGTTTTCTGAGCTATAACCTTCCTTCTCATGGTTTCGGTTTGCTTGGAAGAGGGTGAAGGGGATGAGGAAGATGTAGAATGTATGTGAATGTGAGTATGTGTTTGAGAAGTTGAAGAGAATGGAGGATTTTTGGGTAGAGGGGTTCGGCTACTTCTCCTTGGTGCTACCTTCTTTTTCATGTTATGAAAAATGGAGAAGGGATAGGGAAGATAAAAAGAGGCCGAAGAGATTGGAGAGAGGTGGGAGGTTATGGGAGCATTAAATGTTGAGTGAAGAGAGAAGGTTATGTGGTTAATGACCATTATGTTGAGTGGAGAGAGAGGGTTGTGCGCGTATATCAACAAGGAAGGAAGTTTAAAATTGAAAAGAGAGGTTAGTTCCTAGAATCAAGGGAATGGGTGAGAGAAAAGATTATGATTTGACAACTACTCCTTCCTACAAGATTTGATATGACAACTTCCAAAAAAATGTGATTAACAAGTGAGGAACTCAAAACGGGCCAGGGTTATGAGTGAGGTCAAAGAGGATTAGGTGGGGCCCATTATTAATATCCGAATCAGTCTCCCCCTGTATCAATGCACGTTCATCACGTCCTCAATTTTGTCTCTTGATTTTCTACGAGACAAAATAAACAGAATAAGAAAAATCACAATTTTTCAATAGAACTCAAGTTTATCATTCCCAAGTTGTTCCTTAAGGAACAAAATCTGTCCTCACACAAAGGTTTAGTGAAAATATCAGCAAGTTGTTCTTCGGATTTCACAAATTGAATGTCAATAGTACCCTTTTGCACATGTTCTCTAAGAAAGTGATATCTAATTTCAATGTGCTTAGTTCTTGAGTGTAACACAGGATTTTTTGAAATGTTTATTGCACTCATATTATCACAAAACAAAGGAATACTATTGATTTTCAATTTATAATCCTCCAACTGAGTTTTCAACCAAATTAATTAAGAACAACAAGCAGAGGCAGATATATATTCAGCTTCGGCTGTGGATAGGGCTACTGTGGCTTGTTTCTTCCTTGACCACATATTAAGTGAGCTTCCAAGGAAGCAACACATTCTGGATGTGCTCCTTCTATCCACCCGATCTCCCGTATAATCTGCATCACAAAAACCTACTGCACAAAAGTCATCAGATTTTGGATACCATAAGGCATAGTTACATGTTCCCTTAATATATCTAATGATTCTTTTGACGGCTGAAAGGTGGGATTCTTTTGGGTGAGATTGAAATCTTGAACATACACCCACACTTTGAACAATGTCCGATCTAGAGGAGGTAAGATACATGAGTGAAACTATCATTCCTTTATACCGTGTTTCGTCCACATCTTTGTCATCATCATCTTTTTCAAGCTTAGTATTTAGATGCATTGGTGTTCCCATAGGCTTGGAATTTTCTAGACCAAATTTCTTGATTAATTCTTTAGCATATTTTTCTTGGTGAATAAAAGTGCCACTAGGAGTTTGTTTAATTTGGAGACCAAGAAAGAAAGTTAGTTCTCCCATTAAACTTATTTCAAACTCACTAGTCATGAGTTTTCCAAACTCTTCACACAAGGATTCATTGGCCGATCCAAACACTATATCATCCACATAAACTTGAACAAGAAGAATATCCTCATTAGACACTTTAATAAATAAAGTAGTATCGATGGTACCCCTTTGAAAGTGATTTTCTAATAAGAAGGCACTAAGCCTTTCATACCAAGCTCTTGGAGCTTGCCTAAGACCATAGAGGGCCTTTGAAAGCTTGAAAACATGATTTGGAAATTCTTTATTTTTAAAACCGGGGGGTTGTGCCACAAATACTTCTCTATCTATAAAGCCATTAAGGAAAGCACATTTGACATCCATTTGGAACATTTTAAAACCTTTATGGGCATCATAGGTAAGAAGCAACCTAATTGCTTCCATTCTTGCTACTGGAGCAAAAGACTCATCAAAATCAATACCCTCTTCTTGATTGTAACCTTGGGCCACTAATCTAGCCTTGTTACGAACAACTTTACCATCCTCACCTAATTTATTTTTGAAAACCCACTTAGTACCCATTACCTTCTTACCATTTGGATGAGGTACTAGTGTCCAAACCTCATTCTTGTCAAATTGAGCTAGCTCTTCTTGCATGGCTTTGACCCAAGAGAGGTCTTCAAGAGATTGCTTCACATTATTAGGCTCCATTTGTGACAAGAAAGCAACATTGCTTGGCTCGACTTACTTCTTGGATGAGGATCTTGTGGTTACTCCTTGAGAAGGGTCACCTATGATAAAATCATGGGGATAACCCCTCATGGACTTCCATTTCTCTTGGTTTTCGGAGCAAGGTTAAGCTTTGATGAGCTTCAGTAGGTTGTTTTGTTCCAGATTCTCTTACTGGCTCAGGAGACAAAACAGAAATGTCTCCTCCATCCTGACGAGACAAAACTGGACGGACAGGTTCTTCACTTGGGACAACATTGGGACTTTCTTGACTTGGTTGATGGCTTGTTTCTGCTTCATTACCTGTATCATCATCTAAAGGGGTACTAGGAATTGAATTAGTATCACAAAAAGACACATGTATGGATTCTTCTATGGTCCTATGTTCTTTGAGGTAGATTCTAAATGCTTTATTAGTGGTAGAGTATCCAACAAACATTCCTTCATAGGATTTTGGATCAAATTTGCCAAGATTTTCTTTATTATTAAGTACAAAGTATTTGCATCCAAAAATGTGAAAATACTTAAGATTTGGCGGGATTCCTTTCCATAGCTCATAGGGAGTTTTCTTTAAACCCTATTCAAAATATAACAAGCTGTATTTACAGCTTCAGCCCACAAAAATTTTGGAACATCATTTTCACAAAGCATAGCCCTAGTCATCTCTTGAAGGCTTCTATTCCTTCTTTCAACTACCCCATTTTGTTGAGGAGTTCTAGGACATGAAAAGTTATGTGCAATTCCAAAATCATCACAAAATTTTTCAAAGTCTTGATTTTCAAATTCTTTTCCATGATCACTTCTCAAGTGGGCAATTTTCAAATCTTTTTCATTTTGAATTCTTTTACAAATGGTTGAAAAAGCATGGAAGGCATCATTCTTATGAGCAAGGAAAAGTACCCAATCGAATCTAGAGTAATTATCTACCACTACCAAGCCATAGTGTTTACCTTCTAAGCTTTGAGTTCTTGTGGGACCAAAAAGATCAATGTGCAACATTTCTAATGGCCTCTTGGTAGAAATTCCATCTTTTGGTTTAAAAGAGGTTTTTACTTGTTTGCCTAGTTGACAAGTGTTCTTGTATGGATACCTAGGGGGAGAGATCGGTCTCTGGGAATCGACACCGAGTTGTTATCTTCGGTGCCGACCTTTGAGCTTTGTGGTAATCCGAGCTTTACTCCAAGAGGATCTCCAATCGCATAGAGCTTTGAGCAAGAAATAGGGGGGAGTATACCTGCAAAGGCACTCCGAAGCTTAAGTCAGTATTGAGAATTCAATGTGTCTTTTAGAATAGAAGATCATACCTTTTGTAGGTGAAAATGTGCAAGTCGGTTATGTTTCTGCTTTATTGCCTGTATTAAAGAGCAATGATGATGGTGAAATGTTAAGCTGGACGTTTCACTTTTAGAAAGTAGCCCTTTAAGCCGAATTATAACGTAGGCTGCCGATTAATAATTGTAATGCCGATTAATAGAGTAACGCCGAATTATGATGCATTCTGCTGAGTTATGACTCATAAAGCCGAGTTATGAGTTGATATTTGTAACGGCCGGATCAACAAGCATCACAAGTAATATCCTTATCAAATTTAATGTTTGGAATTCCTCTAACCAAGTTTTTCTTAACAAGCTTAGAAATTTGGTACATGCTTGCATGACCCAATTTCTTATGCCATAGCCATTTTTCAGATTTAAGTGAGGTAAAACATGTCACATTTTGATCTTTTAGATCCTCAAGAGTCAATCCATACACATTATTACACCTTTTAGCTTCAAACAAAATATCCCCAGTTTTTTCACAAACAACTAAACAAACCAATTTTCTAAAAATAACTTCATATCCAAGATCACATAATTGGCTAATACTTAGTAAATTGTGTTTCAGCCCATCAACAAGTAGAACATCATTTATAAAAGAAGAAAAACTTTTATCAACTTTGCCTATTGCCACTATCTTTCCTTTGCCATTATCACTGAAAGTGACAAACCCTCCATCATATTCATCAAGCTTAATGAAGAAGGTTGCCTTTCCGGTCATATGCCTAGAGCATCCACTATCCATGTACCACATATTGTCCTTCTGCTTTGGATGCTAGGCACACCTGTTCAACGTGATCTGCCATGAGACATGGTTGGGACTTGGTTTTTGATTCTTCATCATCTTCTGAGTCGTTTTCCAAGTCCTCCCAAGAGGCCATCAGTCCTTTCTTCTTTCCCTTCTTTGGTTTCTCTTCCTTCATCAACTTAGGACAATCAGATTTGAAATGGCCAGTCTCTTTGCAGTTGTAACAGATCACCTTGCTGAAATCTTTCTTTTGTTTCCTAGAGCTGCTTCCCTTGCTTCTTTCCTTAAGTTTAACCATTTTTCTGAATTTTTTGGCAAACAAAACAAATTCATTTTCAAAGGAGTTATCACTGGATTCATCATCCAGAGGGTTAGAAACAGATGTGAGAGCTATTCCTTTTCTTTTTGAATCTTTTTTCAAATAAGTGTTTTCAAAAGCAAGTAAATTTTCTCTCAAGTCATCATATGTCATAGTATCAAGACCACTACTCTTAGATATTATCAATGCCTTTGTTTACCACTCTTTTGTGAGACATCCCAAAACTCTCCTCACAAGCACAGATTCAGGATACTTAATCCCCATAGCATCCAAGCCAACAATGATGGTGTTGAATCTTTCAAACATTTCATCTATTGATTCTCCTTCCTTCATTGAGAACATTTCATATTCTCTGTTCAGCATATATATCCTGGTCTTCTTCACTATGGTGGTTCCTTCATGAGTGACTTGAAGTTTGTCCCAGATTTCTTTTGCCGTTGTGCATCGTGATACCCGTCGGTATTCCTCGAAGCTGATTGCACAGTTGAGCAAGTTGATAGCCTTGGCATTGAGCTCCACCTTCTTTCTGTCTTCTTCGGTCCAACTAGCTTCTGGTTTAAGAGAGATTACTCCTTCAGCACTTGTGGTGGTTGAAAATTGAGGACCCTCCAAGATGATCTTTCACAGTTTGTAATCTACTGCTTGTACAAAAATCTTCATTCTCTCCTTCCAATAGGTGTAGTTCTTCCCATTGAAAATGGGAGGTTTGTTGCTTGACTGTCCTTCTGTCAGATTGTAGGACACCAGGTTTGAGCCACTGTTCTCTGCCATCTAGATCTTTTCTCCAAGCTATAAAGCTTGATCTCTTTGAGACCAAGCTCTGATACCAATTGATGGTTTATCAGTGGCTAAGAGAAAGGGGGTTGAATCTTAGCCCATTTTTCGCTTAATAACTCTTGCTGTCCTTTTATCACACTTGAGGAGATATTTCTTGTTTTTGTCTCGTGCTTAGTCAAGAGACTTTTTCTTTTTGTCTCGTAACCAGCTAAGAGATATTTTTCAGTTTTGTCTCTAATGCAGCAGAAACAGAAATGGAGTAGAAGAGAGAGAAAATCACACCAAGATGTATCTTGGTTCAGCTGCTAAGTGCAATGCAGCCTACATCCAGTCTCCATCACAACAATGATGGAATTTTCACTATAATCATTATTACATACACCAATTCTCCCTAGGAACTACCCTTCCTATCCGGGACAAGTTCATAATCTAACTCTAATCCTGAACTTGACTTGGTAACCCACCAAGCTTTCAACTGCTAAGTGCTAACCCAACTTGTAAGGGGATTCCCACAGAATCATGAAACACAACTCTTTTCCTTGCTTCAAGCCCTGACTATTCTCCCTTATTTATAGAAGGGGAAGCCTCCAAGGTTGAAACTCTTGAACCGAGCTAATCATCTTCTTCTTCAAGTAAAAACCAGTTCGGCCAGAGAGAGAGGAGAGATAACCGTATGTAAAACCCAACATGCAATTACCTCTATGTCTTCTCTTGTCACCAATCTTCATCAATCCGGGCCTTCCATCTTGACTTGCACTCCAAGAAGGATTCCTAGCCCTTGATGAGTTCTTGATGATGATAGCTCCATCTGCTCTAGCTTCTGCCTCTTCCTCCACGTAGCTACAGTAGCTACCTTCTGTGGTGGTTGATCAAAAGTAGAGACGAGCCATGCTTCCAAGGATCTTCTTCCTCTGACCGAAGTGGATCTCTACCATTTTTTGTATGGAGAGCTTGAGATCACTTCACCACATCTTACCTTTTTTGGTAAAAATCTCAGCCACACCATACTTCAGATTTTCTTTTTCTTGATGCCATCATCACAATGGCCTTGCCACTAGCTTCTTCTTCTTTCTGATAGCTTGTCTTAGCTTCCATATTTTCTAGGGTGTTCGCGGTGTGGTTTGGTTCGATTTTAAGAGAAAAAATCATCAGATCCAAACGCTTAATTTATGTGCGGTGCGGTTTGGATCGGTTTGGATTTGCGGTTTTTTAAATAAAAAAATTAAATACATATAACAAGTCTCAACATCAAATTTTAAATAATCAACAATGACATAACAAGTCTTAACAATATCTTAAAAAGCCAACAACAACATAACAATAGAAATAAAATTATAGGTTTGTTAAAATAAATAAATAAATAATATTTTGAACATAAAATATTTATTAAATAATAATAATACATGAATAATAGAAAAATATATAACAAATTGAACATGTTATAAGTATAATTGTAAATATAATAATAAAATAATAATATTATAGCACATTGTGCGGTTTGGATTGGATTGGATCGGTTATGAAAAGTAGATCCGAAATCCGATCCAATCCAGCGGTTTGCAAAAAATAGAATCCAATCAAATTCGAATTAGTGCGGTTTTAATCGGTTTTCGATTTGGATCGGTTTGAATTTGAACACCCCTAATATTTTCTGTGAAGTGACCGAAACAGAGATGAGAGAAAGGAGATAGAAGAGAGAGAATTTGAAACACTTTTAATGTAACTAGGAAAGATAATGAAATGAATTTAGTTTCCTTCTTCCCTTTTGCTTAGTAGCGTGTGTCATTAATGAGAGCAATCAAATCAATTGCTATTTCTCTCTCATGTTTTCAATGTCTGCATTAACTCCACTTAACAAAAATTTGAATTCCATCAAATGAAGGATGTAGTATCCATGGAAGCATGCAAAGTTCTCTCTTTCTCAATTTTTCAATTCGGACGAAGCCCTTTGGTCTTGCATCAAAATGTCATTTTGGGCTTGTTTGTATTTATTCTGGCCCAATTAACATAACCATAATTCAGCCACTTAATATAACAATTAATGCACAAGGCTGAATATATTTTCTTAGCACAATTGGGTTTTGATTTGCTTTTATGCCCAATATCCATAATCTGTATAATAACAAAATTATTAATCAATACATATGAATTAAATCAAATTAATAACTTTGCAATTAGTTACATTAATAATGTTTGATCATCACTAATTTAATTTGGAGTTTTCTAAACTCATCATTTTTTAATAAAAATAAGCTTTTAAAAATATTTTTGTGTTTTGCAGATATATCCGATATCCGATCCGATCTGATCCGCAAATGTGCGGATCAGATTGGATCAGATCCAACCTTAAAAATTGCAAATATTGGATCCGATCTGATAATTTTAGTGTGGATCAAATCGAAATTTTAGTCATATCCGATCCAATCCGATCCGCGTTCACCCTTACTAGTAATTCTTCAAAAAGAAAAATGGCAATAACAAGATAAAACTAGTGAAAGAATGAAAAAAAAGAAGAGAGATGAGGCATGAATATAGACACATGCATACAAATGTCTTAAAATGGTAGAAAATGACCATAAAATATACGAACATAAAATTTCAAATAACTACAAGAGGATCGAGAAGAGTATATAAGAGACTTCAAATTCTAATTATAAT
>NC_029787.2:26259089-26259435 GCF_000816755.2 Arachis ipaensis
AAATTTAAATTAAACACATTCAACTTATCCTCTCTCTGTTTCTTGTACATTATTGTTAACAATTAGAGATAGCACCTTCTTATTTTTTTATATTTTTTGCACATACTCACTTCTGAATGTGAGTATGTGTCTTTCTGACTTTGGGGCTTTTTTTTGCTTTAGAACGAAAAATTTCTTAACAATAAAAAAAAACCTTGATAAATTTAGCCAAAAAATTCATGAAAAATTGCGAAACATAAAAACATGAATATAAATTTTAAATTCTAATCCATACGCCGCTTATTACATAAAACTTAACATAAGAAGGTTTATAGTTATATGTAAAATGTATGATAAAATATTTATA
>NC_029787.2:26259482-26264879 GCF_000816755.2 Arachis ipaensis
TTACTAAAATGTAAAAAAAAAAATAACACTTTAATTTTAACCACACTTATATAATTAATATAGCTACCAAAACATTTTGAAGCTACCATTTGCGATATTAAAGAAGGGCTGCGAAACTGTCCAAAGAATCATATTCCAAGTTGCCACATCCGACCTCCCAATAATATTCTGAAGCATATTCTGAATTATATTGATATTCTGGTTTTCGCTCCTTAACAAGGAAAAGAGATGCTTCTTTTTTGCAGTGCTTGCCTTTCAAATGCGTTTGAAAAGACCATATCTGCTGATTGATCCCTTCTATTTTCTTCTCATCATTTTTAATTTTGGTTTCTAGTGCCCATATTTTCTTGTTCAACTCCATAAGCTCATTAAGTATAAACTATTTGAACCAAATTCAACAAGACATATGTGAGAGTGTAAGCCATAAATAATTTTGGAGCTAAATTAAAGAAACAAGGAAAAACAACAAAAACTAACTATTTAGTTTAATGATTCTTTTGAAAAATTTAAAACTAATAAACAAAGACTACCTAGGGTTTAGTTAATATATATTAAAATGATTATTAGTAGAAGTTTTAAAATTTTGTTTTTAACATGTGCATATATATATATATATATATGAAAAATTCAATAATTTTAAAGGCATCAAAATGAAAGGAGAAATAGAATAAGATAAAACTAGGAAATAGCGTATGTGAAATTCTAACCTTGACTTCGTTTTTCAAACATTCTCTCAAGTCATCACATGTGGTCTCCTTTTTCACTTTTTTCAATTCTTGAAGAATTCTGTCATAGTTATGCCTGTAAGGATTCTTAATAATGTCGTAGTTCCTCCATCCTGCCTGACGTAACTTTTGAAAGGTTCCATAGAAACCATATAAGTGTTACATTATTATTAACCTTAAAAAAGTGTAGCTAACTAAAATTAATGTGAAACTATTTTAATAATTTGACAACACTTGTTAATTTTATCATAATTTTATATTTTGCTTTTAGATATTCTTTTAAGTATTGACGAAGTTTCAGTTAATACAATCATTATAATCATAACCACCGTTAAATGTACTCTTTCTCTCTTTCTGTATATATATTAGATGGAAAAGTATAGGGTACCAACATATTATCTGCCAATTTATTGTCAATAATAATTAATTATTATATTTTAAACACATATATAAAAAGACACATCCAGAAAATATATCTATAAAGACACTTCTATTAAACACAGCTATAAAAAAGACATTTTTATTAGACACATCCACAAAGACACTTCTATTAAACACAGTTATAAATAAGAGTTGGCAGAAATTGGCAGAAAGGTAGCGGGATTGATATTAGATAAAGGAATATAAATATTTTAATTTTAGATAAATTAAACTAACGTACTTAATTACGTGCAATTGTTGCATTGTTTGTTTGTTCACTTTACAACGCAAGGGCAAAAGAAGGAAAGGAAAATAACAATTATACTTTGAGATATTAGATTACAAAAATATTAGATGAATCCTGTAAATCAATTACTTTATATTTATATATATTTATACCTGTTATTTATGTACATTTTTTAAAAAAAATATCAACGACTAAAATAATCATACTTTTTATGAATATCCAAAATTAAGCATAACTTTACTTTTATACTTTTGATCCTATTTTTGCTAAATTTAATATGATTATTTTATTTATGACTATGAATAAAGTTTGGTTATATTAATTATAAAATTCAAATACAACGATTAATATATGTGAAATTGGTTTTTTATGAGTTAATATTCAAAACCCGTTCATGAAAGATTAATTATATTTGGGTGTTTGAAGAATTAGAAAAGAATAGAAGTTTCAAAGTCCTTCCTTCCCTTCACTATCCCTCATTGATGAAGTTAAAATTACTATCTTCATAAATTCAACATCTCATATTCTCATTCCACCTCGAACTCTCCTCTTGTTAGACACACATACACACTAATTTTTTGGTGGTTATAATATTTTGGCAGTATTTTAGTATTATTTGTCAATACTTTTTAATTAAAAAAAATAAGAAATAAAATGTTTGGTCATATAAAAAAATATTTTTAAATAATAAAAAGTATTACCCTAATTTATTTTAACTATACTTTTCAAGTATTGTCAAAATTTCATAACCATCATGAAATTTCATAACCATTATATATTTATATTCATTGTCTTAACTACTCTTAATTAGGGGTGAAAAAAGGTTAGACAGTCTGTTAGGAATTTGTAGTTTGGCCTGTATTTGGCCCGACCTGCCTGACTTGTTATAAAATAAGTATATGTTCAAATTTTTATAAAAGCCTTGTTATATTAATAGTCCAGGTCCAAGTTCACTAATTAGTCTTATAGGCCTGTCAGGCTTGTTTGGGCCTGTTAATACATAATTACATATATAAATAATTTTTTATTATTAAAAAATAAAATTTTTAAATAATATTTTTATTTTTATAAAAAAAATTATCAGGTCTTTTAACAGGTTTCAGGTCAAGCCAAGCTAAATAACAGGTCAGGCTTAATACTTTAAAAAAAAGCCTATAGCAAGCAGGCCAGACTCAGGACAATTGACTACATTAGAGACCAAACCTATTAAGAACAAAATCTGACCTAGTCTAGTCTGTTTCCACCCCTACTCCTAATGCAAACAAAGTCTTGTTAATTTTTTTTCTTATATTTATTTTACTTTTCGTTTGTTCACCGTTTACCAATTAATATGGTTATCAACTTATCATTATCAATAAAAAGTTAATTAATGTTGTTTGAATTTTATAAATAAATTAAATATTTACTTGGGCTTAAATAAAATTTAAAAATAGCCATTTATTTAAAATCCAAGGGATTGATGACGCCAATATTACTTCATCTAAAATAAAACAAAATCTATAAGAAGAGTTCTGAACTTACAAATATTCTAATAAGTTCTTCAGTCAAATCTAAAATTGAAGTAGTATCGTCTGATTCTCTCAGCTGCTGCTGGCTCACATTTATCTTCCTTAAGACTGATTTTTCTTGAGTCAAAATTTTGCTTTTGTGTAACATCTTCTTCAATGTCAACTGAAGTCACACATTGGCCGAAAAGAGTAAAAAGTTAAATAATTTAAAAATAAAAATTAATATTACCAAAATATTAAAAATATATGACTTTAATTTTAATAATATTTATGTAACTAGGATAGTCATCAAAATATTTTCACAGAAAGATGATGATAAAATTTAAATAGGTGTAAAAAATACGGCACACAAATATAATTTAATTTGTTAGTGATATATTAGATGATTATAAGATTCTTTTAATTAGGAAGACGTACAAGGGCTAATTTTTTTGGTAATGGATTGGAGAGGTGTGTTATACATAGTTATGGAGAATTGGTGTATTTTTTATGGATATGGAGATAATTATTTTTTTTTAAATTAGAAACTACAAATCGAAGACTCAGATTTGGATAGGAGTAGAAAACTGAGGGTCAAATTTTGGGTAGAGTAAAAAATTGAACCTCAGTTTTTGGTAGAGATAGAAAATAAGTTTTGAGTAAAAAAACAAAAAAAAAATAAAAATTTCTCAAATTGGAGGATTTGATTTACATGTTTCAAAAATTTTTTAACATTAAAGTACAAATATGAAGGTCAGATTTCTGATCATCCATATAAAAAAAAAGTTAAAAACACACCAACTCTCCACATTATTTAAAAATACCACCACAATCTCAATAATAAAAATAAAAAGTGCACGTACAAGTTCTTCCCCTCTGAATTTTATTTCAGATGACAGCAGATCATCAAGTGTTTCATATAGCACTCTCAAGATCCACACTTTCTCTTCAATACTTCTATTAATATATTCAATTGAGTCCTTTGAATCGTTTATCCTTTGAAACAACTTTTCTCGACCCAACTGCAAGAAGAAATTCTTAACAAGTTAAGGTTGTATCATACCATATTATTATTGTCTCTGATATCATAAACATTTGTTTCTCAACAACTAAATTGACAAAATAAATAAATAAATAAATCCAGTACAATAATTTTGGCTACGAACAATAATATTACCCAATATATCTTAGATAACACTTTTTTATATATCTAATTATAATTTTAAGCAGCATATTCTTTATAGTAAAATTGCCTAATGGAAGCAGATATAAGCATAACTTTTTGTGCATAAAAATACTGTTCCTTAAAGACAAATGCATTTCATTCATAACTACAACTTATAACACCAATCAATCTTTGGAATTCTTCCTATTTAATTGATATATGAAGATCAAAATTAAAACAGAGTAAAGGCACAAACCATATCAATAATTTCACATACCACTTTGTTTCTGATCTTTTCAGATATCTGAAAACTTTGTTCATCATCCTTTTCCAGAAACAAACTTAATACTTCCTTACAATTGTTCATTCTAAATGAATCTTTTGGAAAAATTTTGACAATACAAAATGGCAACGCTTGCTTGTATGCATGTTTCTGGTCAAACTCATTCTCTTCTTTTCGATCCATTTTTTTGATATCACTGCCTCTAGCCTAATAAACAATTTTCATATGAATGAGCATATATATAGTAAAAGGAAGAAATCAAATAAATTTAATATAATAATGTATGCACTTTCAAAAGATTGAAGGGATGAAGCAGCAGATAATTAGATATGAGTTTAGTAGTTACTCTATATATGAATGAAAGGACATGATTAATTTTTTTTTATATAAGATTCTATCCTTTCATCTTATTGAAGTTGCTAACTTGCTATGTATGGTCAATTACTCATACTCTTGCACCCTACGGCAAGAAAATCAACGGTCTTTTAGTTCCTGTTTGGTTCTGAGAATTTAAAATTAGATAAAATACTGAAATAAAATAAAATACAAAGCATTCAGATACAAAAATAAGTATTCTTGATTTTCTGTATTTTATTTGATTGTCTCTCTATTTTTATTTCAATCTTTCATATTCGTAAACAAAAGTAGTCTAATATACCTAATAGATGTTATTTCAACAACCTCATATAACCATTCTATTTAACAACTATGTACAAAAATATTAGTATAACTTTTTAAAAACCAACTATTGAAGTAAAAATTTATATGTTATAGATCATGTCTAGAAAACTTCATGTTAATTCAAAATTATGTGATATACCTTATGTGAAAATCAACATTTGTTCAAAATATAGATAAACAAAGGGTTATTCAATTACATGTTTATTAATGTTTGATTTGGACAAATTTGGTATAAACAATTTTTTATATGCGATTGTGATTCACTTGCTAAATTAATAAAATATATATCCCGGGGAGAAGAAGAAGAAGAGTCGACAGTGGGTTGACAATGACGGAGAGAGAGATATGATGGTGGTGGTATCGGCATGACAGATGTTGGTAATGGGGAG
>NC_029787.2:26265061-26315188 GCF_000816755.2 Arachis ipaensis
GGTTTATATTTTTAATTTACGTCTCAATTATCGTCGGAAAAATCAGACGATAAAATTATTGCGGGTCACCAAAACGCATCGTTTCACTAAGTTGGTTTACCGTTGGATTTTTTGACATTTCACTAAGTTGGTTTACCCTCGGAAAATCCGACGATAAAAGACGCACCAGTATATTTTTGTTTCCTTCCAAATATTACCGGCAAAGTTACGTCAGAAACTTAAATCCGCTGGTAATTATATAACCGTACGAATTCAATGCCGTTACCGATGGTAAATTCGACGGTAAATGCGCCCCTATTCTGTGATGCTAAATCTGACGGTATTCAACGTTTTCTTGTAGTGATCTGGTGTGTGTTACTGGCAGAGTTTTTCCGATAGTAACTTTGGCGCCAAATTATTTTGTTCCCACATCATTACCATCGAATTTTTTCTTCGAAAAATCTGACGGTAAGTTGAATTTTTTGTTTTAGATTTTTTTATAAAATTAGTGGTCAAATTCTAAATTTTTATTTAAATTTATTTTTTGCACAATTAGTAGTCAAATTTTATATCATAGAAGTCAACTATGTTAAATTATCAAGTATACAAATAAAATGAAAAGTCAAATAATAGAGGATATGATACAATTAAATAGTGTATAAAAAAATCATAGTCACTGAAATTCATCGTCATCGTTATTGTCATCGACCCGCTAGTCCTGCTGCTGAGGCGGTGGCCTTGGCGGTGATGTCTATGCCCTTCCATCGGCGATGATGCCACCAACGCGCATTTGATCTTCGTACGGCGCCATGTGTCATTCCATCCGCTGAAACTGCTCTAACTCCCGCCTCCACTCCAGCCTGAGGTCATCTGTGTCTGTCATGCATGAGAGGATCGCCAGATACCTCTCTTCAGACTTCCGCAGCTGCTAAGCCTGTTGATGAAGGCTCCCGGTGAGGAGCAACACCTGCTCCCTTAAATCTATGCCATCCTCGGGATCGACGGGCCGACTAGTGGAAGATACGGAAGAATGTTTCAATGTGGACATGCAGAAGTTGTCGGCGAAGAATGATCTCAGCCCGTATACGCGATTTTTGTATGGCTCAGATGCAGCCTCGTGCCAAACCTGATCAGGATCGACAACTGATGTAGCGGATGTGTTGTTGTCGTCTCCAATACTCTAAGATTATTGGGTTGTGGTCTCTAATCTCTACGTGTAGGACTTCTAGATAAGACATTTTATGATTAGGGTTGCAGTTAATTTAAAAATTGTATATCACATGATGTTTACTCACGTAATGATCCGCAGCCCACTAATCGGAAAATCTCTTATTCTTCATCAACGTATAAGTATAGTTGATGGTCTCTGCCCTCGTCGCTTCAAGACCCAACGACTTAGACTACACATTTTGAAATCACATATTAATTAAAGTAATAATGACATTATATTAAGACTAAACGAACTTAATAACAAAATGAAACAAGTTACTTACCAGCCTGACCTTAGTCTTCATGATGAAAGTCGGTGACCCACCAGTATACTTCGACGACCTGGCCAATGTCTTGTTAGCTCTATTGGTGAGGCGATGACGTTTGAACCCCTCATCAATCTCCCAATGGACGTACAATGCCTTGTTAATATCCGGGCGCAGCCAAATGATGAGGTGGTTGCAGTGCTCACGTACATCCTTCAACATATGTCGAAGATCTTCCTGATCATGAGATCGTGCATCTTATCCCATATAAATTTCTCCTACAGAAAGAACATTTAACACGAGCTAATTGAAATTAAATACATAATTAAACAAAATAGAAGATATAAAGTAACACTAATGTTTGAATATGTTGAGTTCTTACTGTGCATTTCTAAAACCATCGCTCTCTGGTCTTAGCTGAGATCTTCTTATAACTCAGCCATGGGTGGTCGTACATCAGCTTGATGACAATAGTAAACTCTTGTATACATGCATTGTTATTTGGTGCAAGCCTATCAATGAAAAATTTAAGATTAGTAGTTTACTAAAAATTTATTCAAAGTAATCTATAAATTTCAATTATATTTAGTTTTTTTTTTTTAATTTTGACAGAGTTTTATCTATAACTAGAATGCACAAAAAATTACATCCATCAACAATTCACTTAAATAGCAAAATCTATCAATAATCAACAAACAAGAATAAAGAATCAAGCAGTAACTTAAGCAGTACAATCAAGAATGATCAAACAATTAAGATAAGTAGTTTCATCTATATGGCATTATATGACTTAAGCAGCAACATCTCTCAACAATCAAGGATTACCAAACATACTAAGTAGTTCAAACCTACTAAACTAAATCGATCCTATCTTAACTACCTAAATCAACTAAAACTAGAAAATTGAGTATAACTAAATTAAACTGACTAACTAAAATGGTTTACATATAAAAGACTTAAAATAATACTCACGCCGAAGTTTCATCAGGCCAAATCGTCATCCGTACGATGGAAGATGGGGGAGGGGAATCTGACTGAGATCCGTGAGAGGATTCCAATATTGCAGTGTCTATCGCTGGAGGTGGTGTTGTTGAGAATTGAGATAGTGCGCTGCTAAGCGGATGGAGGTGGTGGAGGAGTCCACTCTAATGAAGCAGGTAGACGACTTCCTGGTTATGGGGGTGGCGCAGCAGTAGGAGCCACGTAGTTGTGGTTATGGACCATGATGAGCGGATAGTTCTGTGTATCCATCTCCTGTGATGTCACAGGAGTAGTCGGAGTAAAAGGGGATGACTGAGAAGTTCTAGAGGTTCCAGTAGAACCCCTTCCTCTACCACGACCACATGGTCTATCCGTGACACCACTACCTCTCGTCATGTCTGCAAAGAGAATATCAATATACACTAGTCACAAAAATAACGTAATAGCAAAGATAAAATTCATAGACACTTTAAATCATATAAATTAGCAAATACAACATGAATCTTTTGTATATTTATATTAAGAATTTAATTTTGATGCACTGTCAGTGCAATGTAGTTTTACACATACATCTAATTACGTAACACCACATCAGTAAAAATAATTACCTACCATATTGACCGCATGAATGGTCATACAAAAGAATGGATGTAATTGCACGACTGTGAAAAATACTTTACAAATGTCAATGTATCAAAATTAAAATTTACAAACAGTCACAATATATCCAAAATAATTTAATCAGTTAACTAATTAGTTGAGTTCCTAACTACTTAGGTGTCAAATTAATTCATAATCAAATCGATAACTAGATCAACAACACCTCAAAACATGTTTTAATTAGAATCAGAACAAATCAGAATCAAATAACGAACACAAAATTATAATAACAAATCAGAACCAAAATTATAATAATAAATTAGAATAAATCAAAACCAAAACAACAAACACAAAATTATAATAACAAATCAGAACCAAAATAACTAACATAAAATTATAATAACAAATCAGAACAAAATTATAATAACAAATCAGAACGAAAATAATAAACACAAAATTATAATAGCAAATCAGAACCAAAATTATAATAACAAATCAGAATCAAAATAACAAACACAAAATCCAACCAATAACAAATTATAATCAAAATTATAATAACAAATCAGACCTTATTCCTATTTTAGAAAAAGGGAAGTTCAGATGCATTACTTGAAAAAGAGCACTAGTGCTGAGAAGAAGAGGGCGGCAGAAGCGACAGTAGAATCCGGCAGCAGCAACAGTGACGGTGAAAATGACAAACAGTGCCGAAGAAGGAGGGGACTACCGGCGTCGGAGGGGCTGTCGGAAATATGAGAGGGGCTAGAGAGAGAGAGAGTTGGGGGCGAGATGGTTAGAGAGAGAGAAATTTAAATGAGGAAGAAGAGAGTTTACGGTTTGAATTTAGGGTCCAATTACCATCAAATTTATCGGTGGATAAATCCGACAGTAACATATTACGATTTACCAAAATGTAGCGTTCCACTAAGTACGCTTACCATAAGATTTTTCCTCTAGTAAACCCAACCCTAAATGTTGGACCTTTTTTTTCCGTTTTCCTTCTAATTATTACTGGTAAATTTATCGTCGAAAATGAGAATCCGCCGGTAATATTTTCACTCTACGAATTCGACATCTAAACCACTAGTAAATCTACCAGTAAAGATGCCACTACTCTGCAATGCTGTAGTATACTAAAAATTAAAGTATGAGATAAAGGTTTAGTCAAAGAGTCTACAATTTGATCATGAGAGGGCATATGCACAATGTGACTCATTTTTTTATATATGAAAAATATATTGATATTACACAATGAAATGAATGTTTATAGAGTATTTATACTACTATGATGTTAGTACAAATTGTAAGTTACGTTTTACATTTTTATCTTTTTTTTTTTGTTTTTGAATAACATAAAATACAGGTTACGTTTTATTTTTAAATTTTTTTTTGAAATAAAACCTGCAAAAACGTAGGTTATGTTTTGCATTTTACTATTTTTTAATAATAATTAAAGCGCAGATTACGTCCTAGTAGTAATAATAACAATAACAGAAGTGCTAATACTAATAATCTAATAATAATATAATAATATTAATAGTACTATTATTCCTAATATTAACTAACAGTAACAATAATATAACTAAAACGGTGAATAATCATAACAATTTCAAAATAAAATATGTTGAATAACATTGTTACTTGAAGCTTGATCCAATTGTTATAGGTTAAGTGCTTCCCTTGATAAAAATAGCACATATTAAGGGGGAGCCATGTGACAATTTGAAAGGGGGAGAAATTCAATCTTCAAAGGGAGTATTCTTTACTCAATCTTTAAATTTCTTTCCATTTCAATTTTAATAATGTTTGTCATCAAGGGGGAGATTGATGAGTTTGGAAAACTCCTATTTAATTGTGATGATGAACAAATATTATTAAAATATTTAATTACAAAATTATTAATTTGATCTTAAATCATATTTGCTTAATTAATAATTTTGTTGTGCAGATTTTGCGTTGGGCCGAAAATGAAATTCTGGTTTAAGCCCAATGTGTCAAATAATCAGCCTTGCTATATGACTTCTATTATGTGGCTGAATTATTATATTAAAGGGCCAAGCTCAATGTTGATGCAACCAAGCTCATGTTTAATTTTGATGAAAGTTTTCTATGCTTGATCCGAAATCAAATTCATTAGGAAAGCAAATGTTACCAATTGGGCCAGATTAAATTTTGTTGCTACCAAGCCCAATATTATTTTTGATGAATGTTTCCAAGCTTGGTCCGAAACCAAGTTTAAAGAAAAGGCAAATGTTGCTACTTGCCTCCAACGGATTCCATTTTACTTTGGATGGATTTCAAATTTAATTTAAAGCATTGGGAACATAAGTAAGAGAGAGAAGATTGATTTGATTGCTATAATGACTATGCACGCCTCTCAGCAAAGGGAAGTAGAAAACATGAGTGCACTTTTATTCTTTCTCTTTGCTACATTAATTATTTGATCAAAACCATTGAATATCTTCTTCTCTCTCATCTCTTTCTCTCTTTCGGTCAATACACAGAAAATAAAGGAAGCCATGGAAGCTATATGGAGCTACCGAAAAGAAGGAAAGGCATGTCTAAAGACCATCACAATGATGGCAAGAAAACATACTAAAATAAGAATGAGTTGTGGCTGAGATCTTCACCAAATATGGTTAGATTTGGTGAGATAAACTCGAGCTCTTCATGCTCAAAAATGGACAATGAAGATTCGGCCAGCAAGGAAGATTCTTGAAGCATGGCTTGTCTTTGATTCTGCTCAACCACCACAGGAAGTAGCTAGAGTGGCGAAGTGATGGTTGAGGCAGAGATTGAAGCAGATGAAGTCATCATCATCATGAAGCATCAAGGGCCAGAAATCCATCTTGGAGAGCAAGCCAAGGATGGAGAGCTCAAATTGATGAAGGGTGATGATCAAGAAAGGACTAGAGGTAATTGCATGTTCGGTTTTGCATGGTTATCTCTTCTCTCTCTATGTGGCCGAACCGGTTCTGTTTGTTGAAGGAGGAAGAAGTTGGTTTGGGTGTTGGCTTCAAGTGTGGAGGCTTCCCTCTTCTTTAAAAAGAGAGAACAGCCACTGTTTGGAGCAAGGAGAAAATTTGAGAGTTCATGGCACAGAGTTCTCAGAGCTACCTGAGCTAACAGTTTTCTCTTCTCCTTCAATGTATTCTGTTTTTCTGTTTAATTTTGTCATGTCTTGAGTCTCATGGAAAAAAGGCAAATAGTGAGGTTTGTATGAAAAAGCCATAGAGCAAAAAAAGGCAGAGAGTGCAAAATTAAAAGAAAAAGCCATAGATGTCTTAGAGTTCCTTTGTTCATCTATGTTGTGTTTCATGATTCTGTAGGAATCCCCTTGTAAGTTGGGTTAGCACTTTACAGGTTGTAATCAGATTGATTATAGTGAAATTACATCATGTTTGTGATGGAGACTGGATGTAGGCTGCACTGCACTTAGCAGCTGAACCAGGATATATCTGGGTGTAATTTTTCTCTCTACTCCATTTCTGTTTCTACTGCACAGGAGCAAAAATCAGAAATATCTCGTGCCAAGTGACGAGACAAAACGAAAAGTCTCGTGGCTAGAGACGAGATAAAAGAAAAGGTCTCATGTCCAGTAACGAGATAAAAAGACAAAAAGTTTCCTGAATTGATCTCAGAAGTCCGCAAGGGTTATCAAGCAAAAAAGGGGCTAAGATTCAATCCCCCTTCTCTTAGCCACTGAAACTATCAATTGGTATCAGAGCTTGGTCTCAAAGAGATCAAGCTTTGCAGCTTGAAGTAAAGATCCTTATGGCGGAAAACAGTGGCGCAAATGTGGTGTCCTATAATCTGACTGAAGGACAATCAAGCAACAGACCTCCTCTTTTCAATGGGAAAAATTATACCTATTGGAAAGAGAGGATGAAGATATTTGTACAAGCAGTGGATTACAGACTTTGGAAGATTATTCTGGAAGGGCCTCAATTTCCAACTACCACAAGTGCAGAAGGAGTAGTCTTTCTCAAACCAGAAGCAAGATGGACCGAAGAAGATAGGAAGAAAATAGAGTTAAATGCCAAGGCAGTAAACCTGCTTAATTGTGCTATCAGCTTTGAGGAGTACCGACGAGTATCACGATGCACAACGGCAAAGAAAATATGGGACAAGCTACAAATCACTCATGAAGGAACCACAATTGTAAAGAAGACTCGGACATATATGCTAAACAGGGAATATGAAATGTTTGCAATGAAGGAAGGAGAGTCCATTGATGAACTGTTCGAACAATTCAACACCATCATTGTTGGCTTAGATACTCTTGGAATTACACATTCAGAATCTGTGCTAGTGAGAAGAGTGTTGAGATGTCTTACAAAAGAGTGGGAAACAAAAGCTTTAATTATTTCTGAGAGTAGTAGCTTAGACTCCATGACACTTGATGATTTGAGAGGGAATCTTCTTGCTTTTGAAAATACCTATTTGAAAAAGGATACGAAAAAGAAAGGAATTGCTTTTTCTTCTATGACTAACCCTCTGGATGATGAATCCAGTGATAACTCTTCTGAAAATGAGTTTGTGTTTTTTGCAAAAAAATTCAGGAAAATGGCAAAGCTCAAAAGCAAAGGCAGCAGCTCAAGGAAAGTGAAGAAAGACCTTAGCAAGGTAACTTGCTACAATTGTAAGGAAATGTGGCATTTCAAATCTGATTGTCCCAAGTTGAAGAAGGAGGAAAAGCCGAAAAAAGGAAAGAAGAAAGGACTGATGGCCTCATGGGAAGACTTGGAGAATGACTCCGATGATGATGATGAAGAAACCGAGACCAAGTCACAAACATGTCTCATGGCAGACCACATAGATCAGGTAGTCTTTCATAACCCTAACACTGAAGATCTTCATCTTATGATAGACCACATTTCTGAAAAAATAAGATGTTTTCTGCTGGAAAATCAAGAACTTGAACAACAAATCACCATTCTTAAGGCTGAAAACAGTTTTCTAAAAGAAAAAGTGAGAGAGGCCGAAACTACTTGTGATCTTGTTGAAGAGAATAAGCAGTTAAGAGCCCAAGTCAGAAGCTGTGAAAGCAACCATTCTGTTCTTGCATATGTAGATTGTTTTAAGCAAAATGAAGAGTTGCTTAAAGAGGTTAAAAGACTTAAGGAAGACTTAGCCAAGTTCACCCAAAGTTCCGAAAATCTGAATCACATCTTGGCTAGTCAAAAACCTCTTTATGATAAGGCTGGGTTGGGGTTCTATAAATCTGAAAAATCACATTTTGAACATATTGCTTCATCTTCTAATGATACAAGATTTCAAGATCCCACCTACTTTAACAAAACAGCAACTCCAAGATTTTGTAGACTATGCAATCGGAATGGACACTTTTCCATTCAATATTTTTTTGGTGAAAGAATGGTAGGTGATAAGGTTTATAAAATTGTTTTTGATTATAATGGCTTAGGACATAGAAGATGGTTTAACGTAAAAGGATCCAAAAAGATTTGGATACCTAAGGTTACTTAAGCTTGTTTGTAGGTGTGCCTAGCATCCAAAAGGAAGGAAAATATGTGGTATATGGACAGCGGATGCTCTAGGCATATGACCGGAAAGACAACCTTCTTCATAAAGCTTGATGAATATGATGGAGGGCTTGTCACTTTTGGTGATGATGCAAAAAGAAAAATTGTGGCTGTTGGGAAAGTGGGTAAAAATTTCCCATCTTGTATAAATGATGTTCTCCTTGTACATGGCTTGAAACATAATTTACTTAGTGTTAGTCAACTATGTGATTTGGGTTTTGAAGTTATTTTTAAGAAGTTTGCTTGTTTAGTTGTTTGTGAGAAAACTGGGAATGTTCTTCTTGAAGCTAAAAGATGCAACAATGTGTATGGATTAACTCTTGAGGATTTAAAGGAACAAAATGTAACATGCTTTACATCTTTTGAATCTGAAAAATGGCTTTGGCATAGAAAGTTGGGACATGCTAGCATGTATCAAATTTCTAAGCTAGTCAAAAGAAATTTGGTTAGAGGAATTCCAAACATCAAATTTGATAAGGATCTAACTTGTGACGCTTGTCAATTGGGCAAACAAGTAAAATCATTTTTTAAATCAAAAGATGGAATCTCAACCAAAAGGCCATTGGAAATGTTATATATTGATCTTTTTGGTCCTACTAGAACTCAAAGTTTAGGAGGTAAACACTATGGTCTTGTGGTGGTAGATGATTACTCTAGATTTGGTTGGGTACTTTTCCTTGCTCATAAGAATGATGCATTTCATGCTTTTTTCACCCTTTGTAAGAAAATTCAAAATGAAAAGGATTTGAAAATTGCCCATTTGAGAAGTGATCATGGAAGAGAATATGAAAATCAAGATTTTGAAAAATTCTGTGATGACTTAGGAATTTCTCATAACTTTTCATGCCCTAGAACCCCCAACAAAATTGGGTGGTTGAAAGAAGGAATAGAAGCCTTCAAGAAATTACTAGGGCTATGTTATGTGAGAGTGAAATTCCTAAATTCTTATGGGCCGAAGTTGTGAACACAGCATGTTATATTTTGAATAGAACAATCATTAGAAATGGGTTAAAGAAAACACCTTATGAGCTATGGAAAGGAACCCCTCCAAATCTTAAGTATTTTCATATTTTTGGATGCAAATGCTTTGTGCTCAACAATAAAGAAAATCTTGGAAAATTTGATCCAAAATCATATGAAGAAATGTTTGTTGGATATTCCACCACAAGCAAGGCCTATAGAGTTTATCTCAAGGAGCATAGGACAATAGAGGAATCCATACATGTTACTTTTTGTGATTCTAACTTAATTCCCAGTATTGTGAAGGATATTGATTCAGATTGTGAAGAGGCTGGAACAAATAAAGAAAATCCCAAATCTGTGCAAAATGAAGAATCTGTCAGCACGATTTTGTCTCGTCAGATAGAAGGAGACACTTCCATTTTGTCTCCTGAGCTGGCACGAGCAACTGAAACAAAGAGACCACCAGAAGTTCATCAAAGCTCTACACCTGTCCGAAAGCCTAGAGAATGGAAGTCTATGAGGGGTTATCCTCACGACTTCATCATTGGTGATCCTTCTCATGGTGTAATAACAAGATCCTCCACCAAAAGGCAAACCGAACCTAGCAACTTCGCTCTCTTGTCACAAATAGAGCCCAACAATGTCAAACAAGCTCTTGAAGATCCATCATGGGTCAAGGCCATGCAAGAGGAGCTTGCTCAATTTGACAAGAACGAGGTTTGGACATTAGTACCTCATCCGGATGGTAAGAAGGTAACGGGTACTAAGTGGGTATTTAAAAATAAACTTGGTGAGGATGGACAAGTTGTTCGTAACAAGGCTAGATTAGTGGCCCAAGGTTACGATCAAGAAGAGGGTATAGATTTTGATGAGTCTTTTGCTCCGGTAGCTAGAATGAAAGCAATTCGGTTGCTTCTTGCTTATGCCGCCCATAAAGGTTTCAAAATGTTTCAAATTTAGAAAATTCCAAATCAATGGGTACTCCAATGCATCCCAACACAAAACTTGAAAAGGATGATGATGGTCAAGATGTGGATGAAACACGGTATAGAGGAATGATAGGATCGCTTATGTATCTTACCTCCTCTAGACCGGATATAGTCCAAAGTGTGGGTGTATGTTTAAAGTTTCAATCTCATCCAAAAGAATCCCACCTTACGGCCGTTAAGCGCATCATTAGATACATTAAGGGAACTTGTGATTATGGGCTATGGTATCCTAAATCTGATGACTTTTGTGCAGTAGGGTTTTGTGATGCAGATTATGCGGGAGATAGAGTGGATAGGAGGAGCACCTCCGGCATGTGTTGCTTCCTTGGAAGCTCACTCAATATGTGGTCAAGCAAGAAACAAGCCACAGTGGCTCTATCCACAGCCGAAGCTGAATATATTTTCGCATCTGCATGTTGCTCACAATTAATTTGGTTAAAAACACAATTGGAAGATTACAAATTAAAAATCAATAGTATACCTTTATTTTGTGATAATATTAGTGCTATAAACATTTCAAAAAATCCTGTTTCGCACTCAAGAACAAAGCACATTGAGATAAAATATCACTTTATTAGGGAACATGTGCAAAAGGGTACTATTGATATTCAATTTGTAAAATCTGAAGATCAGATTGCTGATATTTTTACAAAACCCCTATGTGAAGACAGATTCTGTACCCTGAGAAAAAGTTTGGGACTGTTTGATTTAAGTTTCATTGAAAATTTGTGAATTTTTAACTCTGTTCAGTTTTGTCTCGTAGGTTTGGACGAGATAAAAACGCAAGCTTGATGGAGGAGCTATGATCAAGGGGGAGGCAACGCTGAGTTCAAATTCTATGGGCCCCACCAAATATCTTTTGACCCCACCAAAAATTCCTTGACCCCACCTTTAACAGTTTTGTTAGTTATCTCTCTATGCAAATAAGAATCTTCTTCCTTGTGTCATCATATCTTATTGGAAGTGGTTATTGTCAAATCAAATCCCTCTCTCCATCTAATCCCTTGATTTAAGGCAACAACTTTTCAGTTTTAGATTTCAAAAATTAAAAGGGAAATCATTCTTGGGTAATAACTTCTCCATAATGGTCATTAACCGCCCACTAATGGTCATTACTTCCACCAAATTCTCTCTTCAGTCCTCATTTAATGTGTCTCTCACCTTCCTTCTTCCCCACACATTCGGTTACCTCACCAACCTTTCATATTTCATTCTTCCATCACCATGAAAAAGAAAACCGCACCAAGAAAAAGTGAAAGGCTTCTATTCTCTCAAAAACAGTCTACTCCACAATCACACACACATATTCACATCCATTCTACATCATCGTCATCACCCTCACCCCCTTCAAAACGCACAGACACAATGAGAAGAAAGGTCATTGCCACAAAAACTTTCTCAAGGAAGAAGAAAAGTGTTCCCGTGGTAGAAGAAGAAGAGTCTCATACTTCTCCCATTCCTTCCCCTCCACAATCACCACCAAAGAGATCAACTCCTCATGCATCCAGGAAGAGTGCTCAAAAGACTAAGGGTTTTGCTCTTCACGACACCACCGAACCTCCAAATTTAGAATCCCTGGAATTCAGAAACAAGTATGGCAAGACTCACTCCCACTTTGATCCTAGCAGATTCAACTCTTGTACTTCTTTTGAGTTTCACAATGAGGTTATGGAAAAACGTCACTTGTGTGCAACTTACCTTGTTAGTCTCGACACTCTCACTAACAAAGGCATCAACATCTCCTCTCTGTTTGAACTCCTCAACTGGAAGCCACTTCTTCTCATTCAGAAACCAGTCTATCCTGGCCTAGTCCGAGAGTTCTACGCCAATATGCGACTCATTGACGAAACTCTTCATTCCTATGTCAAAAGGGTTCAAATAGCCCTTGATTCTGAGACCATTGGAGCGGCCCTGGGCTTCAAGGATGAAGGACCGTGAGCATACATGGTAGATAAATGGGATACACAAGTCGGCGTTTCATACAAAGCGGTTCTGCAGCATATTTGCGAGAATCTTTCTGGCTTGCATGGAACGATTCCAACTCACAAAGCTCTAGGACCAGTCAATTCTCTGCTTCACCGAATCATCACCCATATTTTGACTCCCCAAAGCGGCTCACACAACCGAGTAACATTTTCTGACTGTCTCATATTATTTGCTTTGGTTACCTCTACTCCTATATCTTTTGGCTATATTATGATTAGGCATATGTGGGATTCTGTTAGAAGCACCAAAAAGGCTAACCTGCCTTATGGTATGTTTTTAACAAGAATTTTTGAACACTTTAAAGTTGATCTGTTGAATGAGGTAGTAGAAAACAAAGTATCCTCAATCCGAGGAGGAGGAGCGACTAAGGGAACCAAAGGGGGCAAATCTGTGGCATCGGATAGTGATAATGAGACTCGGCCAGAGTCTTCCAAAACAGTCAAATTCATCAAAGAAATTTTGGGTGAATTCTCAAACATGGCAAACATGATGATTCAATCTCACAAAGAGACTCGCAAACAAGCCACTGAAAGCGAGAAAGCTTGGAAAAATTGCAAAGAAAGAGTCAGTTTGATGTTAGCAACTCTTAAGGAGGATTTGGGTGATAATAGTGAAGAAGGCGCTGAGGACTCCACCTTTCATCTTTCAGATGATTGATGACCGTTGTTTTATGTTTGATGTTGGCATGATTAGGCTCAATCTTTATTTTGTTATAGCATGACTTGATACTCACTGCTTCTTGATACTTTGACACACTTGGCATCTTATGAATATTTTGTTATATTGCCACTGACTTCTTGCTGCAGGTACATAATGCCCCTTGATGCCAAAAGGGGGAGGAAAATAATCCCAAAATTGAAACTGAAACTGAAACAGGGGATGAAATTCTTCGAGAAAAGAATTCATGATCACCTCTGTTAATGATTTTGATAATGATTTTTTGTGTGTTTGATGATTGATAATGCATTTGGTATATCATTTTTTGATGAATGATAATACATTAGATTACAGGGGATGAAATTCTTCGAGAAAAGAATTCATGATCACCTATGTTAATGATTTTGATAATGATTTTTTGTGTGTTTGATGATTGATAATGCATTTGGTATATCATTTTTTGATGAATGATAATACATTAGATTCATTTTGAGTACTGCCATTGGTTGATATTTATCTTGGTAAAATATGTTTAATGTGTGTATAATATATCTTGTTTACCTTGATAATATTATGTATGTTGGATTTATTTTTGGCAGTTTCTTTAGCTCTCAAATGATGAAAATTGATGTGTTTAAAAAGATTAAATCATGATTGAAAATTACTTTTCCTACCAAGATTGCTATGATTTATTGAACAGCAAAAACAGATTTTGGATAATTATGGTGTTGTTTGAGCAGTAAATCAGTTTATGATATCGAACAAGTTTTGATTATCAATTTAAAACTGCTCATAAATCAAGCATTTAGCATCACATGATATGCTAAATAACATTATTTTTGAAGCTTGATTAAAATGTTACAAGTTAGTACTTCCCTTGGTAAAATAAGCATACATCAAGGGGGAGCTATGTGACATTTAGAAAGGGGGAGAAATTCAAATTCAAAGGGAGTATTCTTTACTCAATCTTTAAATTTCTTTCCATTTCAATTTTAATAATGTTTGTCATCAAGGGGGAGATTGATGAGTTTGGAAAACTCCTATTTAATTGTGATGATGAACAAACATTATTGAAATATTTAATTACAAAATTATTAATTTGATCTTAAATCATATTTGCTTAATTAATAATTTTGTTGTGCAGATTTTGCGTTGGGCCGAAAATGAAATTCTGGTTTAAGCCCAATGTGTCAAATAATCAGCCTTGCTACATGACTTCTATTATGTGGCTGAATTATTATATTAAAGGGCCAAGCTCAATGTTGATGCAACCAAGCCCATGTTTAATTTTGATGAAAGTTTCCTATGCTTGATCCGAAATCAAATTCATCAGGAAAGCAAATGTTACCAATTGGGCCATATTAAATTTTTTTTCTACCAAGCCCAATGTTATTTTTGATGAATGTTTCCAAGCTTGGTCCGAAACCAAGTTTAAAGAAAAGGCAAATGTTGCTACTTGCCTCCAACGGATTCCATTTTACTTTGGATGGATTTCAAATTTAATTTAAAGCATTGGGAACATAAGTAAGAGAGAGAAGATTGATTTGATTGCTATAATGACTATGCACGCCTCTCAGCAAAGAGAAGTAGAAAACATGAGTGCACTTTTATTCTTTCTCTTTGCTACATTAATTATTTGATCAAAACCATTGAATATCTTCTTCTCTCTCATCTCTTTCTCTCTTTCGGTCAATACACAGAAAATAAAAGAAGCCATGGAAGCTACATGGAGCTACCAAAAAGAAGGAAAGGCATGTCTAAAGACCATCACAATGATGGCAAGAAAACATACTAAAATAAAAATGAGCTGTGGCTGAGATCTTCACCAAATATGGTTAGATTTGGTGAGATAAACTCGAGCTCTTCATGCTCAAAAATGGACAATGAAGATTCGGCCAGCAAGGGAGATTCTTGAAGCATGGCTTGTCTTTGATTCTGCTCAACCACCACAGGAAGTAGCTAGAGTGGCGAAGTGATGGTTGAGGCAGAGATTGAAGCAGATGAAGTCATCATCATCATGAAGCATCAAGGGCCAGAAATCCATCTTGGAGAGCAAGCCAAGGATGGAGAGCTCGGATTGATGAAGGGTGATGATCAAGAAAGGACTAGAGGTAATTGCATGTTGGGTTTTGCATGGTTATCTCTTCTCTCTCTATGTGGCTGAACCGGTTCTGTTTGTTGAAGGAGGAAGAAGTTGGTTTGGGTGTTGGCTTCAAGTGTGGAGGCTTTCCTCTTCTTTAAAAAGAGAGAACATCCACTGTTTGGAGCAAGGAGAAAATTTGAGAGTGCATGGCACAGAGTTCTCAGAGCTACCTGAGCTAACAGTTTTCTCTTCTCCTTCAATGTATTCTGTTTTTCTGTTTAATTTTGTCATGTCTTGAGTCTTATGGAAAAAAGGCAAACAGTGAGGTTTGTATGAAAAAGCCATAGAGCGGAAAAAGGCAGAGAGTGCAAAATTAAAAGAAAAAGCCATAGATGTCTTAGAGTTTCTTTGTTCATCTATGTTGTGTTTCATGATTCTATGGGAATCCCCTTGTAAGTTGGGTTAGCACTTTACAGGTTGTAATCAGATTGATTATAGTGAAATTCCATCATGTTTGTGATGGAGACTGGATGTAGGCTGCACTGCACTTAGCAGCTGAACCAGGATATATCTGGGTGTAATTTTTCTCTCTTCTCTACTCCATTTCTGTTTCTACTGCACAGGAGCGAAAACCAGAAATATCTCGTGCAAAGTGAAGAGACAAAACGAAAAGTCTCATGGCTAGAGACGAGATAAAAGAAAAGGTCTCGTGTCCAGTAACGAGATAAAAAGACAAAAAGTTTCCTGAATTGATCTCACAAGTCAGCAAGGGTTATCAAGCAAAAAAGGGGCTAAGATTCAACCCCCCATTCTCTTACTCCTTGCTTCAAACAATGGTTGTTCACTCTTTTTATAGAAGAGGAAAGCCTCCACACTTGAAGCCAAAACCCAAGCTTAACTTCTTTTCCTTCACACATAACCGGTTCGGCCATACAGAGAGAGAAGAGATAACCATGCAAAACCCAACATGCAATTACCTCTAGTCCATCCTTGATCATCACTCTTCATCAATCCGGGCTCTCCATCCTTGGCTTGCTCTCCAAGATGGATTTCTGGCCCTTGATGCTTCATGATGATAATGGCTTCATCTGCTTCAATCTCTGCCTCTTCCATCACTTCGCCACTCTAGCTACTTCCTGTGGTGGTTGAGCAGAATCAAATACTAGCCATGCCTCCAAAAATCTCACCTTGCTGGCCAAATCTTCTTCCTTTTTTGAGCATGAAGACCTCGAGATTACCTCACCAAATTTAACCATATTTGGTGAAAATCTCAGCCCTAGCATGCTTTTATTTTGGTATGTTTTCTTGCCATCATTGTGATGGTCTTGTAGCTTGCTCTTTCTTCACTTCGGTAGCTCCATGTAGCTTCCATGGCATCTATTGTTTCCTGTGTAATAACCGAAGAAGAGTAGCAAATAGAGAGAGAAGAGAGAAATTTGAAAAGCATTGAATTGGGAAAGAGAATGAGATTAAATGAAATGATTCTTTCCTTGCTGAGTAGCGTGTAGCCATAAGTGCTACAATCAAACCAAGTGTCTTGTTTTCTCTCTCATAGTTCCCATGCAATAAATGACAATGTAATGAATTTTGGAATCCATCACATGGTGAAATGCTTGGATCCGTTGGAAGCAATTTTGCTTTCTTTTTTCTATTGGTTTCGGATCATGCATGAGGAACTCTCATCACATATAAAATTGGGCTTAGTTGTAACAATCATTTAATCTGGCCCAATTAATAACATTTGCTTTCCTGATGAATATTTTTCAGATCATGCATTGAGCAAATAGGAAAGCATTCATTTTGGGCTTGTAGCAATAATAACTCAATCTGGCCCATGAAGCATAATAGACAATTCAGCCATATTAAACCAAAGCTGAATATAATTGGGCTTGCATCAGATTTTTGTTTTTGGCCCAATCAAAATCTGTATCACAAAAGTTATTAGTTAACATTTGTGTAATGAAAATCAAATTAATAATTTTGTAATTAATTATTTCAATAATGTTTGTTCATCATCAAAATTAAATTAGAGTTTTCCAAACTCATCAATCTCCCCCTTGATGACAAACATTATTAAAATTGAAATGGAAAGAAATTTAAAGATTGAGTAAAGAGTACTCCCTTTGAATTTGAATTTCTCCCCCTTTCAAGTTATCACATGGCTCCCCCTTAATACATGCTAATGTTACCAAGGGAAGTACTAACCTGTGATATTTTAATCAAGCTTCAAACAGTAATGTTATTCAACATATTTATTTTGAAATGTTGAATGCTTGATTTATGAGCAAATTTGGATGATATTCAAAACTCATTTGATATCATAAATCGATTTTCTGCTCAAGCAACACCATAATCAACCAAAATCTGTTTTTGGCAAAAGACTTGCTGTTCAAAAATATTTTTCAATAAATCAGAGCAATCTTTGTAGGAAAAATATTTTTCAATCATGATTTAATCTTTTCAAACACAGCAATTTTTCATCATTAAGAACTAAAGGAACTGCCAAAAATAAATCCAACATAAATTATTTTATCATAGTAAACACATTTTACCAAGATAAACATCAAACAATGGCAGTAATCAATATGAATCAAATGCATTATCATTCATCAAAAATAGTATACCAAATGCATTATTAACCAACATAAACCAAATGCATAAACCGAATGCATTATCAATCAATCATTAACAGAGGTGATCATGAATTCTTTTCTCAAAGAATTTCATCTCCTGTTCCAGTTTCAATTTTTGGGATTATTTTCCTCCCCTTTTTGGCATCAATGGGCACCTGCAAGAAATATTGAACATGAAAACATAATATGCAAAATATAACCCAGAACATAATCCAAAAGTGTTTAACAAAGTGTCACACAGTTATACGACTATCAGTTTGCAACCTAACATAACAAAATAACAAATTGAGCCAAAGTGTGCCAATATCAAATAGTAACCAGAAAGTTAATCATCAGAAAGATTAAAGTCAGATCCGTCAGCTCCTGCATCACTACCAATTTCATCATCAAGGCTTTCAAGCATTAGACCGACCCTTTCTTGGCATTTCTTCCAAGCCGACTCATTTTCATATGCAAGTTTGTGAGCAGACTTGTGAAATTGAACCATGAGTTCGGACATATTGGAGAATTCTGTGAGAATTTCTCTGAGTGAACCGGTCGTCTTTGAGGATTCTGGGCGGCTCTCAAAGTCGTCATCAGAAGCCATTGATTTCTTTCCCTTTTTAACAGCCCCGCCTCCTTTGATCATAGAAACCTTGTTATCTACATCCTCATTGGTTAAATCTACCTTAAAGTACTCAAAAATGCACGTGAGAAACATTTCATAAGGTAGATTAGCCTTTTTTGTACTCTTCACAGACTCCCACATGTGTCTAATCATAATATAACTAAATGAAATGGAAGATGAAGTAACAAGAGCAAATATTATGAGACAGTCAGATACGGTTATCCTGTTGTGAGAACCACTTTGAGGAGTGAGAATGTGAGTTATGATGCGGTGCAGCAGGGAGTTAGTTGGACCCAAAGCCTTGTGAGTAGGAACAGTTCCATCTAGGCCAGACAAATTTTTACAAATTTGATGAAGAACCTGCTTGTATGTAACCCCTACTTGTGAATCCCATTTATCACTCATGTAGGCCTTTGGCCCTTCATCAATGTATCCAAGGGCAGAACCAATGGTTTCAGAATTCAGGGTGATATGAACCCGTTTCACGTAAGAATGAAGACTGCCATCAATAAACCTTAGATTCGCATAAAATTGTCTCACCAACCCTGGGTACACCATTTTATGAATAAGGAGCAGTGGTGACCATTTGAGACCATCAAACAGGGGCTGGAGATTGATTCCTTTGGAGGCCAGAGACTCGAGATTCACTAGGTAAGAGGGGCACAGATGCCGTTTCTCCAAAACTTCTTTGTGAAATTCATAGAAAGCGTACGTAGAGAACCTTGAAGGATCAAAATGTGAGTGAGGTTTGTGAAACTTGTTCTTGAAATCCATTGAACCAAGGTTAGTGGGTTCTCTGGTTTCATGAAGCACGAAACCCTTGGCCTTGTGAGAACTCTTTCCGGATGCATGGGGAGTTGATCTCTTCGGTGGTGATGGTGGAGGGGAAGGAATAGGTGATGTATGAGACTCTTCTTCTTCTTCCACGGGGGCCATTCCTTTCTTCTTTCTTGAGGAGGTTTTTGTGGCAATGACCTTTCTTCTCATTGTGTCTGTTTGTTTTGAGGGAGGTGAGGGTGATGATGATGATGTAGAGTGAATGTGAATGTGAGTGTGTGATTGTGGAGTGGACTGTTTTTGAGAGAATAAGAGCCTTTCACTTTTTCTGGGAGCAGTTTTTTTTTCATGGTTAGGAGAGAAGAGAAGTTGAATATGAAAGGGTGAGGAAGGCCGAAATGGAGTGAGGGAGGAGGGAGGTTACTGGTGCAATAAATGTGGAGTGGAGAGAGATAATGGAGGGAGTTATTAACCATTAATGGCGCGGTTATTAACCATGGGGGGTTTCAAAAACTGAAAAGGAGTTTCCTTGAATTAAGGGATTAGTTGGAAGGAAAGATTTGATTTGACAACATGCTTCTTCCAACAAGATTTGATAAGACAACTAAGGAATTGTGATTTTATTTTTCAAAAAAAATGAAGAACTAACTAAACTGTCATGGTAGGGTCAAAAACTATTAGGTGGGGCCCATAAAAATTGAATTCTGCATTGCCTCCCCCTTAATTATAGCTCTTCCATCATGTCCTCATTTTTATCTCGTCCAAACCTACGAGACAAAACTGAACAGAATCAAATATTCACAAGTTATCAATAGAATTTAAATCAAACATTCCCAAACATTTTCTCAAGGTACAGAATCTGTCTTCACAGAGGGGTTTTGTAAAAATATCAATAATTTTGTCTTCAGATTTTACAAATTGAATATCAATAGTACCCTTTTGCACATGCTCTCTAATAAAATGATATTTTATCTCAATGTGCTTGGTTCTTGAGTGCAAAACAGGATTTTTTGAAATGTTTATAGCACTCATGTTATCACAAAATAAGGGAATACTATTGATTTTTAATTTGTAATCTTCCAATTGTGTTTTTAACCAAATTAATTGAGAGCAACATGCAAATGCGGATATGTATTCAGCTTCAGCTGTGGATAAAGCCACTGTGGCTTGCTTCTTGCTTGACCACATGTTGAGTGAGCTTCCAAGGAAGCAACACATGCCCGATGTGCTCCGTCTATCCACTCTATCTCCCGCATAATCTGCATCACAAAATCCTACTGCACAAAATTCATCAGATTTAGGATACCACAAGCCATAATCACAAGTTCCCTTAATGTATCTAATGATGCGTTTAACAGCCGTAAGATGGGATTCTTTTGGGTGAGATTGAAATCTTGAGCATATACCCACACTTTGAATAATATCCGGTCTAGAGGAGGTAAGGTACATGAGTGAACCTATCATTCCTCTATACCTTGTTTCTTCCACATCTTGGCCATCATAATCCTTTTCAAGTTTTGTGTTAGGATGCATTGGTGTACCCATTGATTTGGAATTTTCTAGGCCAAACTTTTTGATAAGTTCTTTTGCATATTTTCCTTGGTGAATAAAGGTACCACTAGGAGTTTGTTTAATTTGGTGGCCAAAAAAGAAAGTAAGCTCTCCCATTAAACTCATCTCAAACTCACTAGTCATGAGTTTTCCAAACTCTTCACACAAGGATACATTGGCCGATCCAAATACAATATCATCAACATAAACTTGAACAAGGAGTATATCATCATTAGATGTTTTAATAAATAAAGTAGTGTCGGTGGTACCCCTTTGAAAATGATTTTCCAATAAGAAGGCACTAAGCCTTTCATACCAAGCTCTTGGAGCTTGTCTAAGACCATAAAGAGCCTTAGATAGTTTAAAAACATGATTTGGAAATTCTTTATCTTCAAAACCGGGGGGTTGTGCCACATACACTTCTCTATCAATAAAACCATTAAGGAAAGCACATTTAACATCCATTTGAAATATTTTGAAACCTTTATGGGCAGCATAGGCAAGAAGCAACCTAATTGCTTCCATTCTAGCTACCGGAGCAAAAGACTCATCAAAATCTATACCCTCTTCTTGATCGTAACCTTGGGCCACTAATCTAGCCTTGTTACGAACAACTTGTCCATCCTCACCAAGTTTATTTTTAAATACCCACTTAGTACCCGTAACTTTCTTACCATCCGGATGAGGTACTAGTGTCCAAACCTCATTCTTGTCAAATTGAACAAGCTCCTCTTGCATGGCCTTGACCCAAGATGGATCTTCAAGAGCTTGTTTGACATTATTGGGCTCCATTTGTGACAAGAAGGCAAAATTGTTTGGTTCGGATTGTCTTTTGGTGGTGGATCTTGTTGATACGCCTTGAGAGGGATCACCAATGATAAAGTCATGAGGATAACCCCTCATAGATTTCCATTCTCTAGGCTTTCAGACAAGGGTTGAGCTTTGATGAACTTCTGGTTGTCTCACTGTTTCAGTTTCTCGTGCCTGCTCAGGAGACAAAATGGAAATGTCTCCTCCAACCTGACGAGACAAAACTGGGCTGACAGATTCCTCATGTTGAGCAGATTTGGGATTTTCTTTACTTGTTCCAGCCTCATCTCCATCTGAATCATTATCTATCACAACACTGGGAATTAAGTTAGAATCACAAAAAGTAATGTGTATGGATTCCTCTATGGTTCTATGCTCTTTGAAATAAATTCTATAGGCCTTGCTTGTGGTGGAATATCCAACAAACATTCCTTCATAGGATTTTGGATCAAACTTTCCAAGGTTTTCTTTATTGTTAAGCACAAAGCATTTGCATCCAAAAATATGAAAGTACTTAAGATTTGGAGGGGTTCCTTTCCATAGCTCATAAGGGGTTTTCTTCAACCATTTTCTAATGATTGTCCTATTCAAAATGTAGCAAGCTGTATTCACAGCTTCAGCCCATAAAAATTTAGGAATCTCATTCTCACAAAGCATGGCCCTAGTCATCTCTTGAAGGCTTCTATTCCTTCTCTCAACTACCCCATTTTGTTGAGGTGTTCTAGGGCATGAAAAGTTATGAGAAATTCCTAAGTCATCACAAAATTTTTCACAATCTTGATTTTCAAATTCTTTTTTGTGATCACTTCTCAAATGAGCAATTCTTAAATCCTTTTCATTTTGAATTTTCTTGCAAAGAGTTGAAAATGCATGAAAGGCATCATTTTTATGAGCAAGGAAAAGTACCCAACCAAATCTAGAGTAATCATCTACCACTACAAGACCATAGTGTTTACCTCCTAAACTTTGAGTTCTTGTTGGTCCAAAAAGATCAATATGTAACATCTCTAATGGCCTTTTGGTTGAGATTCCATCTTTAGGTTCAAAAGAGGATTTTACTTGTTTGCCCAATTGACAAGCATCACAAGTAAGATCCTTATCAAATTTGATGTTTGGAATTCCTCTAACCAGATTTTTCTTAACTAGCTTAGAAATTTGGTACATGCTTGCATGACCCAACTTTCTATGCCATAGCCACTTTTCAGATTCAAGAGATGTAAAGCATGTTACATTTTATTCTTTTAGGTCCTCAAGAGTCAATCCATACACAATATTGCATCTTTTAGCTTCAAATAAAATATCCCCTATTTTCTCACAAACAACTAAACAAACAAACTTCCTAAAAATAACCTCAAAGCCTAAATCACATAGTTGACTAACACTAAGTAAATTATGTTTCAAGCCATTCACAAGAAGAACATCATTTATACAAGAAGAAAAGTTTTTACCAACTTTTCCAACAGCCACTATTTTTCCTTTCGCATCATCACCAAAAGTGACAAGTCCTCCATCATATTCATCAAGCTTTATGAAGAAGGTTGTCTTTCTGGGCATATGCCTAGAGCATCCGCTGTCCATATACCACATATTTTCTTTCCGTTTGGATGCTAGGCACACCTACTAAACAAGCTTAAGTGACCTTAGGTATCCAAATTTTCTTGGATCCTTTCACGTTAAACCATCTCTTATGTCCTAAGCCATTGTAATCAAAAACAACTTTACAAACTTTATCACCAATCATTCTTTCACCAAAGAAACATTGAATAGGAAATTGTCCATTTCGATTGCATAGCCTACAAAATCTTGGAGTTGCTGTTTTGTTAAAGTAGGTGTGGTTAAAGGTGGTCTATCATAAGATGAAGATCTTCAGTGTTAGGGTTATGAAAGACTACCTGATCTATGTGATCTGCCATGAGACAAGGTTGTGACTTGGTTTCGGATTCCTCATCATCATCATCCGAGTCATTTTCCAAATCTTCCCATGAAGCCATCAGTCCCTTCTTCTTTCCTTTTTTCGGCTTCTCCTCCTTCTTCAACTTGGGACAATTGATGAGCGGATATTTTATACGCTTTTTGGGGTTAATTTCATATAGTTTTTAGTGTATTTTAGTTAGTTTTTAGTTTATTTTCAGTAGTTTCTAGGCAAAATTCATATTTCTGGACTTTACTATGATTTTGTGTGTTTTTCTATGATTTCAGGTATTTTCTGGCTGAAATTGAGGGAGCTGAGCAAAAATCTGATTCAGGCTGAAAAAGGACTGCTGATGTTGTTGGATTCTGACCTCCCAGCACTCAAAGTAGATTTTCTGGAGCTACAGAACTCCAAATGGCGTGCTTTCAATTGCGTTGGAAAGTAGACATCCAGGGCTTTCCAGCAATATATAATAGTTTATACTTTGCTCAAGGATAGACGACATAAACTGGCGTTCAACGCCAGTTCCATGTTGCTGTCTGGCGTCCAGCGCCAGAAACAAGTTACAAGTTGGAGTTCAACGCCAGAAAAGGATCCAAAGCTGGTGTTGAACACCCAAAACAGCCCTATGCACGTGATTAGCTTAAGTCTCAGCCCCAGCACACACCAAGTGGGCCCCAGAAGTGGATTTCTGCACCATCTATCATAGTTTGTTCATTTTCTGTAAACCTAGGTTACTAATTTAGTATTTAAACAACTTTTAGAGGTTTATTTCGCATCTCATGACATTTTAGATCTGAACTTTGTACCTTTTGACGGCATGAGTCTCTAAACTCCATTGTTGGGGGTGAGGAGCTCTGCTGTGTCTCGATGAATTAATGCAAGTATTTCTGTTTTCCATTCAAACATGCATGTTCCTATCTAAGATATCCATTCGCACTTCAATATGAATGTGATGAACGTGACAATCATCATCATTCCTCCACGAACGCGTGCCTGACAACCACTTACGTTCCACCATAGAATGAATGAATATCTCTTAGATCTCTTAATCAGAATCTTCGTGGTATAAGTTAGATTGATGGCAACATTCAAGAGAATCCGGAAAGTCTAAACCTTGTCTGTGGTATTCCGAGTAGGATTCAGGGATTGAATGACTGTGACGAGCTTCAAACTCGCGAGTGCTGGGCGTAGTGACAGACGCAAAAGGATTGTAAATCCTATTCCGGTACGATTGAGAACCTGCAGATGATTAGCCGTGCGGTGACAGGGCATCTGGACCCTTTTCACTGGAAGGATGGATGGTAGCCATTGACAACGGTGATCCACCAACATACAGCTTGCCATAGGAGGACGTGCATACGTGAATCAGAAAATAGAGAAAAGCAGAATTTCAGAAGACAAAGCATCTCCAAAACTCCAACATATTCTCCATCATTGCATACAAGTATAATTTGTGTTCTGCCCTTTTATTCCTTGCAATCAAATTTGATAAGTGAATTATTTTATTATTTTCCTGACTAAGAGTTACAAGATAACCATAGATTGCTTCAAACCAACAATCTCCGTGGGATCGACCCTTACTCACGTAAGGTATTACTTGGACGACCCAGTGCACTTGCTGGTTAGTGGTACGAGTTGTAAAAAGTGTGATTCACAATTCGTGCACCAACAATCAGATTTGAAATGCCCCAATTCCTTGCAGTTATAACAGGTTACTTTGCTGAGGTCTTTCTTCATTTTCCTTGAGCTGCTGCCTTTGCTTTTGAGTTTCACCATTTTCCTGAATTTTTTGGCAAACAAAACAAACTCATTTTCAGAAGAGTTATCACTGGATTCATCATCCAGAGGGTTAGTCACAGAAGAAAAAGCTATTCCTTTCTTTTTTGGATCCCTTTTTAAATAAGTATTTTCAAAAGCAAGAAGGTTTCCTCTCAAATTATCACATGTCATGGAATCTAAACTACTGCTCTCAGAAATAATTAAAGCTTTTGTTTCCCACTCTTTTGTGAGACATCTCAGCACTCTTCTCACAAGCACAGAATCAGGATATGTAATTCCCAGAGCATTTAAGCCAACAATGATGATGTTGAAACGTTCAAACATCTCATCAATAGATTCTCCTTCCTTCATTGCAAACATTTCATACTCTCTGTTCAACATATCTGTCCGAGTCTTCTTTACAATGGAGGTTCCTTCATGAGTGATTTGCAATTTGTCCCAGATTTCCTTTGCCGTTGTGCATCGTGATACCCGCCGGTATTCCTCAAAGCTGATAGCACAATTGAGCAGGTTTACAGCCTTGGCATTTAGCTCCACCTTCTTCCTATCTTCTTCAGTCCACCTTGCTTCTGGCTTAAGAGAGACTACTCCTTCAGCACTGGTGGTAGTTGGAAATTGAGGACCATCCAGAATGATCTTCCAGAGTCTGTAGTCTACTGCTTGCACAAAGATTTTCATTCTCTCTTTCCAATAGGTATAGTTTTTCCCATTGAAAAGAGGCGGTCTGTTGCTTGACTGCCCTTCTGTAAGGTTGTAGGACACCAGATTAGAGCCACTGCTTTCTGCCATATGGATCTTTTCTCCAAGCTGCAAAGCTTGATCTCTTTGAGACCAAGCTCTGATACCAATTGATGGTTTCAGTGGCTAAGAGAAGGGGGGGTTAAATCTTAGCCCCCTTTTTGCTTTGTAACACTTGCTGGCCTTTGAAATAACTTCTAGGAGACTTCTGGATTTTTGTCTCGTCCCAAGCCACGAGACTTTTATTTTTATCTCGTCAGTTGGCACGAGACTTTTCTTTTTGTCTCCTCACTTAGCACGAGATGATTTTTAGTTTTAGCCTTTGTGCAGTAGAAACAGAAATAATAGAGTGGAGAAGAGAGAAAATTACACCCAGATATATCCTGGTTCGGCTGCTAAGTGCAGTGCAGCCTACATCCAGTCTCCATCACAACCATGATGGAATTTCACTATAATCTTCCAGATTACAGACTGTAAAGTGCTAACCCAACTTACAAAGGAATTCCCACAGAATCATGAAACACAACATAGATGAACAAAGGAACTCTAAGACATCTATGGCTTTTTTTTTTCTTTTAATTTTGCACTCTCTGCCTTTTTCCGCTCTATGGCTTTTTCATACAAACCTCACTGTTTGCCTTTTTCCATGAGACTCAAGACATGACAAAATTAAACAGAAAAATACTAAACAGAATACATTGAAGGAGAAGAAAAACTGCTAGCTTAGGTAGCTCTGAGACTTCTGTGCCTTGCACTCTCAAATCTTACTCCTTGCTTCAAACAGTGGTTGTTCACTCTTTTTATACAAGAGGGAAGCCTCCACACTTGAAGCCAAAACCTAAGCTTAACTTCTTTTCCTTTACACATAACCGGTTCGGCCATACAGAGAGAGAAGAGATAACCATGCAAAACCCAACATGCAATTACCTCTAGTCCATCCTTGATCATCACTCTTCATCAATCCGGGCTCTCCATCCTTGGCTTGCTCTCCAAGATAGATTTCTGGCCCTTGATGCTTCATGATGATAATGGCTTCATCTGCTTCAATCTCTGCCTCTTCCATCACTTCGCCACTCTAGCTACTTCCTGTGGTGGTTGAGCAGAATCAAAGACAAGTCATGCCTCCAAGAATCTCACCTTGCTGGCCGAATCTTCTTCCTTTTTTGAGCATGAAGAGCTCGAGATTACCTCACCAAATGTAACCATATTTGGTGAAAATCTCAGCCACAGCATGCTTTTATTTTGGTATGTTTTCTTGCCATCATTGTGATGGTCTTGTAGCTTGCTCTTTCTTCACTTCGGTAGCTCCATGTAGCTTCCATGGCATCCATTGTTTTCTGTGTAATAACCGAAGAAGAGTAGCAAATAGAGAGAGAAGAGAGAAATTTGAAAAGCATTGAATTGGGAAAGAGAATGAGATTAAATGAAATGATTATTTCCTTGCTGAGTAGCGTGTAGCCATAAGTGCTACAATCAAATCAAGTGTCTTGTTTTCTCTCTCATAGTTCCCATGCAATAAATGACAATGTAATGAATTTTGGAATCCATCACATGGTGAAATGCTTGGATCCGTTGGAAGCAATTTTGCTTTCTTTTTTCTATTGGTTTCGGATCATGCATGAGGAACTCTCATCACACATAAAATTGGGCTTAGTTGCAACAATCATTTAATTTGGCCCAATTAATAACATTTGCTTTCCTGATGAATATTTTTCGGATCATGCATTGAGCAAATAGGAAAGCATTCATTTTGGGCTTGTAGCAATAATAACTCAATCTGGCCCATGAAGCACAATAGACAATTCAGCCATATTAAACCAAAGCTGAATATAATTGGGCTTGCATCAAATTTTTGTTTTTGGCCCAATCAAAATCTGTATCACAAAAGTTATTAGTTAACATATGTGTAATGAAAATCAAATTAATAATTTTGTAATTAATTATTTCAATAATGTTTGTTCATCATCAAAATTAAATTAGAGTTTTCCAAACTCATCATTAGTATTTGATCTAACAAAAAGAGAGATATCAGATTTTTTATTATGAAAATTAAATTTATATAAAGTGATTGTCAAGGTCTTAAACCATGCTCTAGGAGCTTGTTTAAGACCATTGAGCTTACAAACAAGATTGTTGTTTTTGTGACAATATCCTTGAGGTTGCACCATGTAGATATCTTCATCAAGCTTTCCATTTAAGAAAGCATTGTCAAAATGGAACTATCTTAGAGGCCAACTTAGAGAAATAGCTATGGTGAAAATGACACGTACAGTGGTTGATTTGACACTAGGACTATAAATTTGTTCATAGATCACACCTTCAACTTGATGAAAGCATTTATCGACAAGCGAGCCTTGTAGCGAATAATATCTCCTTGTGCATTTCAACTAAGCTCCATGTTTTGCACTTCATTAGAGCTTTATATTCATTGTCCATGGCCTTTTCCCAATGAGGAAAGGGTGAATGCTTGCTCAATTTTCTTAGGTATATTGTGGACAAGATCTAAATTTTGTGTACAAGAGCTTTTGATATTGAGTTTCCTAATTTAGATTGTGTTATCATGAGATGTTGATTCTGTGTTGGTAAAGGAGGTGAACAAATTTCAATTCTAGATATAGGAATTCATGGTGGAGTTGTTGAATTTAATAGAGAGATGTGATGCGTGCTGCTCAAGTCAACAGAAGTAGAGGAATGAGATGAAGTTGTGAAATCTGATGTATGATTCGTAGGCAAAGGAGTAGGCTCTGGACTTCTTAGTAGACAATGTGGAGGAGGTGAAGGATTTGATTGAATCTGAAAAGATGAAGATTCACAGGGAGCAGTGAAAATGGTAATAGAAGAATGACAAGAAAAAATTAGTTCATAAAAAATGACATGTCTGGCTAAATATATCTTACTATTCTTTGCTATACACTTATATCCCTTATGATTAGAATAATATAAGGAATATGCATTGCTCAGACTTATAATCAAACTTTACCTTATTATATAGCCTCAAGAACGGGTAGAAATCACATCCAAATACCTTGAAGAAATGGTAATCAGGAAATTGATTGAAAAGAACTTCAAAGGGACTTTTATTTTTAAGAACTTGTGTTGGTAACTTATTAATGATATAAACGGCACTTAAGAAAGAATCTTCCAGAACATCATTGGCAAGGAAACTGTTGCTAACAGAGAAAGACATATCTTTGTGAAATGGTGATACTTTCTCTCAACACTTCCTTGTTATGATGAGTGTATGGACATGATTGTTTGTGAAAAATACCTTCAGATGCAAGAAAAGAGGTGAAAGCTTTATATAGAAACTCCATGCCCTTATTAGTTTGAATTGACCTCAATTTAAAACATATTTGCTTTTCTATTGACGGTTGTCAATGGCCTAGAGAAGGGAGTTAAATCTAGGACTGCTTTTTAAACTTGCCACTAAAACTGATTTGAAATAGAGATTCTGTAGTTTCTGATAAATGATTATGCAGGAGACAATTTGATTTTATTTCACAACATCACAATAGAAAATAGAGTAGAGAAGAGAAGCTTGCACTATCATATATCCTGGTTCAGCCACTTAGTAGAAGAATTGAAAGATGCTTTATTCATATTGTTACGAGCAAAAGAAGAATTAACAGAAAAAGGTCTATAAACTCTAAGATTGTCAAATGTATAAATGCCATGTCTAGTCTCGCCTTGTAGGAGAAGCTCCTTGGAGTCCTGATCACGGATTGCAACAAAGTCGGGCCAAAATTCAAAGAAAACATGGTTATCAGCTACACATTTTGAAACACTCACTAGATTTTGAGGAATATGAAGTAAGTTATTCGATCTAAAAGTAATATGTGCATGATTATCATCATAAAGAATGGAAAACCTGAACTAACAATTGGGATACTTGTATCATTTCCCACAAAGAATTGATCTGTAATAGAATTGCTTGGGCTTGAAGTAAAAAGATTCGATGATCATGAGTAATGTGGTGCCTAACACCTGAATCAGGAAACCATAATTCCTCACTAACTGAAGATGGAGTAGAAATATATGCTTTAGGTTGGGGGAGGAAAAAGTTGTGAATTTCCAAAAGAAATCTAGAATTGTAGTGCTGTGTTCATCGAATTAGGTTAAAAAGAAGGATCAAAACGATAATAGCATTTCCATACCACATGTCTAGTTCTTCCATAGAGTTAACAAATAGTTCTGTTATTTTCATAGCCAAAACGGCCACCACGTCCATGCATGAATTTAAAATTTTTAGAAGATTGAGCAAGATAAGTAACAGCCATGCTTGTATCAGGTCTTTTTAATCGATTTAACATATCATCAAAGGCAATGAGAAAAGATTCAGCCTCAATGATCTTAATAGATCCCATCTTGGAAACATCATACTCCTCAGATAAGCCATGTATATGATCATCTTCATGAATTCATATCCCAAACAAAGAGAGAATCAACATAAGTGCGAATTGTAGCCAAATATTCCTTGACAATACCAGTTTCCTTGCAATATTTTTCAATAGTATTACATACTTCATGGAATGTATAATAGTGAATTACCTTATTTTTGAAAGTGGCAGTCATAGATGCCACAATCTATGTAGAAAGAGTGAGATTTTGCATACGCTATGTCTTGAAAGATTCTGATTCTTCATCAGTTGCATACACTAATAAAATTTAGTGCTATTTAGATGATTTTTCATCTCAAGACTTTAAATTGTGAGTAACGCTTGATACCTCCATGTGAAGGAATTATCCTCATTCAGTTTGTTCGCAATAGGTGAGAAAGATTTTTTGTTTAATAAATCAGATATAGCAGAACTTTAGAAGGTTCAATGCATAGAAAAAAACAAAAAGGAGTCTGAAAGAGTTGAGAGAGAATAAAAAAACTGAATTGCTATGTTATTATTGAATTCATCATTGTTACTTGCAAGCTAAGACAACCACACGTATATATAGCAGCAACTCTTAGCAAGAGAGCATATACAACTAAGATTATTTTTGACTAACTGACAGACTTTATACAAAGCAATCCAATCCAATGTACCTTTAAAAGTACTAACAAATCCAATATACAACTAAGATTATTTAAAATTCAATAAAAGTACTTTTATTTTTTTAAGAAGTACTAACAAGCAATCCAATCGGACACTTGGAAATCCATGATCTTCTACTGTCCACAGAATTATATTCCAGGTTGCCACATCTGACATCCCACTTAGAATCTGAATGTCTACCACCTTTCCACTTCGTAAGAATGCAAAGCGATGCTTCCTTTCTGCAGTGATTGTCTTTCAAGTGTATTTGGAAAGACCATATCTCTTCATTGATCCACTCTATTTCTCTCTCGGCATGTTTGATTTTGGTTTCTACTGCACGCTTTTTCTTCCTCATCTCCATTAACTCATCACATATAAACTATTTAAAGCAAAATTAAAGGAGACATGCGCGAAAATGTAAGCCATTGGGACTAGAAATGAAACGTTACACTGCATTACTTATATTTAAGCCGTTTTTTTCTTCCCTTTCTTTCTATTTTGTACTTTTATAATTAATTGCTAAATGCTTCCTTATTTTTATTATGATTTTTCTTTTTTTCTTGGAACTAAATAAAAGAAACAAGGAAAACAACAAAATCTTATTATTTAATGGTTCTTTTGGAAGAATTTAAAACTAATAAAGAAAAGAGTAGGTTTGGTTAATAAAAAATGTTATGTACACACTCAAAATTAGTTACTAAATCGGTTATTATGTATTTATGTATATAAATACATATATTGTTTAACTTATTTTTAATGTATATTTTATATTTCAACGTATATTTTATATGAGTAGCTGATTTTTTGTATACACATTACATGATTGAAATAATAATATAATATATATACTAAAGACACGAATTTTGTTTTTAATACATACATAACAAATACAACAACAAAAGTTAAATTTTTGTATTTTTCATAAAATTTCAATTACCAATGTTAATATATATTCTTATAACATGTTAACTAAAGTCCAAACAAAATGAAAAGCCAAAACATTTTGATTAAAAATGTTGAAAGCATTAAAATGAAAGTAGAAATAGAATAATATATGAAACAAGGAAATAGCAGGACTTAATGTAGGGTATGTGAAATTCTAACCTTGACTTGGTTTTTCAAACATTCTCTTAAGTCACATGTGATATCCTTTTCCACTTTTTTCAACTGTTGAAGTAGTGTGTCATAATTCTGATTGTAAGGATAGTAGCTGTAGCGATATGTCCATTGTATCTGAAATAACTAAAAAGGTTTGTAGAAACTATATAAATGTTTACATTATTATAAGTAGGGTTAAATCAGGCTGCCTCTTATGGAGTTAGACCTGTCCTGTTTTAGATTTGTTCTACTTATAAATAAAAATTTGTGGAGGAATGCTAGAAGGTCATCACATATATTTATTATTTTTGGCTATTATTTAGTCATCAATGATTAAAGAAAAAAGGACAAATAGGTCATTGGCTTTTTGTCTCGCAGACATTTTTATCTCTCACTATTTGAAAATACTTTTAAGTATCTCATCTCCTTAAAAGTTGGACAGATTAGTCTCTCCATACAAATGCCTCTGTCAGACCCAACTTTTAAGGAAGGACTAATCTGTCCAACTTTAAGGAGGTGAGAGACTTAAAAGTATTTTCAAATGGTCAGAGACAAAAATGTTTGCAGGACAAAAGGTTAGGGACCTATTTGTTATTTTTTCATGATTAAAAGTATGAGATATCGTATATTGTTGAATTACTAAACTAAAGAAATTAAACTAAATGAATTGAGTTGATGACTAAATGATGAACAAAGATAATAAATTCTGATGACTTCTTAACATTTCTCTTTTAAAATAGTATATTAAACATCTAATTATTTATCTATCAAATCTCTTTAATAAGTATATCAAACCTTTTTATTTGTATCTCATATTTAATTTTTAATTCAATATAAATTTTTTGTATGTTAACAAACTTATTAGCAGGTTTTAGGTCATTTCCGACAAGTTAAAATTTTTGAAAATCATGGACTCAAATATCTAAAATTTCTCTAACAAACCACTGTAAATTATATATGATGAGTTCTATGCAGATATGATTATAAACGTTATGCTGGATATGAAAATTGGATGAAACTTAAAAAGCGTACCTAAAATCAATGTCACACTATTTTAATAATTTGACATCACTTATTAATTTTATTATAATTTTGTTTTTTTGCTTTGTAAATTAAAAAGTGTTGCCAAATAATAAAAATTGTGACCTAAAATTTTGCTACACTTTTAAGTATCGTCAAAATTACCATCAATACCATCGTTATAATCATAGCCACCATGGACTGTACTCTCTATATATATTAGATAAAAGAATAGAAATATTTTAGTCTTAGATAAATTAAACTAACAAACTTACATGCAAAAGTTAATATGGTTATCATTATGGATAAAAAAAAGTTAATTTATGTAGTTTGAATTTTATAAATAAATATTTATTTGGGCTTAAATAAACTTTTAAAATAACCATTTATTTAAAATCCAAGGGATTGATGATGCCAATGTTACTTTATATAAAATAAAACAAAAGCTATAAGAAGAGTTCTGAAATTACAATTTCTCTAAGTTCTGTCAAATGTGAAGTTGAAGTAGTAGTGTCTGATTCTCTCAGCTGCTGCTGGTTCACATTTATCTTCCTTAGGACTGAATTTTCTTGAGCCAAATTTTTGCTTGTGTGTAGCATCTTCAATGTCAACTAAAGTCATCACAATTCACAAATATATATATCATTGACATTCTATCTTGTAGCAAGAAGATGATAAAATATCAAATGAGTTCTTTTAATTAGGAAGACATACAAGTTCTTTCCCTCTGCGTTTTATTTCAAATGACAGCAGATCTAGTGCTTGATACAGTTGAGTCAAGATCTTCTTTTTCTCTTCAATACTTCCATTAATACTGTTCAAGTAATATGTTTTCAGATTATTCATCCTTTGAACCAACTTTTCCCTACCAAACTGCAAGAAGAAATTCCTAACAAGTTAAGGTTGTGTCATATCATATTATATTATTGCTTTTTCTGATATCATATATTCAGTGATGGATTTTGAAAATTTTGATAGTAGAAGACAAAACATATATCATATGCCAATAATTAATATTAACATAATAGAAACAGATGAATAGTGAATACCATCATCATATATTATCCAAAAAATTTCTAAATTTTAGTGGAGCCAGTTACCCACAAGTTCACACAAAGATCCGTCCCTTATCATAAACATTTGTTTCTCAACAAATAAATTTACTGAAAATAATAATCCAGTACAATAATTTTGGCTATAAACAATAATATTATGCAACATATCTTAGATTGTGTTTGGTTTTAAGGACAGGACACTGAGAACAGGACAAATGGATAAAGACACAAAGATTAATACTTTTATATTTTATTTGGTGATAAACTGAATATAAGATAGAACAAATAATAAAAATTCTAATTTACCTTCATTTTATCTCTCACACAAAATTTAGAATAAAAAAATAGAATAATAAAACATATAATAAAAAATTGATAGGAATAATGAAAGAAAAAATTAAAAAATAAATTATGTTTCCATCAAGTGTTTCTGTGTTCTTTTTTATAGGAATGACAAAAAATACACTAATTCAGTGTTTCAGGACAATGTATTGTCCATGTTTAACCTGCCGAATACAATTTTGTATCTCTGCCGCTTGGATAACACTTTTTTAATATTTAATTATAATTTCAAACAGCATATTATTTATAGTAAAGAGGAATGCTAGGACGAGCAGATTTTGTAAGTTGTAATCATCAATTAGCCATCAATAGTGTATTTAATGGTGTGAGATTTCATCTAATAGTGGAGAATCACTCATTTTTCTTTTGTTGGCTAAGTGCTGGCTAAATTTTAATAAATCTGCTAGCCCCTAAACTTTCTCTATAATAAAATTGCCTAATGGAAGCAGATACAAGCGTAACTTTTTGTGAATAAAAATGCTGTTCTTAGAAGACAAATGCGTTTTATTTTTAACTTCAACTTATAACACCAATGAATCTTTTGCAATTCTTCGTATTTAATTGATATATGAAGATTAAAACAGAGTAAAGACACAAACCATATTAATTATTTCACATACCACTTTGTCTCTGATCTTTTCAGATATCCGAAAAATGTGTTCATCCTTTCTCTCAAACAACCTTAATACTTGAATAACATTGCTATCCATATCTGAATCTTTTGGCCAAATTTTGACAACACAAAATGTCATCGCTTGCTTGTATGCATGTTCCTGGTCAAACTTATTCTCTTCTTCGCGATCCATTATTCTGATATCACTACCTCTAGCCTAATAAATAATCTTCATATGAGTTAGCATATATCGTAAAAGTAAGAAGTCAAATAAATTTAATATAATAATGTACTTACTGAAAAATTTTTGGCTTCAAATTTATTCTTTGCAAAGTAAATAACTAAATACTGCAAATTAAACCAATAGAAAAGAAACTACTAACCACAAGACAGAGTTTAGTAGTTACTCTATGAATGAAAAGATATGATTAATTTTTATTATATAAGATTCTGTCCTTAGTTTGATTGAAGTTGCTATATATAATATATGGTCACTTACTCATATTCTTGCACCCCACGCTAAGAAAGTCAACGGTCTCTTATATACGTAATAAATGTTATTTGAACAACTCCATATAACACAACTCTATTTATTTATTTATTGATGATGGGGAAATGCATAATAATTATGGGTGGCAGTATTATATGTGATATGATATTAGCAAAAGATTAGGATAAACAAATAATTATTTATAATGTGAACAATCACAACATTGAAGATTTAGACTTATTGATTGCAAACTTGATTTGTTCTAATTTAATTTAATACTAATGTAATTATTTGATTTGTTCTATTATTAAAAACGACTATGTGAAAATATTTGAGTCAACTAGGATTTTGTTATACGTATGGACGTTGTATTCATTTAAAAAAAAAGTATAGAACAAATCAAATAATTACATTAGTATTAAATTAAATCCTAGTCATCAATTAGAACCAATTAGGATAAAAAATATTTTAAAAATAAAAATTAGCCAATTATGTTTTGGAAGTTTTTTTGTTTTAGGTTTTAGATGTTTTTTTTTTAATTTTAGATATTTTTTAATTTTTGAATGTTCTTTTTCTAATATTTTTTAGATATCTTGTTTTAATAGGTTTTATAATTTTAAATATAATTTTGAATGTTTAAAATTTTTAAAATAATTTTGCTAGCATCGGATTGCCACTTGCACCCAATGTAGCCACCCCAAAGTTGGTAAATTGGAGATTATAATTTGTGTTATCACTCTTTCACTATTTTTTTTCTTTTTTAGGCTATGCTATTTTGGTTCGTGAGAGTTACTAGTAAAATAGTTGGAAACTGAAAAAATGAAGATTTTGGAACTCAATATTTTATGATTATTCAGCGGTCATTAACTCTTTCTAATTTTTTATATCAATCACTTCTTTAACCCTCTATGCTTAGTTTATATAGCTTTTTTTGACATTTTGCTTTTTCATTAGAAGTAGTTGTAATATATTTATGGTTTTGATTAATTTTAATGTGTGAGTTTTTTAGCTACCGTCAATAAACAGTGTGTAAATATAGCCTATTTTGTGCAAATTGATAAGCTGAATTTGGTTCTAAAGGAGAATTCTGATTATGAAAGACCGCTCGAGAATCATATTCTTTCTAACTTAACTCTGGAAAACAACTCTGTTAAAATTCTTAGAAGTTGAAGAAAAAGATATAGCAAAGGTATGATTGTTGATCACGTAAGAAGAATACAAGAGAAAACCAATGTACTATATAATATATGCACAAGGACAGAATTAAACTAACCGTTATTAATGTGAACAAGGACAGAATTAAATATTTAGATTTATTAATTGAAAACTGATTTTTTAGATTTTACAGTTATTTGACTTGATTTACTTTGATTTAATTTAACACAAACATAATTATTTGATCGATTCTATTATTAAAAATGATTGTGAAAATATTTTTTGTCCAATTTGAATGCAAATTATGTGTTGTGTATGGGTGAACTGGAAACTAAGGGAGTGCTTAGTTCAGTTTTTCCATAAATTGAACTGAAATTGCACTAAACCATTTTAAATAGTTTAAAAACTGAACCAAACTACTTTGTCACAAAAGAAATTGGTTTTAAACCGGTTCATTATAATAAAATTAGTTTTAATTGAAAAAATTAATTTAAATTGGTTTATAGGCTAAAGCTAGTTTTCACATCCTCTCTCTCCCCCTCTCTCTCTCTCCCTCCCTCTCCTTCTTTCTCCCCCTTCCCCTTTCTCTCTCTCCCCCTTCCCCTCTCTCTCCCTCTCTCTCTCCTTCTTTTCTCTCTTTCTCCCCTTCGCCTTTCTCTCTCTTTTCTCTATCTCTGCCTCTTCTCTCTCTCTTCCCCTTCATCTCTCCCTCTCTTTCTCTCTCTTCTTCTCCTCTCTCTCTTTCTCTCTCTCTTTTTCCATTTCTCTCTCTCTTCCTCTCTCTCCCCATTTTCCCTCTTTCTCTCTCTCTCTCCTCCTCCCAGTGAAAACGGTATACTACCTTTTCTTTGGCCGGATTCTTCTAAGGAATAATTTCAGACTTGGATAGATAGGAATATGAGTAAGAGAAGGAGTTTTTTACGGTGATCTAGTTTGTGTGGAAGGGTAGAAATGAGATCAACAATGTTATGTTTGATGAAAAAAGAATGAAACTTGATATAGTTGTTTCCTGTGCTTCAAAGTGGAACCGGGAGAAGGAGAAAAGAAGAACAGCTAGCCCAAACCTTTTCATGTAGGTGTGGCGCGACAACTCGTTCGGGAATGTTTAGGGTCCATGGGGAGTATTAAGTTTCTACATTATTCAATGATGTAATAAGTTTTTTATTTGTGTTGCTATGGTTTCTTTAGGTGGTGCCTTCTACTAGTTGTTTAGGATTTTGTGTAAAACCTAGTTAATTAATGACTAATTAACCAATAAATTAGAATTTATTCTAGAAAGTCAAAAATGTGATTTTTATGGCTTAATGTGATAGAGGAGATTGAAACGAGAATTTTGATACCAATTTTAAAGAAATCGGCCCAAGATTGGACCGAACGGACCAAACCGGACCAACCAGACCCATATTGGGCCCTTGGCCGAACCAAATAAAACCTAAAATCCTAAAAATAGCACTCTCTCTCCTCACTAAATCCTCAAACACGCTGGAAATGGAAAGAGAAAGGGGAAGAACACTCTTCCAAGGTTCTACCCTTGTTTGATCTTTAAACCACTATAACTTTTGATCCGGAGCTTCGATTGTCGCACCGTTTATGGCCACGCGTTCAGCACGACGAGCTCTAAAAAACTCACTACTTTGTTCTTGAGGTAAGTCATGATTTTAGTTCAGTTCTTCAGCCCTTAAATTCGAATTTTTGGATAAAAAGTGTTGAGATTTTAGACTCTTTGATGTTATAGGATCCAACTAGTTTGAAGGAGAGGCTTAATCTTGTCTCCTTGATCCTTGGTTGTGGTAATATTCTCAACCCTAGTGGAATTTGTGTATTTATGATGTTTGGGTATTGAGTTGTTATGTTCGAATGTGATATTGTGGTTTAGGAAGTGTATATATATGTGTTGGAGCTTGGTTGAGGCTTTGGAAAGCTTGGAAAAGGGCTTTACTGTGCTAAAAAATTGTTCTTGGAGGTGTTGAAGCTTTGAAAGCTTGTGAAAAAGTGATTTGGATGTGTTCCGGGTTAAGCGAGAAAACGGCTAAGGTATGGTCTCGGTTTCCTGTATCTAAAATGTAATGTGGTGTGAAAACTTAGGCTAGAGGCCCTAAGATAGGATTTGAATGGCTGATATTGTTGAATGGTTGAGATAAATTATGTGGTTATGTATGTGATTAATGAATATTGATGTTTTGATGGGGTGATGCATGAGAGACATGCATGTTCTGATATATGCTTAATGATTGATTGAGGTTGAATTGTGGGTGAAGCCATATTGAGGGTGAGGGTGATATTGATTGTGTGTATTGATGGTTGATTGGAAATGGTATTGTTGGGAATTGGAATGAGAAAATATGTATAATATGATATTGTGTTTGAAGTTGAGTTACTTGGTTGAGATTGGTTAAAATGATGGATTGGTAGATTATGATTTGATAAAAATATTAATGTATGAGTTGAGGAGGCTTGAGGTTGATTTTGGTATATTTTGGTTGATTTTAAAAAGGGTTGGAATTGGGTTGTTTTGAAAATGGCACTTTGTGGTTTTGTATGAAAATGTGATTTTCGGGCATACTTTGACAGAGCATAACTTGGACACCGGATTTCTGTTTTGTGCCAAACTTCTTTAGAAATAAAATTGGATCCGGAATGTTTATGCCGTTTGAAGAACGGGTGAAAAATGATTTGAAACAGAGAAGTTATGTCCGTCAGAAGATTGGGGTTTGAAACTTTGAATTCTGCAGCTTTTTTAACTTAGTAAAATTTTTAGCAGAACGCACTCCCACGCGTATGCGTGGCCAACGCGCACGCGTTGTTTTCAAATGTTCACTACCCATGCGTGCGCCTGGCCCACACGTACGCGTCGATGAGCTAAATCAATTGCCCAGCCAAAATTTCCGAGAGTTGTGCGGGAGTTGTGCTGGTTTTGTGCGTGGGGCACAAAACGCACCCACGCATACGTGTGGCTAACGCGCAGGCGTGACTTGGCTTTTCTCCCATCCACGCCTCCGTGTGGGGGACGCCTGCGGGTGGGGGACGCGTACGCATCACTGTATCTTGCTGCCTTCCACGCGTGCACGTGGACGACGTGCACGCGTGACCTTGTTTTCATCCTAAAGTTGATTTTTGAGTTTCAAAACCAAATTTCATACTTCTAAGCCTTCGATCTCACCCCTTATGTCTTAAAACCTTATGATATGCCTGGCAATAGGAAGGGTTAGCGAATGTGGTAACTTGTGAGTGAAGAAATGGGGAATTAATGATCAATGATGATCAAAGAGAATGGTATGAGATACGGAGGATGGTGGTAGAAGTGCTTTATATGCCATGAGCTGAAGGGCTGTATTGTTAATAAATTGACTGGCTATGTATTAAATTATGAGCCAAATGGCTGAGTTATTGCCGAATTATGGGTTAGCCATTAATGAATTATGGCTGAGTATGATTGCATATATGCGTATTGAATGAAATGTGAATGTTGCACTTCCACTATCTGAGATACAAGTTTCCCTGGGAGAAAGCAGTGGCTAGCCACCATGTGCTCCAGGTGGAGACTCGATACTCTGCTGACCCTATGTCGTAAGTGTAGCCGGACACTGTGAAAGTTCCGGATGAGCTCGCTCCCGTGAATATGCACCAGTGAGGGTGTTGGATATGAATTATAATTTATGATTGAGTATAACTCGAGTTGGGGATGCACGACAGAGGAACAGTCCAATGGTTAGCTACCAGGACTTATCGGGTTGGCTTTATAACCGACAGATGAGACTCATCAGCCATTAGGAGTCGCATACATCATATGTATATTATGTGAATTGTTTGGAATTGCCTAATTGACTGCATATTACTTGCTAATTGTCTAAATGTCGTATCTGTTTCCTATTTGTATATCTCCTTGTCTGATATAATTGTGTTTGCCATATTATATTACTGTTGGTGGTTGGGAGGTCTGAACGAATTGGAAAGGGAAGTAATAGATAGACTGAAGATCGTTAGTCAGTTGCCATTCATGGTTTAGTTTGTGTATAAGCTTTGATTTTTATCTGTTGGAAGTTCTAGGATTGCCTTCGGCTTTCCCAGGACATTACATGTTAGATATGTGGGCACTGTTACCATACTGAGAACCTCCGATTCTCACCCATGCGGATTTTGTGGTTTTTCAGATGCAGGACATAAGGCTCCTCGCTGAGGCATGCTAGAGACTTCTGGATTAGCGAAGATCCTTGGTTCTCGGGACTTTATTTTGGTTTTATGTAGATACTTATTATCTCCACTGAATAATATATACTGTCTTGACTCCTCTTAGAGGTTGTTTTGGAGAACAGGTTTTGGTAGTTTGTCCTTGGGGTTTTCCCTTGGGTTTCTTACTTTATGTTTATATATACCGTATAATTTTATGCTCAGATCGATTATCTTCGCGAACCGAGTCTTGAGTTTTGATATTCGTATCTTTGGCACTTTCTTGTTATGGATTCGCGTAGTCTAACCTTTATCTGTTTCGTTACGTTATCGATCGGAGTGTTGCGCTTTTCAATTTAACAGTTTTGTTTTATCCCCTTTCTTCAAAGGCTCCTAGTTATAAACATTTTTCACAAAACTATATGTACTAAATTTTATATTTAGAGGTCATAATACCTCATCACCTCTGTCTTATGACTTAAGCATAAGGCTCTGTGTGGTAGGGTATTACATTATGGTATCAGAGCAGTTCGTTCCTATAGAGCCTAAGAGACGGGCTGACTATGCTTCTGTGCATTCTCTGTGTGTGTGTGTGTTATGTGCTATTAGGATATCTACTTGATATAACTAGCATAAACGTTCATGACCATGCATTTGGGACTTTGAAGCACTAAACTTCTGATATTGAGACTGATCAACTTGGTATCGATTATTTGGTGTGTATAGGAACCAGATGGCGCCTCGTGGACGTGGTAGAGGTCGTGGGAGAGGTCGTACTAGTGCTCAGGGACCGGGGATCAACCCAAATGACCCGGTGAACTTTATGGCGTCGTTGGAGAATATGGCTGCGGCTTTACAGGCCACTACGGCGGCCCTTGGTCAATAGATGAACAACCATGGCAATGACGGAAGTGGAGCTTAGGGCCTGATGACACTGGCAACCTTTTTGAAGGTTAATCCACCTAAGTTCAAGGGAACCACTAGCCCGGATGAAGCCGATACCTGGTTTCAGGCTATGGAGCGAGCATTGCAAGCACAGATGGTACCTGAAGGGCAGTGTGTTGAATTTGCTACCTATCTGCTCACTGGGGAAGCATCGCATTGGTGGCAAGGAGTTCGATGTCTCCTGCAGCTGGGTGAGGGCCCTATCACCTGGGATGCCTTCGAGGAAGAGTTCTATAGAAAGTACTTTCCAAATTTTTCCAGGACGGCCAAGGAACTCGAGTTACTGCAGCTAAAGCAGGGTGCCATGTCCGTATCTGAGTATACTAACAAGTTTTAGGAGCTATTCAAGTTTTCTCGCATGTGTTAGGGAGCTCCGGGAGACTTCGAGGAATGAAAGTGCATTAAGTATGAAGGAGGGCTCCAGAGCGATATCTTTAGCTCAGTGGGACCAATGGAGATCAGAACTTTCTCAGAGTTAGTGAATAAGAGTAGAGTTGCTGAAGAGTGTGTGAAAAAAGCAGCTGTAGAGAAAGGAAGCCATAGGGGACCAATCCCACAGAACCGAGGGAAGAGCTTTGCTCTTAGAGGTCCGCCTTTCAAGTAGGGAGGCTCTTTCAGGAGGCCCAACAACAACAACTCCCAAGGGAAAAGTTTTGGGAAGCAGCCTCAGAATGAGCAAGCTTGTGCTAGGTGCGGGAGTCACCATCCGGGAGCCCCGTGCAAGGCCACATGGGGCTTGTGCTATTCTTGTGGTAAGGCAGGGCATAAAGCCGCAAACTGTCCGGAGAAGCAGAAGCAAGGTGCAGGGAGAGCACAGCAGCCTGGCCGAGTGTTCACCACCTCCGCTGTTGGTGCCGAGGGATCTGAGACACTTATCCGAGGTAATTGTGAAATGGCTGGTCAAATTTTAAATGCTTTATTTGATTCGGGAGCAACACATTCATTCATTGCATTCGAAAAAGCTAGTGAGCTAGGATTGAAGGTTGTAGTTTTAGGTTATGACCTAAAGGTGTATAATGCCACCCATGAAGCCTTGATAACTAGGCTAGGATGCCCGCAAGTTTCATTTAGGGTCAAGCAACGTGATTTTGTCCATGATTTAATCTGCTTGTCAATGACCGGTCTTGATCTTATCCTAGGTTTGGACTGGTTATCTAAGAACCATGTTCTGCTTGACTGTTTTGCAAAATCGGTGTACTTTATGCCGAAAGATACAGAAGGGCCAGTTGTGTTGAATAGTTATTACCTGAACTCTATGGTGGTGAATTGTTTTGGGACTGAGTGTCAGGGTATTTTGTTGTTAACCGCGGGTGTTTTGGGTGATGACTAAAGCTTGGAGCAAATTCCGGTTGTGTGTGAGTTTCCGGAGGTGTTTCCCGACGATATTAATGAATTTCCATCTAACCGAGAGGTTGAGTTTGCAATTGAGTTGGTGCCTGGGGCCGGACCAATCTCGAGTACTCCTTATAGGATGTCACCGTTAGAAATGGCCGAGCTAAAGTCTCAGTTAGAGGATCTGTTGGGTAAGAACTTTATCCGACCAAGTGTTTTTCCGTGGGGTGTGCCAGTGTTACTGGTAAAGAAGAAAGATGGGAGTATGCGACTCTGTGTGGATTACAGGCAGCTGAACAAGGTCACAATAAAGAATAAGTTCCCACTGCCAAGGATTGACGATCGCATGGATCAGCTAGAAGGAGCTGAGGGTTTTCTCCAAGATCGATTTGCGATCTGGATATCACCAGATAAGGATGATAGGTGAGGACATCCCTAAGACCGCTTTCAGGACTCGTTATGGTCATTACGAGTACACTGTAATGTCTTTTGGGTTGACAAACGCTCCTGCAGTGTTTATGGATTATATGAACAGAGTTTTCTGTCCGTTTCTGGATAAAAATTTGTTGTTGTCTTCATTGATGACATACTGATTTACTCCAAGACTGAAGAAGGGCATGCAGAACACTTGAGGACCGTGTTGCAGATACTAAAGGAAAAGAAACTCTATGCGAAACTATCTAAATACGAATTCTGGAAGAGTGAGGTGAAATTTTTGGGTCATGTAGTGAGTAAACAGGGGATAGCTGTAGACCCATCTAAGGTGGAGGCGGTCATGGATTGGGGACGACCGACCCCAGTTACTGAGATAAGGAGTTTTCTGGGCTTAGCTGGCTACTACCGGAGATTCATCAAGGGCTTTTTGCAAATAGCCTTGCCATTGACAAGGTTAACTCGCAAGGATGCGCCGTTTGTTTAGACTCCGGAGTGTGAGAAGATCTTTCAAACGTTGAAGCAAAGATTGACCACCGCGCCTGTGTTGGTATTACCTAAGCCAAATGAACCATTTGAGGTGTACTGTGATGCCTCACTGAAGGGTCTAGGGTGCGTGCTAATGTAGCATCATAATGTGGTGGCGTATGCCTCACGACAGTTGAGACCTCATGAAGTTAACTACCCTACGCACAATTTAGAACTCGCTGCAGTTGTGTTCGCCTTAAAGGTATGGAGGCATTACCTCTATGGGGTCAAGTTTCAAGTTTTCTCTGATCACAAGAGCTTGAAATATCTCTTTGATAAGAAAGAACTTAATATGCGGCAGAGGAGGTGGATAGAGTTACTGAAGGACTATGACTTTGATTTGAATTACCATCCGGGAAAAGCTAATGTAGTGGCGGATGCGTTAAGTCGGAAGTCGTTGTATACTGCTTGGATGATGCTTCGAGAAGAAGAGTTGCTCAAGGCATTCGAGAGTCTGAAGATTGGTATTCAAGAAGTGTCTGGAACTCTGTGTTTGAGTCTATTACAGATCTCAAGTGACTTTAAGTCCGAACTCCTAAAGGCTCATCAAAACTATGACGTGTTACCGAAGGTATTGCTAGCTATTGAGCAAGGAAAGCGGTGGAGAGTGTCGGAGGATAAGATGGGTTATGGAGATTCAAGGGTAGGATCATTGTGCCGGATGTTGGCACTTTGCGACAAGATATCTTGAAGGAAGTACACAAAAGCGGATTCTCTATTCACCCGGGGAGTACTAAGATGTACCATGATCTAAAGGCGATGTTTTGGTGGCCGGGTATGAAGAATGATGTGGCAGAATATGTTTCAAAGTGTTTAACCTGTCAGAAAGTAAAGATCGAACACCAGAGACCTTCCAGGACATTGTAACCTTTAGAGGTTCTGCAATGGATGTGGGAAAGCATTGCGATGGACTTTGTGTTGGGATTACCAAGGACTAGAGCCAGCTTTGATGCTGTCTGGGTGATTGTGGACCGACTGACGAAGTCGGCTCATTTTCTACCCATTCGGATGAATTACACTCTTGAGGAGTTAGCACGGTTGTACATAAAAGAGATTGTGAGACTTCATGGTGTGCCTACCACTATAATTTTTGATAGAGATCTTCGTTTCACTTCAAGGTTTTGGGGTGCGTTTCAGATAGCTTTCGGAACCCGATTAAGCTTGAGTATGGCTTACCATCCTCAAACAGATGGTCAATCCAAGAGGATGATCCAAACCTTAGAGGATATGTTGAGGGCTTGTGTGCTGGAGCAACCGGTGAGCTAGGATCGATATATGCCGCTAGTGGAGTTTGTGTACAATAATAGCTACCATGCGAGCATCGGAATGGCTCCGTATGAGGCTCTGTATGGGAGAAAATGTCAATCTCTGCTATGCTGGTATGAAGCTGGGGAGAAAGGCTTGTTGGGGCTGGAGATGATAGCTGGGACCACCGAACAAGTTAAGAAAATCTGAGATAGGATACTCACTGCGCAGAGTCGTCAGAAAAGTTACACCAATTAGGGGCGGGAGCTCTTGGAATTTGAGGAAAGAGACCATGTTTTCCTTAAAGTTACTCCAACCACAGGAGTAGGTAGGGCAATCAAAGCGAAGATGCTGAATCCTCGAAACATCGATCCGTTTCAGATCCTGGAGAGGGTTGGACCAGTAGCATATCGGATGGCTCTACCACCCCATCTTTCAAACCTGCACGACATATTTCACGTGTCGCAGCTTCGGAAGTACACTCCTGATGCTACTAGCCATGTGTTAGAACCGGAATCGGTTTAGTTAAAAAAAGATTTGACGCTTCCAGTGACTCCGGTCAGAATTGACGATACAAGTATCAGACGATTGCGTGGAAAAGAAGTTTCGTTAGTCAAGGTGTCATGGAGTCGAGCCGGTGTTGAGGAGCACACTTGGGAACTTGAGTCGGAGATGCGAACTGACTATCCGCACTTATTCTCAGGTAATTGAATTCGAATTTTGTGGGTAAAATTTCCAATTAGGTGGGTAGAATGTAAAACCCGGTTAATTAATGATTAATTAACACATAAATTAGAATTTATTCTAGAAATCCAAAAATGTGATTTTTATGGCTTAATGTGATAGAGGAGATTGAAACGAGAATTTTGATACCAATTTTAAAGAAATCGGCCCAAGATTGGACTGAACGGACTAAACCGGACCAACCAGACCTATATTGGGCCCTTGGCCCAACCAAACAAAACCCAAAACCCTAAAAAAAACACTCTCTCTCCTCACTAAACCCTCAAACACGCTAGAAATGGAAAGAGAAAGGGGAAGAACACTCTTCCAAGGTTCTACCCTTGTTTGATCTTCAAACTACCATAACTTTTGATCCGGAGCTCTGATTGCCGCACCGTTTACGGCCACGCGTTCAGCGCGACGAGCTCTAAAAAACTCACTACTTTGTTCTTGAAGTAAGCCACGATTTTAGTTCAGTTCCTCAGCCCTTAAATTCGAATTTTTGGATGAAAAGTGTTGAGATTTTAGGCCCTTTGATGTTATAGGATCCAACTAGCTTGAAGGAGAGGCTTAATCTTGTCTCCTTGATCCTTGGTTGTGGTAATATTCTCAACCCTAGTGGAATTTGTGTATTTATGATGTTTGGGTATTGAGTTGTTATGTTCGAATGTGATATTGTGGTTTAGGAAGTGTATATATATGTGTTGGAGCTTGGTTGAGGCTTTGGAAAGCTTGGAAAAGGGCTTTACTGTGCTAAAAAATTGTTCTTGGAGGTGTTGAAGCTTTGAAAGCTTGTGAAAAAGTGATTTGGATGTGTTCCGGGTTAAGCGAGAAAACGGCTAAGGTATGGTCTCGGTTTCCTGTATCTAAAATGTAATGTGGTGTGAAAACTTAGGCTAGAGGCCCTAAGATAGGATTTGAATGGCTGATATTGTTGAATGGTTGAGATAAATTATGTGGTTATGTATGTGATTAATGAATATTGATGTTTTGATGGGGTGATGCATGAGAGACATGCATGTTCTGATATATGCTTAATGATTGATTGAGGTTGAATTGTGGGTGAAGCCATATTGAGGGTGAGGGTGATATTGATTGTGTGTATTGATGGTTGATTGGAAATGGTATTGTTGGGAATTGGAATGAGAAAATATGTATAATATGATATTGTGTTTGAAGTTGAGTTACTTGGTTGAGATTGGTTAAAATGATGGATTGGTAGATTATGATTTGATAAAAATATTAATGTATGAGTTGAGGAGGCTTGAGGTTGATTTTGGTATATTTTGGTTGATTTTAAAAAGGATTGGAATTGGGTTGTTTTGAAAATGGCACTTTGTGGTTTTGTATGAAAATGTGATTTTCGGGCATACTTTGACAGAGCATAACTTGGACACCGGATCTCTGTTTTGTGCCAAACTTGTTTAGAAATAAAATTGGATCCGGGATGTTTATGCCATTTGAAGAACGGGTAAAAAATGATTTGAAACGGAGAAGTTATGCCCGTCGAAAGATTGGGGTTTGAAATTGTGAATTCTGCAGCTTTTTTAACTTAGTAAAATTTTTAGCAGAACGCACTCCCACGCCTATGCGTGGCCGACGCGCACGCATCGTTTTCAAATATTCACTACCCACGCGTGAGCTTGGACGACGCGTACGCATCGATGAGCTAAATCAATTGCCCAGCCAAAATTCTCGAGAGTTGTGCGGGAGTTGTGCTGGTTTGCGTGGGGCACAAAACGCACCCACGCGTACGCGTGGCTGACGCGCAGGCGTAGCTTGGATTTTCTCCCATCCACGCGTGCGCGTGGGGGACGCGTACGTGTCACTGTATCTTGCTGCCTTCCACGCGTGCACGTGGACGATGTGCACGCGTGACCCTGTTTTCATCCCAAAGTTGATTTTTGAGTTTTCAAAGCCAAATTTCATACTTCTAAGCCTCCGATCTCACCCCTTATGTCTTAAAACCTTATGATATGCCTAGAAATGGGAAGGGTTAGCGAATGTGGTAACTTGTGAATGAAGAAAGGGGGAATTAATGATCAATGATGATCAAAGAGAATGGTATGTGATACAGAGAATGGTGGTGGAAGTGCTTTATACGCCATGAGCCGAAGGGCTATATTGTTAATAAATTGGCTGGCTATGTATTAAATTATGATCCAGATGGCTGAGTTATTGCCAAATTATGGGTGAGCCATTAATGAATTATGGCTGAGTATGATTACATATATGCGTATTGAATGAAATGTGAATGTTGCACTTCCACTATTTGAGATACGAGTTTCCCTGGGAGAAAGCAGTGGTTAGCCACCATGTGCTCCAGGTGGAGACTCGATACTCTGCTGACCCTATGTCGTAAGTGTAGCCGGACACTGTGAAAGTTCCGGATGAGCTCGCCCTCGTGAATATGCACCAGTGAGGGTGTTGGATATGAATTATGATTTATGATTGAGTATAACTCGAGTTGGGGATGTACGACAGAGAGACAGTCCAATGGTTAGCTACCAGGACTTGTCGGGTTGGCTTTATAACCGACATATGAGACTCATCAGCCATTAGGACAGGCATACATCATATGCATTTTATGTGAATTATTTGGAATTGCCTAATTGACTGCATATTACTTGCTAATTGTCTAAATACCGTATCTATTTTCTATTTGTATATCTCCTTGTCTGATATAATTGTGTTTGCCATATTTTATTACTGTTGGTGGTTGGGAGGTCTGAAGGAATTAGAAAAGGAAGTAATAGATAGACTAAAGATCTTTAGTCAGTTGCCATTCATGGTTTTGTCTGTGTATAAGCTTTGATTTTTATCTGTTGGAAGTTCTAGAATTGCCTTCGGCTTTCCCGGGACATTACATGTTAGATATGTGGGCAATGTTACCATACTGAAAACCTCTGGTTCTCACCCATGCGGATTTTGTGGTTTTTCAGATGCAGGACGTGAGGCTCCTCGCTGAGGCATGCTGGAGACTTCTGGATTAGCGAAGATCCTTGGTTCTCGGGACTTTATTTTGGTTTTATGTAGATACTTATTATCTCCACTGAATAATATATACTGTCTTGACTCCTCTTAGAGGTTGTTTTGGAGAACATGTTTTGGTAGTTTGTCCTTGGGGTTTTTCCTTGGGTTTCTTACTTTATGCTTATATATACCGTATACTTTTATGCTCAAACCGGTTATCTTCGCGAACCAGGTCATGAGTTTTGATATTCATATCTTTGGCACTCTCTTGTTATGGATTCGCATAGTCTAACCTTTATCTGTTTCGTTACGTTATCGATCGGAGTGTTGCGCTTTTCAATTTAACAGTTTTGTTTTATCCCCTTTCTTCAAAGACTCCTAGTTATAAACATTTTTTACAATACTATATGTACTAAAATTTATATTTAAAGGTCGTAATACCTCGCCACCTCTGTTTTATGACTTAAGCATAAGGTTATGTGTGGTAGGGTGTTACATTTTGCTACGGGGACGTTGTATTTAACTATTTATTTAGAAAAAGTATAGAAGATTAATTAGTGGTCCAGTCAATTAGGGTCAATTAGGATAAAAATAGTTCCAAAAATAAAAATCAATGTAATATATACTACACTGTACCAAGATCCAATTGTTTAACGAGAACAATAACAACATTAAAGATTTAGATTTATTAATTGCAAACTTGATTTGTTCTGATTTAATTTTTTACAAATATAATTATTTGATCTGTTCTATTAATAAAAACGATTATGTGAAAATGTTTGAGTCATCTAGGATTTTACTATGCACAAGGACGTTGTATTCATTTAGGGAAAGTCTTGGAGACTAACTAATGGTCCAGTCAATTAGGCCAACTAGGATAAAAATTATTTTAAAAATTAAAATTAAAATAAAAAATCAC